>NC_047055.1:14690659-15007088 GCF_011762595.2 Tursiops truncatus
ACTCTTTTTCCAAGCGGCTTGGCTGTAGTTTGGAGAAGCAGCGTCCTTGAGGGCGAGCAGTTTGCTCCTAAGGTTCGGGCTCTCTCACTGGGGCCCTGGGTAGCTGCGCAGCTGCTGAGTCCAGGAAACAAGACAGAGCTCTACCAAGTCCTGAAGCGACCCTCTTACAAATGAAAAAGATTGTCTGGGAGCATGATTAGAAGAGCATCAGGAAATGAAAAAGAAAGAGAGGCAGGGAGGGAGGGAGAGAGAGAGAGAGAGAGAGAGAGAAAGGAAGAAAAGAAAAGAAAAGAAAGAGGGAGGGAGGGAGGGAGGAGGGGGAGGGAGGGGACACTGAGAACAAAGAGTGGAGTAACTTGCCTTCTGGGGAAGTGTCTGCCTCCCGCGAAAAGCACGTGCAGATCCCCCTGAACAAGGGCACTGAGTGTCCCAGTAGAGCTTGGCTAAGCAGTCCAGTGGGTACTGACAATTTCAGGTTCCCTAATAAGCACTGCTTTCCACCTTGGCGACTTCCACGCAGGAGCATCAAACACATCAAATTCTCCCTCCCCTCTGAAGCCATAATCTGTGTTCGATGGGGTCCTGCACCCACCCCCACCCCATCTTAGAAACTAGCAATTACAAACAACACCAGTTCTGAGGCCTCCAGACAGATATACTCTGCCCAGAGTCATTTAGAAAATGTCAGAGCTTTAAATCCAGGTCCAATTGACTCTGAATCCCATATTCTCTCTCTTTTTTTTTTTTTTTTTTTGTCGCGCCGCATCACTTGCAGGATCTCAGTTCCCCAGTCAAGGATTGAACCCGGGCTACGGCAGTGAAAGCCCGGAATCCTAACCACTAGGCCACCAGGGAACTCCCAGACAGATATACCCTGAAGCAAATGCAGAGAACACTTTTCACACTAATATTTTGTGGCGACATTGGGGAAAAGCGCTCTGTTCACCACGCTTCCTCTGAGCCTAGAACGGTGCCTGATGCCTAGCTTAATATTGAACAAATGCTCAACAGCCGTTGGCTAAATTGCCTTAAAGTTGGCCTCCATCATTGGATTCTACCTGTGAGCTCCTTGAGGGCAGAGGCTGTCCTTTTGCACCCAGGCGGGGACCGGCACACAGTGGGCACTGGAGACAGGCCCTGGCCTTCCTTCACCAGGAAGTAACCAGTCTGGGTGCCTCGTCACCTCTGGCCATCCAATCCGACTTGCCCCGTGCTCTGGCTAAAGACACCTTGAATCTATTCTGATGCATATAATGCAAATGACTAGAGTTTAATAGCTCTTCTCCCTCTCTAGTCTCTGAGATCCTCGAGGATGGGGACCATTTCTTATTCATTTCTTTATCTCTAGCACCTAACACTTAGTAAACAATGGGCTGAGTGGTGAAATGCCATTTCGTGCAGTAAAAGCACAAAGCGAGGAAGTCACACCAGTCACAGGTCAGAGGACCTGGGCTTGCCCTTGGCTGGGTGTGTGCCTTTGGGGGAAATCACAGAGCCTCTCTGGGCTTCAGATTCCTCTAGGGTAAAATGAAGAGGTTGGGGTGTCTGAATTCTGCAGCCTGTTCTTTTATGGTCCCGCCAGAAGTGCCAACAGATTATGATGAAACATTACGAGGGAATCTGGCAGTGAGCAGAGGACCCTTACTTAAAAGTTCTCCTTTCGGAATCCTAGCCTCAGTCAAGGCTGGATTCTCTTGTCTCCAGAAGCCTCTGATGGAGCACGTCAATCTGTTTCCCCCGGGTGACAACCATGCTAAGTAAGCATCACAGGTACGACCTGAAAACTGAATCCACTGTATCCTTATTTCAAAACACACGGGAACAACCACTTTGAAAAACTGGCGGTTTCTTCTAAAGTTAAACGTACACTTAACCACATGACCCAGCAATCCCACTTCTAGGCACATGTAACCAAGAGAAATGAAAACAGATATCTGCGCAAAGACTTCTACATGTTCTCAGTGGCTTTATTTATAATAGCCAAAAAGTGGAAACAACACAAGTGTCCATCAGCAGGAGAATAAATAAACTAGCTGTGACACTTTCATACAATGGAATGTTCGTCAGCCAGAAAAAGGCACAGACTACCAATCCACCCAACAGCATGGATGAATCACTAAAACATTAAGCTGAGTGAAAAAAGCCAGACACAAAAGACCACATATTGTATGATTCCACTTACACGAAACAGGCACAAATAATCTATGGTGATAAAAGAACAACGGTCGCCTGCGGGGTGGGGCTTGGAAAGGGGTGAGAGGGAAGTCGTAGGAGTGTTGGAAATGTCTTACATCCTGAAGAGGGCGAAGGTTACACGTGGATGTAGACATTTGTCAAAACTCATCAAATTGTGCACTTAAGATCTGTGCATTTCACTAAAGGCAAATTATTCCTCAGTGAAAAAGCACATATTATCGTCAGATACTTGGACTCATAGAAATAAAGCAAAGGTGTAATCCTTGGGCCCGTTACACGGTAAGTCAAAGACAAGTGCTGTATGATCTCACTTATATGTGAAATTTTCAAGAGGCAAACTTGTAAAAATAGAGAATAAAATGGTCGTTCCCGGGGATGGGGGCAGGACCAATGTTGTTTAAGGAAACAAACATGCCATGAGTAGTGAGTAAGTCCTAGAGCTCTACTGCGCAGTGCAGTGAAAGTAGACAACGATATTGTATTATAATCATCAAACTTTCTAAGAGACTGAACTTAATTATTTCAACCACTAACAGGAAAGGATAATTATGCCTCATGATAGAGGTGCTAATTAATAGCTCCGACGGCAATCATATGACAACATATAAATTTATCACATTAGCATGTTGTACACCTTAAATCTACAGAAGTTATACGTCAAATATATTTCAAAAAATAGCAAATCAAATAAATAAAGCGACAGTGTTGTGAATGACGAAGTAATGATAAATGTGGACGCAGCCCTTCTTCTAAAGCGGCAGTTTACAGAAGACCTACCCTGTGTCGGAAGCTACAGATATACTTTCTCCAATCTTTACAACCTTCAAGGAGGTATTCTTGTCCCCATTTTATAGATGAGCAAATTCAGGCTTCGAGAAGGGAAATCGAGGGCCCAGGCCACGCAGCTCGGTGGTGGCAAAGCTGGGGTTTGAACTCAGGTCTCCCTGACTTCAGTGTCTGGCCTTTTCTCCCCATCCCTTTCTAACTACCTGGTGGGGCTAACCGTCCGCTCCCCTCCACGGGACTCGCACCAGGACCCTAACCCAGCTCTCTGGCTCCCCGTCGGGCGTGCAGGCAGGCGGCCCGTGCGCTCTCGCACACATCTTCTGGAAGCCTGTACCGGCAAGGGCCGCTTGGCGCCTTTGTGGGTTTTGCCCTCTTACCCTCTCGTCAGTGGCCACTTCTCTAGCTCAGGCTTGACCCAGCCTGCCACCTCTCTTTGCTAAGTCTCCCTGAAGCCACGAAAAGAGCCGGCCGGACTCTTGGGACATCAGGGCGGTGAAGCACGCTGCCAGCCCCCGTGGTAAGAGACCACAGGCTAGCTCCGTAGCGATACAGCAGGTCAGAGCACCGTCTCAGCGCCCTCACCCGGGGGGCTCAGACCTTACACAACTGCTGATCCTGAATAAACCCCGAGACCTGCCCGTGCCCCTCTCTTTTCCTCACCAAACACATGACACATACTCGAAAGGAAAGCCCTGGTTTACGGCTCTGGACCCAGCTGATAAGCAGTTCTCCGGACTGTACTCAGAGCTCAGGGGCGAGGATCTGTATTTGCGGGCGATTCAGATTCTGAGAACTGTTATCTGATTTAATTCTTTCATCCCCACACGAAGCCTCCTCGAGGGCTCTCTTCTTTATTTGGGAGTGAATTGGTGGGGTGGGTCTGACTTAGAAGGGGGGCCGCAAAGCTGGATCTAATGGGAGGTCAACGAGGCAGAAGAAAGGGTGGGACTTTCCTAGCCAAGATGTTTCTGTATCGACGCCTGGCTTTGTAGCGAAAGTCTCTTGCTGACAAAACCCTCGGCCTTGTCCAAGCTTTGTCAGCTGTGCCGTTCAAACAGCAGAACTACAAAAGCCCACTGTAACTTGCAGTTTCCCCAACGCACAAAATATCAAGACACCAAATAGGCATCAAAATACTGCTCGGTCTTCTGCACAAATATTTTAACGTGGAATCCAAGAGGAACGGTTTGACCTGACTTCTACCAGGCTGCCTACCTTGACGTGCTTACCACCCTTCTGCGAAATGGTACCCAGCACGCCGGCGGTGGGATGGGAAGTCAAAGAGGTGATCACCTGGAACAAAAACCCCAAAGGGACCGGACTGTATCTCACTGAACAGAGCATGTGATGCCCTCCACCACCACCCCGCCCCCAGCCCCGATTCCTTCCCAGTTGAATTCCCATCCCTCCTGTCTCCCCCAAAGTCCCCACCTTCTCTTACCTTAATTCTCGACCATCGGCGGAGACACAGGAAGATGCTATGGCCGGGCAAACGTACCTTTTTGATGGCCGGAGCCGCCTGGCCCGTTTTAGAGCAGCTCAGTGCCGGCCCGAGCAGGGCCTGGCGATCTTGTGCCCTCCCCTTGCTACTTTCTACCCTTCTAGCAGAGCCTAAATGAGGCATTTCCTGCTAGCTATCTATTAAGAATGCAGAAAATGTACTCCAACAAGTCAATCGGGTTGGGCACCTGCAGGAATGAGGAAAATAGGTAGTTCTTTTTTTTTTTATTTCTTTCTTTTTGCATTAAAAAAAAAGCACTTAGCGATATTGTCTCTTAAAGTGGGCGGCCAATTGTTTGCCCGGAAACCACACACAGAGTAGTAATGTCTGAAGCCTCAGTGGTGGGGCTGGGATCCAAGTGATGTGACTTTCAGTCTCTGGAACAGACAGGAAGTTTGGCTGGTCTCTAGTTTCGTCCTCTCTCCCCTTGGGAAGAGAAGGGGCGCCCAACCCCCTAGGATTCTGGACTTTCTCAGGCTTCCAGGGGGCCCAGAGGGATTGAGGACTTCTCCAAACCGGCAAGAGATGGAGCAGTTCAGGACTCCAGCTGCAGGTTTGGAGCAAAGGAGTCCCAGCCCTCGTCCTGAAAAATCTTCAATAGTACCTCAGTAAGTGGCACCCACCATTCAGACCCCAAAGCCTGGAGCCGTCCTTTGCTTCTCCCATTCTCTGTTTCAATCATATTAATTTAACAGATATTTATTAAACACCTACTCTATACCAGGCATTATTCTGGGAGTTCTGTTCCATAGTGAACAAAACAGACCGAATCCCTGCCTTCCTGGAATAAATATACACACGTTCTATGTTTGTACGTTATGTGGACTTGTCAGATGGCAGTAAGTACAAGGAGAAATTAATCAGCAAAACGAAGCAGAGACAGGGAATAGGAAGTGTCTCATTTATCCAAGGCGGTCAGGAAAGAATTTTCTGATAAGGTGACGTTTGAGCAGAACCCCGGGGGGGAAACCATGTTGTTACCTGCTTTCCTGATATCTGAGGGAACATCTAATACAAAAGGCAGGTTCACACCTGGCTTGTTCACAGAAGAACGAGGTGGCCAGTGCGTCTGGAGAGGCGGAGGGAGGAGAGATGGGGCCACAGCACAGACAGCCTCTCCCGCCACGCTTAGGCTGTGGGCTTTTCCTCTAAGTGAGAAGGAAACCTGTTGATGGTTTCCATCCTTTCTCGCCACCTCCACCTTGCTCACCCTCGTCCAAACCCCCATCATTTCTCCCCCGGACCACAGCCTCCTAACTGACTCAGTACTTCCACCCTTCGCCCTTTCTAATCCTTCACCCCAAGACAGCCAGAGTGATCGTTTGAGGACATGCATCAAATCCTGTCACTCCTTGTGGAAAATCTTCCAGTGGTGTTTGTTCCTGGCCCGTGACCCGCCCCCCTCCCCTTTGCTGTCTGTCCTCATCTCTTACCACCGTCCCCTTCGCTCCACTCCAGCCCCACTCACTCCTGACTGGTCCTTGAACAAGTTAAACACCCTGTCGTCTTCACACTGACTGTTTTCTCTCCCCGGGATGCTCACCCCCCTGACACCCTCCTGACTTGCCCTCCCCTTCATTTAAACCTGGGCTCAGTCACTTCTTCCGAGAAGCCTCCCTTCATCATCCTATCCACGTCAGCAGCGTCTCGCACTCTCTGTCCTCTTACCCCACGTCCTATTTCTTCACAGCACTTTTCATCTCTGGACGTCATATTGCATATTTATTTATTTACAGTTGGTTGCCCCTTCTAAAATCATGCCTGGTATATGGTAGGGGCTCAGTAAATATTTGTTGAGTGAATGAATGAGTAGTGGAGGGAGAGAAATTATTCAGGTATTGACACAAATAGACAACCACAATGGTAATGAATCCATAGCTGGTGCAGGAGAGCCTGTGATAAGGAGCCCTGACTCCGTCAGCAAAGGTAGGGTTGTCTTCCTTGTGCAAATAAATGCTCCAGCTGAGATCCGAGAGGCTGAGAAGGAGTTAACCACGCAAAGAGGGGAGGGGCGACTGGTCCAAGCGGAGGAAACCGCCTGTGCAGCAGCCCTATGGCGGGAGGGGCCTGGGAAATATGAGTCACAGGGAAAAGGAATGGAGACAGTGGGAGAGAGCGTGGTGCAAGGTGAGCTGGAAAGGTAAGCAGGGGGCCAGAGCAAGAAGGGCTTTGCAGGCCCTACTGAAGCATTTTGTCTCTTTCCTAAGCAGCAGAAGAAGAGGAAGCTATTTAAAGGTTTTTTGGAGATGTGCGTTGAGGAGAGTGGGGAAGGGGAGGGAGTGGGAAGTGATATAATCAGGTATGCATTTGTTTTCTTTTTTATTTATGTTTTATATATCCCACGGCTTGCACAATCTTAGTTCCTCAACCAGGGATCGAACCTGCACCCTCGGCAGTATGAGCGCAGAATCCTAACGACTAGACTGCCAGGGAAATCCCCAGATATGCATTTTGAAAACCTCTGTCTGACCGCAGTATAGAGAAAGGATGAAGGAGCACATGGCCGTGAATAAACCAGTTGGAGGGCTGCTCGTGTGGTCTGGGGAGAGATGATGGTAGCTGCATCTGGGGGTTGAGGTGGAAGCAGAGAGAAGTGGATGGACTCAAGATGTAGTATTTAGAAAATAAACTCAACAGATTTGATACCGAATTGGATATAGGGAATGAGGGGTCTCAAGGATAACTCCTAGGTTTGCGGGTTGCATAACCTGATTGATTAGAGCACCTTTCACTGAGCTATGAAACATCGCAGGTGTGTCTTCTTTACGAGAGGAAATAAAGATTTCTGTCTGAACATGTTGATTTTGAGGAATCTTTGAGCTATCTAAGAAGGGATGATAGTAGTCAGTAGGGAGAGAGGTCTCAGTTGGAGCTATAAACTTGGAAGCCGATGTTATGTAGACGGTCATGTTATGTAGATGGTCTAACTCACCCAGGGGCAGTAGAGAGTGAGACATAAAAAAGAACTAAACCACTCTAAAAATACGGGGGGAAAAAAAAGAACAAAGACCTGCTCGTGTAACGGCAACATTTACCGGCCAGGTGGAAGCAATGAGCCAGCAGACATTACTGAGAAAGAATGGCAAAGGAGGAGGATAAACATCAGGACCCTACAGCCCAAAGGAGAACATGTTTCAAGATGGTGGAACCCATCACCTGGGTCAAATGCTGCTGAGAAGTGGGAGAATCTGATGCCTGAAAAATTTCTGTTGGATTTAGTAGCATGCAAGCATGCAAGTCATAATTGACTTTAGTGAGAGATGTTTGCTGGAGTGATGAGGCCAGAGGCAGACTCCAGCGGGATGGGAGAAGAGGAAAGTACGGACAATGTGAGAAGGACTTTGCAAGAGTTTGGAGGTGAAAGAGAGTGGAAAGATTGAGCAGAATCTGGGAGTGAGAGTATGAGTGGTTGACTGACTTCACTGTTCGTTTTTCTTGAAGGGATAGATTTCGACATGATTAAAGGCCAATGGAAAGGATCCAGTTCAGAGCACGAGACTGAATATACTACGAAAAGAAGGTATTAATAATATAAAACATTGGAGAAAGCAAGAGGAGAGGATGGGCTCAAAGTCCAGGTAGAAAGATGGGCTTTAAATACAAGGAGAGACTGTTTTGTCGTAAGAGGAGGAAAGGGGCATAGGATGGTCCCAGACAGACAAAGTTTATAACCTTGGTACCTATGGTAGATAGTTATCTACTTATTTTCAGTGGGAGGAGAATTGGACTAGGAGGCAAGAGATCCTGACTTTTGTATAGGATGTTCCCCTAAATAGATTCACAGCCTTGGGGAAGTTCTCATTTCTTTGCCCATTTTTAAAGGAAGAGTGCGCTATTAGATGATCTCTAGGATTTTTTTTTTTTTTAGGATTTCTTACAGCTGTGCTTATTCTAAGTAAATCAAGAGAATGTGAAATTCAAAATGGTAGAAAATTAACAACCTGAAATGTTTACTTTTTATTGTTTTCAAATGCAGTGCTCACTTCCACTTCAAGGTGATGGACCTAGGCAATGTATTTAATCTCATCTTCCCTCCGAAATGCCCAAAGAGATATACAAATAAGAAGAAAACAAATCCAGAGCAGTGCTAGAAAGCCCGAAAAGGTATCACCTTCAGACCAGATAAATATAATGGCTAATAAGTTATTCAGCACTTCCGGTGGGCCAGCTACTGCACTAAACAATTTACATGTACTAAACCACTTAAATAATTCTACAAGGCAGGCGCTATTATTATCCAATTTAAAAAACGAGTAAACAGAGCCACAGAGAGGTTAAGAGCTTGTCCAACCCAGGCAGTCCGACTCTAGAGTCCGTACGCTAAACCACCGTTCTGTGACCCTTCAGAAACAATAGGATATTTCTAGAAATTATACTGTGGAACCCACATCCTGCTAACACAGAAATAGGAGAAGGATATTTGAGAAATAATTATGAATCCTCCAAATAGAGCCCCAGAAAAACTCAGAATTCGCAGAGGCTAGGAGCTAGCGTGAGTCATGGAACAGAAAGTAGAGAAGTTAAAGGTCTGCCAAAGCAGCTGGGCCATTCTCCAACTCTGCGCACAGTGTCTTGCTGTAGTGTTCAGCCCTGGCCATAGCCAGTGAGAGCAGCTTTCTAAATAAAGCCCTTCTGTGCGCAGAAAGGGAGCCCAGCATCGACTCTGTGGTTGGAGAGAGAAGTGGGGTGTGTCCGGGTAATTTGGGGACCACCATAAGGATATGGAAACAAAGGACATGTTGGCACGGCAGTTAAATCCTCTAAGCCACGATACACCCAATAAGACAATTTCCCCACCTCTGGCTGCCACCTGTTCCCCATCCATGCTTCATAAATGGGGACCCTGCTGTTGGTACATCCTAACCATTCGCCCACACAGCTCTGTCACGTTCCGAGAGAAAACCTGTCGGGTGAATAGTGATTCACAACTGCTGAGGACTCCAACCAGGTTACCAAAATGTAGCCAAGTCCTTCGTATGAATGGCTTGTCACCAGACATTTCAGGAAAATCAACAGCACCACAGAGAAACACTAGGATGAACAAGAAAACAACTGACTCCTGAGGGAAACGTTAGTGTGGAAAATGTTTTTAAAATTCTACCTTATATCTTGAGAGATGTCTAAGAGAATATTGCATCCCTAGAACAAAAATAGTCTGCTAAGAAGAAGTGGTCAGAGAATAAGACAGAGTTACAAATGGGAAACAATTGTTGAAATAAAACAGGTCAATCGCAATGGGCATAACTTGAAAATGGTCTTAGTAGCTTGGAAGCCAGGTCATGGAAGATCAGTAGGACAGACTATGGACAACAAATGAGTATTTCATATTTTTATAGGTTTCAAATCAGTAGGAAACAGGTGGGTGGATCATTTGATGGTATCGAGACAATTGGCTATTCATTTGGAAATGAATTAACTTAGAGGCATATCTTAAAGCTCAGTTATCCCCTTTCTCTCCTGCTTCAACTTCTCAATCTCTACTGGATCATTTCCATCATTATCCCAACCACCTCCATTTCCATTCCTTTCTTCCCCTTCGCAGCAACACTTCTTGAACTTCTGGTCCATGGTTGGTCATCATCTCTACATCTTACCTTTCCTTTCCCACCTAAACTCAGTCCAGGAGGGTGTCCATTCTCACCACTCCAACGTATCTGCTCTTGTCAAGGTCACCAATCACCTCAACGTTACTAAATCCAATGACATCTCTCTGTCCTTGTCTTACTCGACCTCTTAGAGGTGCTTAGCAGGGTTGATCACTTTCTTCTGTTCTTCAAACATCCTCCTCTGGGCCTCCGTGGCACCGCTCTCTCTTGTTTTTCTCTGGCTTTGCTGCCTCTTTCTTCCCAATCTCCTTTGCTCAACTTCTCAACCTTGGGTTACCTCAGGGATTGGTTAGTTCTGGCCTCTCTCCTCTGATGCTATAATCTCTCATTTGATGATCCCAGCCTCAGAGTCATAAATATCTTCCATGTAACGATGACTCACAAAGTTACATCTCCAGCCCAGCCCTCTCCCCTAATAGGCACCACAAACATCATATGTTGAAAACTGAGCTCTGAATTCCCCTCACTCCAATTGTTTCTCATGTTTTATGCAAAAGTAAATACCATAAGAGTTAAAGATAGAAACATAAAAATTAAACTATTAAACTACAAAAAAGAATATATAGAAATATATATGGGAAATATATTACAATAAGTATCATACTGAGATGGGGAAGGTCTTTCTAAGCATGCCACAAAGCTCAGGAGACATAAAGGGAAAGATTTCCCAATTGACACACAAAAAACTTCTGCATGACTAAAATCAACGTAAAGTTCGAAGACCAAGGGCAGACTGAGATAAACTGCTTGCAGTACTTATCACAAATGACTACTATCTATAATAGAAAAAGAACTTCTACAAATCTTTAAGAAAAGTCAAGCAAGTCAATAGAAAACTTGACAAAGGATATGAAGAAGCAAATCCAAGAGGAAGAACTGTCAAGTGATGAACAGAAGCTTCTCTTCCTTAGTTATTAGGGAAGTACAAATTAAAATGAAGTACCATTTTCAACTATCAGATTGGCAAACACTTTAAAGGTCAATAACACTTAGTATTAACAAAAATATGAGGAAACTGCACAGTTTCACACACCGTTGCAGTGAGTGGTGTTGTGAGTTCAACATTTCTATAGGGCAATTTGGCAGAATCAATCAAAGTTTAAAATATATACATGATTTATAATGCAGCACCACTACTTTATGGAATCTATTTTAAAGAAATACTAGAAGACATTTAAAAATCAACTTGGAGACTTCCCTGGTGGTCCAGTGGGTAAGACTCCATGCTCCCAATGCAGGGGGGCCCGGGTTTGATCCCTGGTTGGGGAACTAGATCCCGCATGCGTGCCACAACTAAGAGTCTGCATGTGGCAACTAAAAGATCCCACGTGCCGCAAGGAAGATCCTGAGTGCTGCAACTAAGACCTGTCACAGCCTAAATAAATAAATATTTAATAAATAAATAAATTAAAAAATAAAAGGGTGAATTTTATTTTAAAAGATCAACTTGCATTTAACAAAAACAACATTCTGATTTATAATGAGATAACTACAAGTCAACTGTGAAGTTTCAACATGAACACTATTCATCTGTGCAAACCTCCAGAGAGACTGATAACGCTGTTGGCCTTTGCTTAATTTAAAACCAAAACAAAACTAAACCAAACTAAAGAGTGTCAATCTACAGAGAGGTACAGTAAAAAATTCTCTTTTTATTGGATGGGTAGAGCCTGCAGCTATTAAATAAGCAAAGGTATTCTCAGGGGGAGGGGGGCCAGGGGATATTTCTCTAAAGTATTTATTAAAATTTTATTATAGTTTATGGTAGGAAATGAAACACACTCGTGTCCCTCCTCCTTTGCTCCTTTATTAACGAATTAGGATTCTGGTAATCTAAATTCACAGTCCAATAATAGCCAAGTATTATCCAAATCTTTTCCTATCATATTTATTTAGTAAAACTAACCCATCCATTAAGACTGCATTATCTAAAATCAGTGTTTCCTTTGCAATGCCCCACAGCAAAGCGGATGTGTTCATTACAGTTAACAATCATCGTCAATCACCACGTGATCAATTTAGTTTCAGCTGATACCACCATGAGAAGCGCCCTCCCTCTCCTGTTATTGGCATGCCCGACACTTACGCATCTTTGCAGCTCACATACTCTTCCTATGAAGATTTTCCTGACTACCCCCTGCCGTATGGAGACAGGATCAGTGCTTCTTTATGGCCCCACTGCTTCCAGGCCAGCCTTCTATCAAGACCGGCAGCACCAGCAGAACCTGGGAAGCCCGTTAGAAATGCAGAATCTCAGGCTCTACCCCAGACCTACTGAATCACAATCTCTGGGGGTGAGGCCCAGCGTTTTAACTAGTTTTTCAGGTTTCTCATGCTAAAGTTTAAGAAGCACTAACCTAAGTGTACTTGACCAGAGCCTCATCAGTCTCTGGGTACAAATGAAGTCACATTTACATCACTGCCCAAATGACACTAGCTCCCTCGATCACCCACATTTGCAGGACTCCCCAATCCTTTCCAGGTCTGCTCCCTTCTCCCCATAGTATTTCTGGGAGTGTGTCCACACATGCTCCAGAGTTGATCAGGGCAGCTGCTCACCTCTGGTATGCCTGGTCTCCATTGCTGTTCAGTAGGCAACTTTTAAGCTGACAGTTCTGCATAAGCCACTTAAAAGCTAGTCCAGTCCCTCAATTGAGCAAACTGTGTTTTGGCCTCGAGGAGTGAGGTGTGGGTAACTGCTGGTCACAATGGAAGGCTAAACATGTTATTATCTGCCCTACAATTTGCATTGATCAATTGAATTGCCCAGCCAAAGGCAACTTGTTTGCATCTCTCCAATTGAAATAGCTTACTCAAGGGTTTGGACCTGTAATTATCCTCTCCTCTCTTGTACATCCATTTCTCTGCAGCATCCCATCAGCATACAAGTGATATGTGTGTGTGTGTGTGTGTGTGTATACACCCACTTTAAAAAAATACTTCTAGTTCTGGTCTGGCATGTAAGAAGCGTGGAAGTCACCACTGCATCCTAACAATAAGTAAAAAGCTAAACAAATGAAAAAATCAACAACTCTTCTTAGATTCATAAGAAAAGTGAGGTCACAGGGCAAACCACTGCTCCCAAATTGAAGAGACTGACTGAATTACAATTTACTAGAGCAGAAACCCCTGAGTGAAGTGGTGCTGGGGCAGGAAAACCTGAACTGTAATCGACAAATTGCTGGAGGCTCAGTATAGACAAGTCTGAGAGATAAAATACTCCAGGGGGACCTAGTCATCAATGAGTGTCCACATTTTATGAGCTTTACCTCCAGGAGCTCGACCAGGTTCTCACAATAAATATCCGAGAAAAATCCCCTCGTGCTTCCAACAGGCGGAGGGGAAAAGGAACCATTTTGAAATACACCGGAGCACCCTGTTTTTCTTAAGGTCTACCCTCAAGAGAGACTAGTTAACCAGAGCCTAACCTACTGGGGTTTTTAGCGGAGCCTAACTGACCTGAGGGAAGGGAAATACTCAACTCCAGCCCCCTCTAGCCATCCTGTCCCACCTAAGGGGGAAGAAAGAGCTGAGAAACACTTGTGAGGTTCACAGTCCAGAGGCATAGGCTCACTAAAAGACTGAGACCTAATCATAGGACTGTAGAATGCCTCCCCTCCCCCAACACCTTACCAGCATGCCACTAAAGTCCTATTTATCAGAGTTCCTTTCACCTCATACATCATGTCCAGATTTCAAGAAAAAATTTCAGGGCATACTAAAAGACAAAACACACAATTTCTGGGTTTTTTTTTTAATGATCTCTCAATAGAGAAAAAAAATTTAATAAATTTCAACACACATTCATAATAAAAACTTCAGGAAACTCAGAATGGAAAAGAACTACCTTAATTTGATAAAGGGCATCTGTAAAACACTGACATAATAATTAATAATACATCAAAACTCACAATTTGAAGAAACAGAGCAACGATTGGAACCAGATACAGCAGGGATGTTGGAATTATCAGACCAGGAATTTAAAACCGCTATGACTAAGTTGCTAAGGGCTCTAAATGGATAAAGTAGACAGTGTGCAGATAGATGGAAATTCTAAGAAAGAACCACAAAGAAATGCTAGAAAAAAAAAAAAAGAAATGCTAGAGATCGAAAGCACTGTAACAGAAATGAAGAATGCCTTTAGTGGGCTTATTAATAGACTGAACACAGCTGAGGAAAGAACCTCTGAGCTTGAGGACATCTCAGTAGAAACCTCTAAAGCTGAAAAGCAAACAGAAGAAAAAGACAGGGGAAAAACCCAACTATATCCAAGGACTGTGGGACAACTACAAAAGGTGTAATACACACGTAATGGGAATATCAGAAGAAGAAAGGAATTATTTGAAGCAATGATGACTGAGAATGTCCCCAAATTAATGTCAGACACCAACCCACAGATCCAGAAAGCTCAGACAACACCAAGCAGAAAAAATGCTAACAAAACTACACCTAGGTATATCAGTTGCACACGACAAAAAATCTAAGATAAAGAAAAAATTCTGAGAGAAGCCGGAGGGAAAAAACACCTTACCTACGAGTAGGAGCAAAGATAAGAATGATATCTGATTTCTCAGAAACCATGCAAACAAGAAGAGAGTGGAGTGAAATATTTCGTGCTGAGAATAAAAGTCTACCAATCTACAATTCTGTAGCCTGTGAAATTATCCTTCAAAAGTGAAAGACAAATAAAGACCTTCTTAGACAAACAAAAATATGAAGGAATTGCTGCCAGTAGACCTGCCTTATAAGAAATGTTAAAAGAAGTTTTTATTTTATTTTTTGTAAACTATTTAAATTTATTTATTTATTTTTGGCTGCATTGGGTCTTCGTTACTGTGTGCAGGCTTTCTCTACTTGTGGCGAGCAGGGGCTACTCTTCCTTGCAGTGCAAGGGCTTCTCATTGCAGTGGCTTCTCTTGTTGTGGAGCACGGGATCTAGGCATGCAGGCTTCAGTAGTTGTGGCTCATGGGCTCTAGAGCGCAGGCTCAGTAGTTGTGGCACATGGGCTTATTTGCTCCGCGGCATGTGGGATCTTCCCAGACCAGGGCTTGAACCTGTGTCCCCTGCATTGACAGGCAGATTCCTAACCACTGTGCCACCAGGGAAGCCCTTTCTCTTTAGAGAAAAGGAAGATGGTATAGGTCAGAAACTCAGATGTTGGGACTTCCCTGGTGGTCCAGTGGTTAAGAATCCCTGCTTCCACTGCAGGAGGCACAGGTTCGATCCCTGGTCGGGGAACTAAGATTCCCACGTGCCGCGTGATGAAGCTAAAAAAGAAAAATAAAAAAGGAAACTCGGATGTACATAAAGAAAAGAAGAGAGGGAATAAGTGAAGGTTAAAACACAATGAAACAAAACAGAAAACCCTTCCTTTAACCTCACATTCTCCTCCAGAATCTGCCCCATTCTCTGCTCTCCTTCACAGCAAAAGTCTTCAAAATAGTTGCCTATGGTTGCTGTCTCCACATTCTCACTTCCCATTCTCTTCTTAAGCCCCTCCACTGGAATTTACTCTCCAACACTCTGCTGAAATGGCTCTACACAAAGATCACCGGCCACCTCCAACTTGCCAAATGCAATGATCAATTCTCTGCCCTCCTTTTCACCTCATCACAGCTGATCACTCATTCCTTCCTGAAATACCTTCTTCTCCTGGCATCCAGAAACCCACACCCTCCCCCCTTTTCCTCCTGTATCACTGAGCACTCATTCTCAGTCTCTTTTTCTGATCCCTCCTCCCCTGTCTCAGCTGCAAATGCTCATGTGTCTCAGGGCTGGGTCTGGTCCTCTCCTTTCACCTCTTCACTGTCTCTCCTGAAGGCTCCTCATCCAGTCCCCTAGCTTGAAATATTATCCCTATGCTGATGTCACTAAGTTGAAATCTCCAGCTCCTGTGTCATCCCTCAGGTTTAGAATCATACATCAAGTGGCCTATTTGCCCTCTCTCCACGGATGTCATACGAACATCTCCAACTTAACATGGCCTCCTCCCCTCCTCAAACCTGTTCCTTCTCCCATCTTTCTTTCTACAGTTAATAGCACTACCAATCACTCAGTTGCTCGGGACAAAATTCTAGAAAGTCATTCTTTTTTTTTTTTTTTTAACAGTCATAATCATTTATTTACAAAGACATGAAGTCGTTTCTATTTGGAAAAATAGACTAAGTGACACAACTGGAGAAAAAATAGACTAAGTGACACAACTGGAGAATACACTTATTAATAACAAAGCAGATTAAGAAGGAATAGGCACATAGTAAAATAACTTCAATATAGTTAATGTGAACTAGAGAAATTTCCCATTGTAAGTAGCATTGAATCTACCAGCCTCACCACCACTATCATTACTGCTAAAAAACAAAAACGCATTTCACTAGAAGGAGAATTGGTTTTTAAATAAGCTTACAGAAAAAAGAAATACGCTTACAGAATAAATTTTGTCAGTATTCTGCCGGGTATTCAGAATCTAAATCATTCGCCAAAGAAGCTATTCTAAAATCTTGAACTTTCTAGTCAAATGAGAAAAGAAAAGTAAAAACAGGAGCAAACCTCACTTTTTTGTTGTTCATCCCTTGAACTATTAATAATTGCATGAAAAGTTATTGCAAATTATTAGGCATATAAGTCCATAATATTTCCCACTCTGTTAGTTTATTTGAAGCCCGTTACAAGACATGTAGATTCTCAGAGGAAACTTTGTTTACTTACCATGATTATCAGTCTTCAGGTGAATCACCTAAAATCAGAATGTTTTGCCGTGCCCCTTCCGAATCACTTAATCCCTACCAAATTCCAATTAAAGAAAATGATGGCTCTTGGAGACCATTAGGAATAATTATCCCTTCTACAATCTATAATTTGATCATGGATAATTACGTGATGTAACAATAGAATAATTAGACTTCTTTCTCTCTCTGCATTTGTGTGTGGCATAGTCATGCCACATTTGCTAAATATATTTTTAAATGACCTATTAAAATTAGCTCTATAAATGTCATGGCTAGGAAAGATTTAGATAATTGCGATGCTTGTGGTGCTGAAGGTTGTATTTTAGTTTCCTTCCTTAATACTGGAAAAAATTAATTCAATAAAAACTTTCATACCAAATTAGTTCAATGGGCTAGACACTGCTGGGAGATAAGTTAGCAAACCTGACATGGAAATCATTATGGATCACACAGTCCTGGAGAAGAGAAAGACATTCCTCAAAAACCACACAAATAAATACATATTTACAAACTAGGATAAAAGTGATGAAAGAAAAAGCATAGTCTTCTGTGAGTGAGTATAATCGGATTTCAGAAGTTTTCCCTGAAACAGCCATCTGTGAGCTGAGATTCTTTTATTGTTATAAAATATATGTAACTTCACATTTATCATTTTAACCACAATTCAGTGGCATTAAATACATTCATCATGCTGTGTAACCATGGGCACTATCTATATCCAAAAGTTTTCATCTTCCGCAACAAAACTCTGTACCTATTAAGCAATCATTCTTCCTCCCTCCCTCCCAGCCCCTGGCAGCCTCTATTGTATTTTCTGTCTCTATGGATTTGCCCCCTCCAGATACTGCATAAAACTGGAATTGTACAATATTTGTCCTTCTGTATCTGGCTTATTTCACTAGAAAGTCATTCTTGATTCTTCTCTTGCCCTCAATCCCCACATCCACTCAGTCAGCAAATGCTATCACCTCTCCCAGCAAATTATATCCAGAATGAATGCAGACGTTTCTCACCATCTCTACTGCTATTCGCCTAATCGGAACCACCATTACCTCTCACCTGGCCCAGTGCAACAGTCTCTCAGGGCTGCCCTTTTCCTCCATTGTTTGTCCTCCTGTCAGCAGTCAGTGTGATCTTTCTGAAGCAGAAATCACATCACATCACTCCTTTGCTTAACAGCTCCAAAGGCTTTCTTTTGTATAGCCTGTTTCCGACAGTGTGTTTTTCTGTGTTGGAAATTACTTAATAAGTAATAGGGGACTGATGTTGGGATAACACAGAAGTTGTGCCGGTTAACATGCCATTTTTCTAGCATGCTAACATTTTGAAGCGACCTGTGGCCAACTTCCTCACCATTAAAAAGGCCTGGGGCTTCTCTGGTGGCGCAGTGGTTGAGAGTCCGCCTGCCGATGCAGGGGACACGGGTTCGTGCCCCGGTCTGGGAAGATCCCACATCCCGCGGAGCGGCTGGGCCCGTGAGCCATGGCCGCTGAGCCTGCGCGTCTGGAGCCTGTGCTCCGCAACGGGAGAGGCCGCAACAGTGAGAGACCCGCGTACCGCACACACACACAAAAAGGCCTGAGCAATATACGAAGACCCTAAGCAAAAAGCAGGAAATCTGCAGAGACTTTCCTTTAGTACTAGTGTGCTTTCAGTGCTTTCAATAGTGGCTGTGGTCTTTTCTGTGGTAAGCTATCTGTCCAAGCTGTGAGTACAGATGAAGAGGAAGATACTGCAGAGGCATTTCTCCCATGGTAAAATGATGAAAAATAAAAAGGCTTATGTCCTGAACCATTTATTTAATTTCACTGAGGATGGTCTTTATTAGAAGTGAATGCCCTCAAGGACTCACATCTTGGAGGAGGAAGCTGACCCAGGGTTTAATACTGTGAAGGATTAACTGGTGGGGATACAGGACACAAATGCCATAGAGACATAGCTCCACTATTACTACCATTGGAATTGCTGTTGCTTTCTTAATGCTCCGGTTACCATGTTCCTTGGGTTTTGAGTGGTTTTCCCTAACCCTACATTTTCCCATAAGCCCTATTACTTTTAGCACACATTTTTGCAGAATGTGAAGTTTTTCAGAGGCATCGTTATAATAGAAACATCTGTACTTATAAAATCCAAACTTCTTACCACCCTCAGTCTCCATGTTATATCTACCTGCAAAATGTCCTGAATCCAATCACTTCTCACCTCTTCCACAGCTACCACCCTAGTCCAAACCACCATCTTTTCTTGCCCAGACTACTGAAATAGGCTCCTTTCTTCTCTCTTCCTTCTAGTTCGTTCTCTACACAGCAGTAGAGATCTCTAAAAAGATCCCTTTAAAATATAAATCAGATTGCACCAACACTCTGTTTAAAAATCAACTCTCTTGGGGGGGGGAGGGATAAATTGGGAGTATGGGATAAACAGATTCACACCACCGTATAGAAAAATAGATAAACAACAAGGACCTACTGTATAGCACAGGGAACTATATTCAATATCTTGTAATAAACTATAATGGAAAAGAACCAAAAAATGAATATATATATATATACATACATATGTATAACAGAATCACTTTGTTCTATACCTGAAACTAATACAATATTGTAAATCAACTATACCTCAATTAAAACCAAGTCCAAAAACAGTTTAAAAAAAAATCAACTCTCTAACTGCTTCCTATTATATTCCAAATAAAACCCATTCCCTTTCCATGGCTCTCAAACCATGCCCCAGAGTCTTTTTGTTTGCTGCTCCCTCTTTCTGGAGCTATCTTTCCCCAGTTCTTCACTTGGCAGGTTCTTTCTCATCATTCAGGTACTGGCTTCAATGTTATCTCCTCAGTGATCTTCCCTCCTTACCACCCTAAAGAATTTTCTCCCCCAACTAAATCGGCTCTAGCACATCATCTTGATTTGATATGTTCCCAGCATCTACCATCTGAATTTATCTTTCAAAAATATATGCATTGTCGGGGCTTCCCTGGTGGCGCAGTAGTTGAGAGTCCGCCTGCCGATGCAGGGGACACGGGTTCGTGGCCCGGTCCGGGAAGATCCCACGTGCCGCGGAGCGGCTAGGCCCGTGCGCCATGGCCGCTGAGCCTGCGCGTCCAGAGCCTGTGCTCCGCAACGGGAGAGGCCACGACAGTGAGAGGCCCACGTACAGCAAAAAAAAAAAAAAAAATGCATTGTCTATCTCCCCTCCAATTTCCCCATGTTCATTCCTGTATTCCCAGAGCTAAAACAATGTTTGGGTCATAGTTTGTATTCACTGAATGAACAGATTAACTAGTACTTCTGAAAGTTTTATAAGCGAATTCCCGATTGCGTGGGACTCGGACATAAAAAGTTCTAAGATTTGCAGGCCTGTTCTTGTATTCCATGGATATTCTTGAACTCTCCCATTCATTCATTTGAAGAGGTTCATTTACTTCACCATTGTCCCTGTCATCATTCTGGGAGATTTCAATATCTAAGTGGAACTGGAAATGAAGCTCAGTATCTTGGTATTAATAGACAGTGAGTTTGTAACAGAGATATTGGTATATATTGATATGAAATAGAGAGTCTTCTCACCAACTGGCCCAAATCCCTACTCTCTTGCAGTGATACTGGCCTTTGCATTTGAATCTGGCTCTTGTTTTTTCATTTTCATCAAAGATGGAGCTACTTCTACTGGTTAGTGATGATGTGTGTAGTCAAATTGGAAGAGACCTAAACTAGTTTGTAAAGACACAACATTTTGGTAACATTTCCGGTTGTCTGCAGAGCAGGTAGAGAGAATAAAATGACAGGAAAGAAGAGATCAGGAGGTCAGAGAATGAAATCGTTGTAGGAATCAAATAAATGGATTTTCCAACGCAAATGTTCCACTATTCATTCAGGAAAGTCATTTTCTATCCAGGAAGATTTCCAGAGATGAGGATTCCATAAGCTTCCCACTGAGAGGTCCTGTCAGAAAGCTTAACCTATCTTTTGCCTGTTGCTATGGCCTTTTGCTATGGCCTTTTGCTTTTGCCTTTGGCCTTTTGCTATGATTCAAATCCAGTTCTGCATGAAGATGAAGAAAAAGAATGTAATAAACTGTAAAATGAAATTTTTTATGTTCCCCAATAGAGATTAACTCTATCTGTGAGCCTTGTGTTTTCAAACTCTTATCTCATTGGTTTTATATTACAGATAAGTGTTGCTACTCCCCTTCTCTTGCCCTACTTGTTCTTCACATTTTTCTAAAAATGTGGAGATTCTCACAGAATACAACATTCATGATGATGATTCCCACCCACCCCTGAAAAAATATCTGATTGTCTACTTTGTGCCAGTCATTGTTCTAGGCACTGGAGAGACAGCAGAGCCCAGGAGAAAGCCACGGCTATTACAGAGCTCGCAAGGCAGCTGTGGGGAGAAGGGAAGGTGGGGAAGGCAAGTAAATAAATAAGATAATCTGTTGCTGAGAAAAGGATTCAACAGTAATAGCATCAAGGGGGAGAAGAGGGTGGTTTACTGACGGTCAGGATTTCTAAGCAGGTGATACTTAAGCAGTCTAAAGGATGAGAGAGATCCAGATTGGCCGGGGAGAGAGCATCCCAGGCTGAGGCATGTGCAAAGGTCCTGGGATAGGAATGAGAACCCAAGGCGATGGTAGTGTGATTGTGATGAGTCTGGAGAGGCAGCAGGGCAAGATCACTCAGAGCTTTGTGCTCAGGCCGCAGTAAGGAGTCTGAACTTTATTCTAAGTGTGACTGGAGCATTTAAATAGAGAGCCATCAGGGCACTGTGGGCAGTAAATGTGGTAGAAGTGGACATGGGGAGAAGCGTTCAAATGCTGGGTGTATTTGGAGTTAGAGCCAACATGGCTTGGATGTGGGAGGTGGAGAGAGAAACCAAAGACGATTCCTAGATGTGGGGTTTGGACAGTTGGGTTGCTGAGGTGGGAGGACTGGGGGAAGAACAGGGTCTTTCATTCCAATATTGAAATCAACAAGAATGATGACAAGGTGGTGGTAAAGCCCATGAACCTCTTCAAATGAATGAATGGGAGTGTGCAAGTGTATCCATAGACTACATTCATTCATCCAACAAATATTTATTTGAGCCCCTATTAAGTGCCAGGCACGGTGCTAGGCTCTAGACACGGTATTGCCGGATCACTGCCACATTTGTTTTCTTTTGGCTGTCTTATCTCAACATAGATGACAGCTGCCATTTGAGGAGGGTTCATGCCTAATGCTGTCTTTATTCTCACTGCCCCTTCTGCCCCACTTCATCTAGTATATTAATAGATACACACTGGCCGAATCTATACTTGCTAATGGACTGAATCAAATTAAATAAATGCTATAGTGAATGTAAATACACCAAACCAATAGTCTAACACTACTTGTATCTTAATATGGTAAGCAATATATTCGTAGTAAAAAGCATTGAAATGATACACAAAATTTTATTACCCTAATCTATAATTTCCTAAGAATTGCCTGAAAACCAAAGCTTATCTTGTTCATTTAAAAGATAGTTTCAGGAATTCCCTGGTGGTCCAGAGGCTCCATGCTCCCTGGTGGTCCAGAAGCTCCATGCTTTCACTGCCAAGGGCCTGGGTTCAATCCCTGGTCGGGGAGCTAAGATCCCACATGCCGTGGGGCGCGCCACGGCCAAAAAAAAAAAAAAAAATTTTTTTAAAGTAAAAGATAGTTTTAAAATAAAGAAAAACAAGAGCACAAGATATCACATTTTCAAACTTTAGACATAGTTGAGTCTAGACATTTTTACATTAAGATGTTGCAGGTTTATCATTATTATTATCAAAGTCCCAGTTTCTATGAAAAAGCTGGAAATGGCAAATCAAAAAACGCTTTATTCTTAAGAGCTTTGCTCTTCTAACATTATCATTGCTATTTCAGCAGAAACATTACAAAGGGGTGCAAAAAGTAGAATGCTGGCAGCAGAAAAGCCACCTTTGTGCTGCTGCTGTCTGAGCTTTTAAATTTTTAAAAATTTTATTATTTATTTTTCATTTTTTAAATTTTTAAAAAAAATTTATAAAAGATTTTATTGTCTGAGCTTTCTTTATCTAGCCTGGGACCACTGGTGCATCTTCACCACACAGCCCAGAAAGGCTAGATAACTAAACTATAAACACAAGCCAATCTAAAGATGCTATTTGAGCGTACTGTACCTAACAACAGTATCCTCTTGGTTCCAAATGAAAATTGAAACAAGTCTGTAGGATAGATCTGAACACCTAAAAATGAACTTTAAACTGTTAAGTATTTTTCTCAAGCAATCGATCTCTGCAATAATGGGTGTCCAAGAATTTAGGCTATTTGCAATAGCAATTAGTGATTTTAGAAAGGGATAATTTTAACATTTTTTCTCACATCAGGTTGTATTTCACTTAGAGAGATATGAACAAAGCCAGTCAGGTAAATGGAGTGTGGTAAGAAGCAAAAATAATTTGAGCAAACAGATTTTTTTACACTAATTTTATTTATTAGGATATATCACAAGATTATTTATGGTGCTTCATAACTTGTGCTTTTAAAAAACAGAGGGATTTGAAATTAATCTCTGGATTACTGCGTAAGTGGTTTTAAGAAAGAACAACTTGAAGAGCAGCTTCTTGTTTTTGTAAGTTGCTCATTTTTCTGAAGCATTTATGAATAGACTTTAAATGAATAGAAGTGACTGTCTAAAAAAAAGGCATGCAGTTTGTAAATCTGAGACTCAATAAGGAAAAAATAATGCGTAAGAATATTGACAAATATTCACAAAGGGCACATTTATAAGCCTTCCGCTGTTGCCCAAGCCATGGCATTGTTCAAACTAATTAAGAGCACTTTTTTTTTTTGGGCCTCACCTTTCAGCTTGCAGGATCTCAATTCCTGGACCAGGGATTGAACCTGGGCCTCAGCAGTGAAAGCACCAAATACTAACCACTAGACCACCAGGGAACTCCCAAGAGCACTTCTTGGCATTATTTGAGAAAAGTATATTCAGAAAACTAGCTAACTCCCACCTTTTCTCCAAGCCTCAGAATCACCAAATAATTTACATCAGAAGATTCCACTCTAAAAAGGAAGAGGTAGTGGCTTCCAGATTGGCCAGATTTGACAACGCAGGGCTCGAGAAAGAGCCCAGAGTTACTTGAGAAGGAAGAGATCCTTGGAACAAATTACTCCAATTTTGCTGTCGGGTTTCTTTTGTAGAAACTAGTAATGATTTCAAAGATTTCATTAATATTGTCTAGACCAGTAATATTCTTACCTGCTAACATGAAGTTTCAGGTATGTTCCTATACAAGGTACTTGTAGACACAGAGGGCAGAGCGTTCAAGCCTTTGAAAGGCATCTCTGAAGCAACTTCTGGTTCATACACTCAGGGTTGAATACATTATTTGAAATTTATATATATAGTCTTAAGGAGCATTACTCCTTAGAAACTGTCGGGTAATTGCTGAGCATTGCTGTGCTTACAATCCACCCGTACATTTCAATTTTCTTTTGATAACAAGATGTATTGTTGCTCCACCATAAATTCCATTTTCAGGACCGATAAAACCTGATTGCTTAGAAAACAGGTGTTTCATGACTCTTAACGTCTGCTCATCAATATCACCTTGTAAATTATTTACCATTTTACAGCTGTTTGTGACTTTTGCTCCAGGGTGTTTATATGAAAAGAGCATGAGTACTTGATATCAACCAAACTAATGAGCAGGGGAAAAGAAGTTAGACTGAAAACGGCCTCCTTCTGACAGGCTTGGAGCTAATTTATGTTGTAGTTATGTGTTCCAACCACTGTGTATGGAAGATAAAGCATTCTTACCCTTTCGTTTAGAAAACCAATTTGCCAACAAATTACAATAAATTGTAGTAAAACACAATAAATACAGTGTTTAAATGCTTCTGGCTTATCTTCAAAGGGAACACTATTTTGGTTTGCAGTTTTTCTATGTTTAACTTTCTTCACCTCTTTTACTGATTTATCCCTGGTGAAAAGCCTAAAGATTTCTAATAGATCCCAGACATCAACTAAAACATTCTCAGAAAGCTGTCCTGAAGTATAAGAACTCTTTTCTGTCTATAGAGGGTAATGA
This sequence comes from Tursiops truncatus, assembly GCF_011762595.2. NCBI lineage: Eukaryota > Metazoa > Chordata > Mammalia > Artiodactyla > Delphinidae > Tursiops > Tursiops truncatus. The sequence continues at coordinate 14,715,572 of NC_047055.1, forward strand.
TTACACTGACAGACGGTATAATGAGAAAGCACCAATGCAGTTTATTTTAATTCTTCTAATTTATGAGAATAACTTCTTAATGCTACATCAGAAGTCAATTCACCAATACTGAATTTGGAAAGCACAGTCAAGAAAGACCCAAATTTTTATTGGGACTACACAACTTAGCATATACTAGATACCATGATTCTAGAACAAAATCAAAAGCAAACATCTGAAATATGCATGACAAAAGTTCTTAAACTCCAGGGGATCCATGAACCACCCCAAACTGTATACAAAAGATTGTGTAGTGCATGCATAGATTTTTCTGGGTAAAGGTCCTGTAACTTTAATCAGCTTCTAGAGGGGCCCAAACAGTACACGGGAGAATTCTGATTTCCTCTGTATTTTCAATAATGGAAGCTGTGGACCTTGGGAAGTTTACTTTTGCACGTTTAAGACTCAATTTTCATGGCAAGAGGGTAGAAAAGAAAAATAAAAGTAACTTGCGAGGACCGGGCAGGGAAAAACTCCGAAGTGTTCTTTACTTCATAAGTTTTAGTAACATGTTTTGGTTTAGAGAGGGGAAATGGGGACATCAGTGGTAACATCATAAGCTGAAGCAAGGAGACTCCTACAGGGATTTTTCAGGTCCTTAGAAAAACCAAACCTTAGTATGAATAAAGCAATAGCAAGAATGAAAAATGCAATTTAACTCAGGTCTAATTTTCTGTTTCTGCATATTAACAACTTATTTTTAATTTCTGAATATCACAAACTTCAATCAGAATATTTTAAAAAATATTATTCTGCATGCACTTAACCAATATGACAAAAGACAAGAATCCAGTTGACTTGTTCACATATATTTAAAATCGGCCAGTACAGATAATCACGAACACTTCACTGCATTGATCTGAGGGCATCCTACCTCTATGCACACGTTCATGTAACACTACTGGTAATTACCCTGGAGCAGAGGCAAAACGGAGATGGAGGAATCACCCTACAAAGCAAGTTTAAGGGATTAAACGTCATCATCGTCTTCGTCGTCGTCATCACTACTGAGGACAAAGCTGCTGCCTGTGGACAGGGGCCCTTCCTCCTTAACATTCCCTGAATCACCCACAGTCCCTCTCTCATCGGAATCTTCAAACAAATTGTCACTGGCATCGTCATCAAACAACTTCTCGTTGGAATCATCATCTTCGAACATCTTTTCATCTGTGTCTTCATCTTCCTTTACATCTGCATCTTCCTCATCTTCTTTTCCATCTGAATCTTCAAACACCTTTTCATCTGCATCGTCTTCTTTGTCCTTTTCAACCACATCTTCCAGTCCCTTTTCTTCTGCAACTTCTTTGTCCTCTTTTTCATCCGACTCGTCGTCAAATACTTTTTCATACACATCTTCCTCTTCTTCCTTCTCATCTGACTCTTCGTCAAACTCCTTCTCAGAGCCTTCTTCATCAAACATTTTCCCAGAGCTGTCATCTTCGAATTCTGATTTTTCAGAGTTATTTTCTTCTACCTCTTTCTCAAGAATGTTTTCATTAAGTTCCTTCTCCGAGCCCTCTTCCTCAAAACCTTTCTCAAGGCCGTTTTCTTCTAACTCTTTTTCGGAGTCGTCTTCAAACTGCTTTTCCGAGCACTCTTCAGACCCTTGTTCTGAGCTGCCATCTTCAGCCGCCTTCTGGGGGCTGGCCTCCTCCTCAGGCTCCTGCTCAAGGCTGTTCTCATCAGGATCTGTTTTGAGTCTCTTCTTTTTGGGCTCTCTTTCTGCACCATTCTCTTTCGACTCTTTTTTAGGACTACCCTCTTCATGCTCTTTCTCGGGGCTGCGTTCTCCGGACTCTCTGTCAGGGAAGTCTTCTTCACGCGCTCTTTTGGGACAGCCTTCCTCAAACTCTCTTTTGAGGCAGCTCTCTTCAGATTCTTTTTGGGGACAGCCTTTTTCAGCCTCTTTTTCAGGGCCACTTTCTTTAGCATCTTTTTCAGAAGCAGCTTCTTCAACTTCTCCCCCATCTTCTGTTTTTTCAAACTTCTTTTCATCTATAGGTTCTTCAAATGCCATTTCAGTTGCGGCTTCTTGAACATTCGTTTGAGATGTGCAAGGGTGCTCTGAAAAATGCCTCATTCTAGAAGGCCCCACCCTTTCTGGAGCCCAGACGGAATCTGAACGCTGAAGGCCTCTGTTGGCTTCGGGAGTGTTGAGGAAAACCTCCCATCCTCTCAGCCTTTCCTCCCTTTCTCTCGTGGTCTCCTCCACCTGTGTACACATGGAAAGTGCCGTTAAAATATGTTTTAGGCCAAAAGGAGTAACAGCGTCTCTGAACATTTCTAATATCGCCGGAAGTACTCTGATTTTATAAGGTAGCACTTTTAGGAAATTAAAGCAATTCCCTATCTTCAGTTTCCAACACTTTACATCTTGATTTACTAGAGTTGACCTTAAGATCATTTACATGAACGCCTAATACCACAGCACTGCAGAAATGTCTCATCAGTTAAAAAGTTAATAATTGAACTGTCTGTACTTTACAAGACAGAAAGGAAGAGAAGCGCTTTAATTTGTTCTTCTCTTATTGCTATCCTGAGCAAGCCTCAAGACTTATAAACTGATTTCAGACTTATAAACTGAAAGACTGAAACATTTTTCTTTCCGTACTCTGAATATAAAGGATTATTTAAAAGAAGTACTGTTAAACAGATTAAACAGAACTTAAAACTTATGTGAAAAACTGCTAGATCAGTATTTGTTGGTAATGAAACAACTCATGTGCCCTTGACAGTTGCAGAACTCACCTGATAATCTGTAGTCCCATCCCACACTTGGGCAGTGATTTGACGGCCACCAAACCACCTTCCATTGAGGGTCTGAATACAATAATCAGCTTCCTCCGGATCCCTAAAGGACACAGAGGCCACACCATCAGGGTGTCTCTAGAAAGACAAGGAAGAAAAAGAAGGAATGAATGAGAACATTTAAAGTAAAACATATACATTTGACAAAGTAAGGAAGTAGTGTTCCTTCTGGTCATTTGAGCTAAAGATTTTACGTATGAAGTCTTTCTTCCTTTTTACTGCAGCCAGTAACACGCAGCTAGCTGCTTCTTCAGCTTAACATTGTCTAGCAAAAACCAAGCATGATATCCTTGGAAATGTTCCTGCTGATAACACTGTAACGAGATGCAGAACAGTACGGCTGTCAAGAATGTGGACTCTGAAGTTGAATAGCCCTGGGATTAAATCCTGGCTCTGCTGCTTACCAGCTGAATGGCCTTGGGCAAGGTGCTCAATCTCGAAACTTGCTCATCTGTAAAATGGCTAACTAAATAAAGTGGGTAAAATAGCGCCTACCTACCTCAGAGGATTTGGAGGACTTCATGAGATAACATGTAAAGCAGCTGTAGTATGCAATCGATAAATGGGGACTCTTTTAATTATTATGTGTTGATTCTGGATGTAAAAAAAAGGTGAAAAGGAGAACATACAGGAGAGTATTTTTCTTGATTGTTCTTCTCCAAATATGGAAGAAGAAATAATTCAGAAAGAGGGGGAGATGTGGCCAAATAGGGAACCATAAGGTCTCATACATGTCTCTCATACTTTTTTTTCACCTGATCATAAACTCTAGAGTGATGATAAAGGAAAATAACCAAGGGATATCACGTCTATCAAAGCCTTCGCTTGTAATCCATGTTCATCTAATTATGCTATCTAATACTGCTTACAGATGACTACCACTAGACAGCAGACCTACTACACAAAAACATTTATGTAAAATTTGGAGGCATACTGATATTTGGTAATAACTTATTAAAATGGAAGAAAATTGCTTTAGAAATCATTTGTCTAAGCCATGAACTTACATCAAAGAGGAGGAGCCTCCTAACTTGTCCAAACTTCGAACATTCCACCCGAAGGTCTTCTCTGATCTCGTTCAGCACCAGTGGATCATCCTGCAAAAACACAGTTGATTAAAATGGGCTTGCCCCCTTCTTTAAGTATAAACCCTGAGAATCAAATTTCTTACTTTGACGAACCAACAAATAAAAAAAGGTTTTGCTTAAGGTTAGTTGTTTGTCTGCAGTCTACAAAATTAAAAAAAATCAAAGTTAAAAATGAAGTTAGACTACCACAGCTGCTGCTACTACTATAGGTCTGCCCTGCTTTAAGATGGGGAATGGGCAAGTATGGTACGCAGCACTAGGGGTGTGCAGTGGCAAAGGAGAGGGAAGGGAAGTGTCACTGGAAATCACAAATAACAGCAGCTGAAGCAGGTGAAGTCCTGTGGCACATATTAAGTCAGAGACTGCTAATTCCTATGTTCTGCACCGGCATCACGATGACTGTACCGATGAGGAAACTTTATTTTGTGTTTTGCATAGATTCCTATTTACAGAAATGTTGTAACGGGAAGACATATATCCCTTTCATTGACTAAGTGTTTTAAGATTATTCTTTGTGCTTCCACGATTCTATTTTAACTCACAATGTAAACCTCCCCCATAAGGGTTCCTGTTCATCTTGCCTCCAAGTCCCAATGCATGAAAAAGGCTCATAAAATGTTACGTCATCAACTTGAATTTCAACTACATACAAATATAAACGAGGATATCCTACCTACAAATTTCTAATGAAGCAGACTTACACTTTTTAGGAAACATATGAATTTGTCTATCTCACAGGTTTGTATGTTCCTCACCAACTAAAGAGAACAGCAAAACATGAGAAGTGGCTTCTCCTTCCTAAAGTTTTGTCAAAAGGCAAAAATAAACAACTGGTAGGCAGTTACTGAAATCAAATTTAAAATAAAAGCTATCAAATCCTATAAATCTGAAGCTTCTAAGAGCACAGCTGGCAGGACCCTGGATTTCTCCCACTTCTAAGATCTAACTGTGGAGAATGTGCCAATTTGCTTTATAGAAAATTCTCAGGCCTGAGAGAAATGGGGATGGAGCGTAAACTCCATGTGCTCCGGTGGTAAAGTCATATGGCGGCTTTTACGGGGGTATATGTGTGGGGGTAGCTCCTATCAGACTGTGAGCTTTCCGCAGGCAGGAATCTCCTTTGACTGAATTTTGAATACCTTACAGAACACAGTGCAGTCTTTCACGCAATGAATAATCAATAAAAGCTTTTTCGGAGTTTGATAAACTGTTCCTAATAACTCCATTTTATCTACCAAGGGAAATCAGGGTTATATTAAAAACAAACAATAACTGTTTCAAAATATTTAACAAATTTAAGCATGATTCCACTGTAGGGGGAGGGGTGAATTACCATTTTTATTTCTTTATCAAAGTCTCAGTGCCTTTCCTACAAGAATATCAAATTTCAGCCAAGGACTTCCCAGACCTCTGTTTTCATGTTTACCAGCTTGAAAAACAAATATATCTTCACTGTTATATAGTATCATGAGGCTTAAAGATAATAACCCTCTCCCCTGGGAAAAATATCTTTAACCTAGCTAAGCATGAAAATTTTCTAAAGACAACACTTTGCAAGCAACAGACCTGAGACTAAACTCAGACTGAAACGCTGAAACTTTCCGCAGTCAACACTTATAATGTTTTTCCAGGGTGGTGTTTTGTTTTCCCAGAAATAAACCGTATTTCTCATTCTTTTCCAAGCTAAACCTACACTGTCCAAGATAGTAGCCACTAACCACACATGGCTACCGAGCACTTGAAATGTGGCTAGTCCAAATTGAGGTGTGCTGCAGGTGTGAAATAAACACCAGATTTTGAAAATTTAGTACCAAAGGAGGAAAAAACTTCAATGTAACATAGCTTATTAACATTTTTATGTTACATGTTGAAATTATAATACTGTGGATATATTGGGTTAGATAAAATTCACCATTAAAATTAATTTACCCCGTTTCATGTTGTTTTTGTATTGTGGCTGCTAGAAAAATTAAATTACACATGTGGCTCACATTATACCTCTATTGGACAGCGCTAGTATACACAATGAGAAACCTACCTTTGCATCTGAGTTTTGGTTCTTCACCTCTTGGTATTAAAATTTGCCAGGCATGAATTTTTTAAACAAGGCTTTGAATTAAATACTGAAAACCCCTTAAAGTTACATTTAAAATATTAGCCTTCACTGTTCACCCTGATACCAAAGGGTATTTCTAGGTATTTTGGTTCTAACACTAGTCAATTGTCTGGAATAAACATATACAGGTATACCTCAGAGATATTGCATGTTCGGTTCCAGACCAGCGCAATAAAGCAAATATTACAATAAAGCAAGTCACACGAAATTTTTTGGTTTTCCTGCTATGTTTACACTATACTGTAGTCTCTTAAGTGTGTGATAGCATTGTATTTAAAAAAGACATGCCTTAATTAAAAAATACTTTGCTAAAAAATGCTAACCATCATCTGAGCCTTCAGCGAGTTGTCACAGTAATAAAGATCACTGATCACAAATCACCATAACAAATATAATAATAATGAAAATGTTTAAACTACTGGGACAATTACCAAAAAAGTGACACAGAGAAATGAAGTGAGCAAATGCTATTGGAAAAATGGCACTGACAGACTTGCTCCATGCAGGGTTGCTACAAAAACTTCAATTTGTAAAAATAAAAAAAAAGCAGTATCTGCAAAGCGCAATTAAGCGAAGCACAGTGAAACAAGGTGTGCCTGTATTCCACCCCACAAAATCTGATTTCTTTCTGACACCCCGGTTACCTGACAATTCAGTTTTTGTCTTCTACTACAAACCTCAATGCTGATCTGTTCTTTAGATTCATATGGAATCTCTGGACAAATCAAACACTCCCCAAAAATGTCCAGTGAAAGCAGTTTTCCAGTTGAACACCTCTATCCAGAGTTATATAATGTCTACACCAGCGTTGCCCAACAGAACTTTCTGTGTTCACAGAAGTGAATACTCCATTATCCAATATGGTAGCTACTAGCCACACGTGGCTAATACACCTGAGGAATTAAATTTTCATTTTATTTCACTTCAGTTAATTTAAATTTAACCACATGTGGCTAGAGTCTAGCATACTGGACAGTCTGCTACAGTGATGCACTTTTACATTCAGGCCCATGAGACACTGAGCAAAAAATCAAGACTTCTGACAGGCTCTCATCAAACTCGTCAGACCACACAAGACCAGTCAGATTGGCAAACAAGGACAGCATCAAGGGTTTCTCTGCCCGTGAACTCTGAAGCCCATCTCTGTGCTCCCAGCCCCTGTGGTGCAGCCGTCTGAAAACTTTCCTTCATTTGCAAAGATGCTAAAGAGAAAATGTTTTCTTCCTTGAGTGGATGAAAACACTCTGCCTTGTGAGTAAAAACGGTTTCATTCAATCATTCTCTCACTTTTTCTTCCTATAAATACTGAGGGCCTACTATGTGCCAATCATGATTCTAAGCACCGGGCATATAATAGCAAACCAGGTAGACAAGAGCCCCAGCTTTCATGGAGCTCACATTCTAACGGAGAAGATCCAGTTATTTCAGATAATAATAAATGCTATGAATAAAATAAAACAGGGTTAATATAAAGGTTCTATAACTCCAAAGTTTATATTAAACCAATAAAGGTTTTTTTTCTTTAAGCTATCAAGAATTTACAAGCATGAAACTTTTATCTTTAAAAATATCCACTGGAGGAAATTCGTGGGAAGTCAAGGAAGAATAAATGCGGCTTTTTGGAGGAAAGAATATTTGTTAAGCTAGGAAAAATTAAGTGTGCCCAGGGTGATAGCTAGACTTAAATTAGGGTCTCAACGAGCAAAGGCAGGAGGCGGAAACACGTAAAGGCAATTGCACAATACACTTCAACTTGCACAGGGCCCAGATACTTAATGAATTAAGTTTGCATTTATATTCATGTCCAAGTGTTAGGAGTATGGAATGTTGTGAATCAAGGATCTCAAGTCACAGAAAGTAATAGGTCACCTAATTAAAAAACCAATTATCTACCAGGGAAATAAAATGTAGGTGAATCACAGGAAATTCTGGAGTTGTACCCAGTAGACTAGACACCATGATCCATCTATGCATGCCTTTCAAAGTCCCACCTGGCAGGGACAGCATTTCAAAAAGCATCTAGTGTGCATGTATATATGTGTATTTTTTAAACATGTTTCATTATCACTGCAACTCTAAAGCAGCTCTGCCGTATTTCAAGATGCTTCAGGATTCTAGTCAGAAGAGACACCAAACAGTATAAATAGTCCACAGGTATCTTCCCTATGACCTCAAAAGACACAGACTCTACAGGTGCATGGTAAACCCTATCACATCACTATCTGCAGAGATGGAGTTCAACAGACAATTCTGGTGTCCTCTCTAAGGGGGGTAAAATGACACTGTCATTCTAAATCTGCTTAACTGCACAAAAGGAACAAGAGTGGGCCTTGGGCGCAACTAGATCATTTGTAAACCATCTGAAATTTTACATTATGAACATTTTTTTCTTATGTGTAATTTGTTATCATTAATTTCAGAAGTCAGGCAGAGAATAAAGAATTCTTCTTCCATGAACGATCCCATCGGTCTAGGCCAAAACACAGAGATAAGGACAAGAGGCAGAACGTAACACAAGGTACCCTGATGGTAATTAATATTCCTTAAACCTCTCTAGTAGCTCTTCCTCCTTTATTCACTTTTATTTGCTGTTCCTAGAATCTTACATGGACACCAATTATTACAAAGTCCTCTTAATAGCCACTAAAGAGTTTTGTAAAGATTAGGTCCTAAAAAAACAACCTTCGCTACTCAAATGTCAGGGGCTGTTATTTCATTAACCTAAGGTTTTTTAAGGATCAAACTTTTAGCACTAAAGTGAAGTTTTCAATTCCAAGTGTGAAACTGGTCCTCCCCACCAAAATCAGCCTGCAATGTTGAACTGCACTCAAAATCCACAAGCGACTCCCATAAACCTTTTAAAGTTTATATTTTTAATCATTTCCCATACCAAGTAGCTGCTGTTTGGGGCCACGGTACAGGTATTAGACAGGTTTACCTGCGATACGATTAAAAGAACGCTGGGTTAAACCTGGGAAAATCTGAAACCTTCAGTTGATTCTTGGTATCATCTTCCGATCCTGAAGACTAGATGAACGTGCAGGATGTGACATGAGAAAGATGGGGTGAGGCAAACTTTGGGCTCCCTTGAAAGAAAGCACATCTATGTTTCTATCAGTAAGAACACTGCTTCCTACCTCAAAATCTATAGGATGAAACATATTTCTGATGATGACAACTCGCTCGTGGCGCAGTCGGGACGGGCCAGCTCTTTTCTCAGGTCTCCAATCCAACTGCCTAATGCGACAAAGCGGGAACAAGAAGCTGTGAATTTTGTTTCAGACTTGTCAGAGCGAAAAAAAAAAAAAGAGCAGTTAAATAACCCTTTATTGAGCACTTAAATAGTGATAATTATCTGATTCCAAAACAACAATGTGTATTTTAGTCACAGCTCCGTTACAACTTTCTGAATCAAAATAATGGGCAGGTGAAAGATGGACCCAGTATCTGAAATCCCCAGAATATATATATATTTTTCAGAACTGCTGGCTGGTTACAAACATTCCAATGAGACTTCTGAAAAATTGCTAATTATTTAGTATCTATGACTGTCTAGGAAGAGACACTGAGGCCAAGAAAATGTTCAAATTGTATTGGTTTTTAGGTATTTTACGATTATAAAGAACAAACTGCATTAAAATATGTAAAACTACTCACTCTTTGTTACTATCTTAAAATCTTACTGATTTGTTTATAAAAATTTTAGGTATCTATTTTAACGATTCCTGTAAAAACTATAGACATCAGAACTAAATGCTTCTTTGATCATTTTATCATTAGTTTAAGCATAGTGTTAGAAGTGTTATTAGAATTCACTCTGATAAAAGTACTTATCATTTTGACTCATTTCTTAATACCAGCATATTTCAAAAGACATTAAATAAAGGGAATAATAGAAACTTGATGACTTGTATATACTACACACAACCACACAGTACATGATAAATTCTAATTTCTAATTTCTAACTCCTACTAACAAACCTGTATGTAAAAATTTAGCTCCTGGTGTAGCTGATTCTAGCCACATGAAAAATGAACTAATGGCTCCAGTATATAAACCTAAACCATCTTACTTAATCTGATGTTCAACATTTTCTGTAGAGATGGCTTTCTTATTTCATTTAAGCCCATGTTATATTAAAAATGAATACCCCAGAAAACAAAACACCACCACTGCCAAATCATCCTATTACGCAGATTACTGAGGGTTTCCGATGATCTAATGAAATTTTTTTTTAATTTTTATTTTATATTGGAGGATAGTTGATTTACAGTGTTGTGTTAGTTTCAGGTGTATAGCAAATAAAATTCTTTAAAAATAATCTGTAGGCATACTTGATGGAACAAAACTAGGTGGTTATCGGGAGGGTGGGAGAGAGACGCAAGAGGGAGGGGATATGGGGATATATGTATACGTATAGCTGATTCACTTTGTTATACTGCAGAAACTAACACACCATTGTAAAGAAATTATACTCCAATAAAGACGTTAAGAAAAAAAACTAGGTGGTTATTACCAAAAGTATACTCTAGGATATTTATACAAAATCTTTCAAAATGGAAAAAAAAACAACACAAACTTTTGTTGCATAGACAGCTTTTTCTTGTAGTCTTTGCACTTCTTTTTCTTCTTTGAGGCGTCATATTCCCCTTTCAGTTGAAACTTTGCCACCTCCACATGTAATTTGTAGCCTCTAATTTCATCGTCATCCAAAAGTTTTAATGCAAGATCCACAGATTCTCTCTTTGTGAAGGGAAAGCAAGTTACAGTCAGTCACACACTGAAATGAAACTTCAGCAGGAGTGTTTTAGATGAATGATGACTATACATAAAATAAAGATTTAAATGTAACTACCTACATGGGAAAAAAGCACTACAGAACACGTATCGGAAAATGTGTACTTAAGACATAGCTGTCCCCAGCCAGTTATGTGAACCTAGGCAAGTTACTCAAGCTCCCTGAGCCCCAATTTCTTCATCTGGAAAATGGGAATGGAAATGCCTTCTTTGCAGGGTTCTTGACAAATTTAAATGAAACAAGGCACATAAAGGATAGTGACTGGCATACAGTAGGTACTCAATAAGTTCTACCATTACTGGAATAGTATTTTTGCCTCCTGGAATCTCAATTTCTCCTCTATACAATGAGGTAAATAGACCTGTGTGATTTCCAAGGTGCATTCCAGTTTTAAAATTCTAAAAGTTTCCTACTTAAAAGACTAGATGACTCAAGAAACTGGGAATAGCATAGTCAGCCTTTAATCTTTTGTGTTCACCAATTAAAATGTAGGTCTGTGATATACTGGGAACAAGATGCTTATCTGATAGCTTGAACATTACACACACTTGTGGATTCTGGGTCCTATACAAAGGGGGCAATTGTCAGCTCTACACAGATTCAAAGATCTGAGGACCTGAGGAGAACTCAAAAGGACAACTGAACTCAGCCACGCAATCAAATATGGATCCCGGAACAATTAACTATATTCTTCTGGAACTCAATTTACTGGTTTGGCAATCTTGCATTTTTATGGGTCATAAATTTGACATATCAAGTTTGTCAAAACCCCATTTTTCTCTTCAAAATTTTACAACCCAATCAACCCCCCTAAGAATCTGTTCACAGATTTTTAGTAATCCTTGAAGAACTTATAAAGCATTCAATCTCCTTACATTTGAAAATTACATAAATATCTTCCTATAATGGTCGTACTCATGTGTGATCTCATCATGTTCAAGAACCAGGTCAAAAACCTATCTCCCCCAAAGCTTGTCAACTTAATCTTACCCGCCCTCTGATTACACTGAAATGTTGTACAATTGCAACACACTTGTGATGTTGGTACTGTTGTTTCATCACTTTGATTTTGCTTTGTAATTATTTTCAGGTTCCATGACACATGTACACACCATCATTGTGCCCATTTCTTTTGTACCGTGCAGCAATGCATAACACATGCTCCTAAGGGGACAGGTGTTCCAAAAATGATGGCTGCCTTTGGCACTGAGCTTCCCCCCATGCCATTTATGGTATCATGAATAAATAAAGTTCTGCAAATGTCTGTTAATACCACTCTCTCTTCTCTCTCATTCAAAATGTATTTTGAAGCAGTAAGCATAAGTTATCACCTTTATGGTCTAATTCGGGGTCAGAAAACTTTTGTAAAGGGGCTAGTGAGTAAATATTTTAGGCTGTGTGGGCCCTGTGGTCTGTGTTGCAACCACTCAACTCTGCTGCTAAAATGTGAAAGGAGGTACAGACAAATGTGTAAATGAATCAATGTGGCCCGGTTACAATAAAACTTCATTTACAAAGACAGGCAGTAGGCTGAAGTTTGCCAAACCCTGGTCTAATTCATTCCAATGGGCAAATAAAATGTTACTGGCTCTCTTTTCTCTGTGGATTTTTAGAATGTGTTCTGCATTGATTATATGCATACACTCCTAAAGAGATCTTTGCAGCAAGAATTTTTTTAAGACAAGAGAAGTACCTCGGTCATATGACTTACATAATACCTTGACCTGATAACATATTTTCTTACAAGAGCAAGTGAATAACCTTACCAATGTGATACACACAAGCACAACATGAAACAAGTTTTCTTCACATCCTGTTTTGAATAGCTCTCACTCTTGGTTATCATCTATACAAAATTATAGCCCTGGTTCCCGAGTTAAAAATGGAGATAGGAAAATGAAAAAAAAAAAAAAGAAACGGAGAGAGGAGAAACTTACTTGACCACATAACTAACCTTCAAATAACAGCAAAGTCCATCTCCTTTAAGATTTCCTTGATTATCTTTGTAAAGCTTGACCTTAAATTCTTCTGTTTGAGGATCTCTCATAATAATGCCAAACTTGGACATGAGCTGTATAAATTCATCCACTGTAATATCTGGAGGCAAACCTGTGACGTTAGGGGGAAAAAAATTATAAAGGCATCTAAAACAAAAGTGAGCATTACTTAGGGATTCTACCAATTCGAAATCCATAACTTGGATGAGTGCAATTTTGATTTTCTAAAAGTATGTAAAAATCTCACATCTATAGACGTTGAGGAAATGTCATGTTTTAATGTATTCAAATATACATTAAAATCATGCTTTGCTTAGGCCTTGTATCAATGAATCTGAAGGGGCAAACAGCTGTGAGTTACCTAAAGCAGACAGAAAGGATGGCACACAAAGTTACATACACTTAATTTTTCTCAGTTTCATAAAAAAACAACATATTCCTCACTCACGTAAATGGCTGAACAAATAATGACACAACGATACAAAATAGAATTTAGAGAAACTGAAAACTAAAAATCACTACGTGAAAAATCTCAAAATCAAATATTTTCTACTCTAAATGTGGTTAAAAAGGTATACATACCAGAAACATACACATTTGTGTTTCTGCCTTCTTCAACATGAAACCATCCTAAAAATCAAAATCGAATAAATAAATAAAACACATGCCAGAAAAGGTAAGAGTCCCATTATGAAATCCTGACAGTGTGGCAGTTTCTCAAAACTTCTAGAAACTTTTTCTTACCCTTAGAACAAGACAGATTAAATCAAATCACTGTCCAGCTTTCAAAGTATTTGGATCTTTGGACAAGTAATTTGTTTCAGAGCCCAGTCTGAAAAAAGATGGCTAGTTTATCTTGGTTCTTTATGAATCTGATACTACCTTTAAAAAACCTCACCCTTGCACTGACTTTAGGCCTTGGCGTAAGTTGCTTCTGACTCCAATCTACTGTGTTAGACCTGGCCAAGCTGAAGCAAAATTGACTTCTTGAGTTTAATTAAACTCAAAAAGTACAAAAAAAAAATCACCTTACAAACAGAACTTTAGATAATCTCCTAATGACAGCTCTATTTTGCAAAGGAAGAAACTGAGAACTGAACTGAATTGAAAGAGCCCACTGGATGCCCACAGGTTAGTGAGAGAGCCAACATATGAACCCAAATAATAATATTTAAAAAACCCATCTTATGATTCTGTCAAAGCTATTTTATAATTCTCCAAAAAGTAACTATATATACACACACACACTCATATTTTTAATTTTTACACTCATGTTTGAAAACTAAATCCACTTGCCTGATTCACTCTTTCTCTTTTCTCCCCTCTTTTTGGTATCACTGGGTTCGGGGGATTTTCTTTGCGGAGGTTCCTCTGCAGTCCTAGCACTGACATCTTGGACATTCGCAGTAGAACTAGACGCACCATCGTTAGAAAAGCCATAATTGGCCTGATATGTAGCAATAAAATCTTCAGTGATCTAAACAAGAAATTCAGCACACATACATAAATTCAAAAATGATTTCCTCATGCAAAAAGTTTACAGTGTTAAATAACAGCATATTCAGTTATACAACTTAACATACAAGTGTTTCTGTGTAAATGCAAGAGCAGTCACCTTATCTAGAAAACTGCACACAAAATAATAAAAAATTAAGACATGGGTACTTGGATTATCAGCACAAAAGTCTGAGATACTATTAAAGGCATTTTAAGTTGGCACCTTTTCTAGTTGTTTCATTTGTAAATTACTATCTCTGCAGTCTACTTGACTAAGGCTACAAATAAATATAACAAAGGAAGTATCAGATAACAATAAACAGAATAAAACCAACAGTCAACTAACAATCTAACAACAGGATCAAATTTTCTTTTACTATATGGATGAGCAAAAGTATATGTACTCTAAATATTTAAATACCTGTAGGCAGAGAACACAAAAAGGAGAACTCTGATTTGGTGTGTAAAGAATGGGGCTAACAATTATAAAATTAAACGCTATTTTAACACCGTCACTAATTAAATCACATTATCATTTAATGTCAGAACAAATCAAGAACAAATCCCAACTCACATCTATCCTCCTGGCTCTTAGGGAAAAAACACAATTGCACAACAAAAGAAATATAGTTATATCTTCATACCAATCAATGAAAGGCACACACTGGAATGAGGAAAATGTAAAACTTGAAGTTTGAAGAGGTATGGGCTTCCATAACATAAAAAGATAGAGCCACAAATTAATCCATTATCAGACGATTGTTAAAGTACTCCGAAGGCTGAAGAAACCAAATATGCACTCTAGCTGGCACCACCAGCAGCCAAGTGAAATAGTAAGTTTAACAATTCAGAGGGATTGGAACATACACACAAATACAAAGTGGGAAAGAAAAAAGGTGAAATAAATAATTAAAAAATCACACTCAAATTACACAATGGAGACACAGTTTGTATTACTGGCTTGCAAGTCTATTAGTGTGTGATAAGTATCCTTTTTTTCCACCCATACCGTGAGACTTTGATTAACAGGGTACTTTGACCAAAAAGTTTCGAGCCAAGTTTAACATCAGTCATTTTACTTTCAAGCTAAAATAGAATACCTCACAATTTCCAAGTACTCTAAATAAATATGCTCAGATCTTTTCCATCCATATTCTGTGCACCTCTTGTCATATTCCCGTGGTAATATGGTTCAAACATACGTGTCTAGGCACAAAATTTAGTAGGAAAGTAAAAAGAGGTGCAAAGTTCAATCAGTAAAGAATTATCAATTTATCAATTTTTCAAATCAAGAAGCTGAATTTTGCACATAGCACATCAGCTAAACATCTGAATTCCTAGGATAAGTAAGATTGAGACTACGTGAGATTAACATCGACTGAATTTGCTCTTGGTGTTTTTCCTCTTTGCAATAAAAAGCAGTCACCAACTGTAACCTTCATAGATAAAATTTATTAGGCATGGAAAAGGCTTAATAATTAAATTACATTGAAGCCATCTCCCTAAAGATTTCCGTTCCTTTACACGTCGGTTCTGCTACAGACACAACAAAAAGAAACGTCACTATCCAGAGGGGCTCTAACCCAGGACCTCAGCAAAGAAAACGTGAAAGGAGGCTGGCCAGGCGGGCCCGCTGCGCATCGGCGCCCGTGCGACTTTTACCTTGGGGAACCAAGCCTTCTTATCCAGGTCCCACTCGTATGGGGTGTCAGTCGGCTGCTGCTGGAAAGAATCGTTTTCTCCACCGGGATCTTTCTCGGTGTCGCCGTCCTCAGAGCCTCCGTACAATTTTTGCATTCGCAACTGCTCATCAAACTCGTCGTTCTCATCCAAGTTGTTGCTCATGTTGCCGACTTAGCCCAGGTGCAGTGTCCGGGAGAGCGAAGAGGCCGAAGTGACGCTGGAGGGGAACAGAGAAAGGGAGGCTGGCCGTGCTCAGCCCGCGCCCCCCCCCGCCCGCCTCCCCGCGGCGCCCCAGCAGCCCCCGGGAAGTCAGGGCCGCTCGCCAGCCGCACCGCCCCCCGCCCACCGCGCGCAGGCGCCGCTGCTCCCGGCCCAGCCGCCCACCTAGCTCGCCCCGCTGGATCTTGACACCGCCACTCGAGCCACAACGCGGCGGGAGCGGGCACAAGGTGCTCTGTGCTCCCCGGCGGCCGATTCTAAGACGACGGCGGGTCCCGCCACAACGTCTGGAAACCGCTTGACAACGGAGGCCCGCTCACGCTGACGCAGCCGCCATTGTTGACGCAGTCGCCATTGTTGACGCGTCGCGACGTCGCGGGTCCCGCAGACACGCCCCCAGTGGCGTCAACAGGCGCCGACGCGGGCAGGCGGCGTGGGGCTCGGGGGGCGGGGCTCGGGGGCGGGGCTCGGGGGTCAGCTCTGCTGCCGGGCGGTGATGCCCAGCTGGGACTTCCTGGCGAGGCGCCTCGGGGCCGTTTGACTCCGCTGGGTCCCCGGTGGGCCGGGAGGGGCCGGGACGAGGCGGTAGCCGAAGGCGTGGGAAGGTTCCCCCTCGGCCGGCTCCGGAGTAGGCGTCGGGGCGGCCGCCATCTTGGGGGAGTGGACAGGGCGGGCG
The DNA here is from genome assembly GCF_011762595.2 of Tursiops truncatus. Lineage (NCBI taxonomy): Eukaryota > Metazoa > Chordata > Mammalia > Artiodactyla > Delphinidae > Tursiops > Tursiops truncatus. Next base: position 14,732,494 of record NC_047055.1, read on the forward strand.
GGACAGGTTTCAGTGCGAGAGAAAGGCGCCCCTCCTTCGCCCGGAGGCTCCTCCTCCGCGTAGGAAACGAGTCTTTGGTTTGTTTCGTTACGATTTCACTGGGAGAGGCGCTGGCTCTGGTTAGCCCGAGTTCCTAGTACAGGGTCTGGTGTCTAGTGCGTGTGTGGTGAGTGAATGAATGAATGAACGAACGATGGCTGGAAGGACCAACCTTCTTTCCAAGCCTCTGCTCCCTCCTTTATCTCTCCGGTACCTTCCTCAGGCTGGAGATGTCTCTGGAAAGGAAGGGCAGCAATTGCCTGCCCCTTGTACTCCGTGATTCAGACGTGCTCAAGCTCCAAACCTAAAACTTTTAACGTCCAGTGTGCACGCCACCTTTACTGCCCCCACTAACGTCGTTTTTTGCTCTCTTAGAAAAAAACATGCACGCAATAGGACTTGCGTGCATTTTTATAATATAGATAACATGAGTTTTATTAGGCTCATTTAAGCATTGCTAAATATTTCTCCCAGGATTCAAAAATAGTGTACAGCTGTTTTCAGCAATGTGTTCATTGGGCTCCCATTTCATTCCTGAGTGAGTTCACAGCATAGGTGATAATATGCTACGCAGCCCTGCTGCACGTAACACTGAGTGCCTGCTCTCTCCACAGGCCCCTCTTAGCAGGTGGCCAAAAAGGTTACTTCCCATATGACCCAGTCATGGGCTACCCAGAGGCCTGTGAGGTGACCTGGTAGGGTAGCCCCGCATTCTAGACTGAATTTGATTCACTGAGCCAATAAGCCTCTCCCAGAAAGAGGGTTGAGTATGGAACAGACAGGGACATGGTCAGAGTAACCCAGAAGCAGGGAGGCCCACACAGGGAAGGTAGTAAGCAGAACAGAGGCCTTGTGTGGAGAAGTTCTTCAGGGGTGAGAGGAGAAGCTGAGGCAGTGACAGAGGGTCATTGAGTCACCGTAATAGTGGAGCAGTGGAGTTGGGACCTAAGCATGCTTGTACCTACAGTGGCATTCTACTTGGCCACTGGCCCTGACAGTTTTGTGTTTTTTATTTTAATTTAATTTAATTTAATTTTTTTGGCTGTGCCCCACGGCATGCAGGCTCTTACTTCCCCGACCAGGAATCAAACCCGTGCCCCCTGCAGTGGAAGTGTGGAGTCCTTAACTACTGGACCGCCAGGGAATTCCCAGTTTTTTCTTTTTTTTTAAGCAATACTTTTGTCTCTATGAGGCCTGGTTCCTGTTCTTATTTCCTTGTGGATTCCTAGAATTAAATCCCTAGGAACTGAGGTAATCTGGAAGTATCTCTTTATAACCTGTTCTTTTTTTATATATAAATTTATTTTATTTATTTATCTTTGGCTGTGTTGGGTCTTCGTTGCTGTGAGCGGGCTTTCTCTAGTTGCGTCAAGCGGGGGCTACTCTTCGTTGCGGTGCGCGGGCTTCTCACTGCGGTGGCTTCTCTTGTTGCAGAGCACGGGCGCTAGGGGCACCAGCTTCAGTAGTTGTGGCGCACAGGCTTAGTTGCTCTGCGGCATGTGGGATCTTCCAGGATCAGGGCTCAAACCCGTGTCCCCTGCATTGCCAGGTGGATTCCTAACCACTGCGCCACCAGGGAAGTCCCTATAACCTGTTTTTATTTCCAAGATGTTTTGCAAGAAACACTCAAGTTAACAAGCAAAAAGGGGGGTCCTTTGTTATTATAAGGATGGGGGTAGCTCCTGAAACTCCAGGAATGGAATATGGATGGGCTGCACAAGGGGCTGCTGGACCCAGGAAGACAAAACCCAGACAGCCGGCTTCTCCCTGATCATCATCTTCGTTCTTCTCTGTGAGGGGTGATCTGTGCTGTACTCCTGGCCTAATAGGCCACCGACTTCTTGGTGGATAAAAATTCATTAACCTACAAAAGCAGAGACTGCCTGGACAGAGAAGTCATCTACCTGGCCGAGGAAGTCTTTCTGGAAAACTACTGAACTATACCAAAGTAGATTTTTTTTAATGGCCCATTCAGGCTCACTCTGTTCGGGAATTTTCCTGTCCCCACTTCCTGTAATCTCAAGACTTAGTGGAAATAAAAGTAACTCCTTTTGACAAAAAAAATTGATGGATCCCTGACTTAAGATGGTAATAACTGCAGAAATTCTTTAAATCCAAATTTGCTATTGTCAGTAGGTATACCAGTATTAAATGTTTTGTAATACTATCAACTTCAATGACAAAGACTTACCTAAGTTTGTGACTTTGTTTTCCTGCTTTGTAGCATGTTATATTATTATGGTCCATTATTCTAAGTCTTGGGTCAAGGCAGGCCCTGAGCAAAATTGAGAAGTATACAAAATTTGTTTTTCATGTGTTCCCCCATGCCCCCATTTAGGACCCTCTCCAAAAAAGTGAAATGTAGTAACATTTCTGCACACAATAGTCAGTGTGAGAAAAATTGTGGATATTGGGGCCTACTTGTAAGTTTAGCTCTGACAAGGATAATCTGTGAAAAAAAAGACCACCCACTCCAAAAAAAATCAAAGCAAAGCCATGAATTTTAATCCCAATTCCCTAATTCTGGATGGGAGGCTGATGCCCTATACAGCCATTCAGGGATTTATTTTATATCAGATCCCTAAGTCACCCAGGGATTACTGAGAATGAAGAAAATCAAACTTCTCGGAGCTCTAGTTTTGTCAACTGCTGAAAAGCTCGCTTAGGGGCTTCCCTGGTGGCGCAGTGGTTGAGAGTCCACCTGCCGATGCAGGGGACGCGGGTTCGTGCCCGTGTCCGGGAGGATCCCACATGCCACAGAGCGGCTGGGCCCGTGGGCCGTGGCCGCTGGGCCTGCGCGTCCGGAGCCTGTGCTCCGCAGCGGGAGAGGCCACAGCGGTGACAGGCCCGCGAACAGCAAAAAAAAAAAAAAAAAAGATCACTTAGCTTTTGTAATCTGGTACTTTTATCAAGTTATTTCTAAAATGTTATGCTTAGGAGAATAAGGATGTAATTTTTACCCAGAGTAAGGAAAATAGTAAAATATTTTGGAATTTGGCACTTGAAAATACATTTTGGAGTTAAAATAGGTTCTCAGTGATATTCTGTCAGAAGTATTGTTTTTAGAATATAAAGTTACACAGTCATTTAAAACTTTATTTCATATTTATTTTTCTCCCCTTGTTACAACATCCAACCCAAAGCAATACTAATACAATTCTAACACCCCCCCCCCACTTTAAGTAAGCCAATTTTACTTAAATGTAAAGTCTAGTGTTAATATATATCCCCTTTTCAAGCCACATCTTTAAGCAAAAGTTCACAATTACACAAGCCATTTAAAGAAAGCTCAAAACTACCAAAAGCACACCCCAAAATCAAGTTTTTGAAAATTCAAATTTAACTAACGATAGTGCCAAACATATGCTTTAATTTGCCCCCAAGAAAACATTTTCTGAAACCATAAATCTAAATCTGACACGTCTATTGACAACAGTTGTTTGAAATAATATTTATTAGCAAGCTTATAGCGTTAGCAAGTAGGAGCAGAGGATAGAAAATCCTCTGATTTCCAAGGGCAGAGATTAATTAGGTCATACTCTTACAGGATTTAGGCACACATCAGATTTAAGGTAGTCAAGCAGGAAGATGATCTGACAATAACTGCACACCCAGGTGTTAGGGATCTCATGTGGTACTTCTGCATTTTTTAGAAAGAGGGCACTGCTTACCAGAAAGAAATGAATTTCCTTCAAGGAAGGATTTCAGACACTGGCAGGCTCACAGGTTTTTTGACAGAGGTCCTTCTTTGGAGCCCTCAAATGACACCATAAACATGGCCACTTATTCTGCCTATGAAGAAGGCAAGTTCTTCACAATATGTGTGAAAGATAACTTTGCCCAATTATCAATCAATGGGAGTTGTAACTCCAGAACTACCTTAAGTCAGTAAGTGCTGACCTAGTAAGGCAAACACCTTGCCCCCGATCCTTAATCGGTACTTTATGCTCACTGACCCCAAGACGTTGTCATTGCATAGCTTTAGTTCTAATGGAATAGAGATTAAAGGAAAAGGGCAGTCAAAAACAAACCCTGGGAAGGTTTTTTTTTTTAGGATTTTGTTTTTTAAGAAAACTGCAGAAGAGATGTTTTACCTCTCTTTGAGCCCCTTTTCATATGCAAAGTATAATCTGTAGATTTACATCGCATAATAAACATAAAAGTGTTATGCAAATCACAGGAGTATATGTGAAATTATAAGCATCAGAGATGTGATGGAAACATATTAGATTTTTTTTTTTAGGGAAGTTCTTTATTCATAGGCCTAATTTTTTTAACATCTTTATTGGGGTATGATTGCTTTACAATGGTGTGTTAGTTTCTGCTTTATAACAAAGTGAATCAGTTATACATATACATATGTTCCCATGTCTCTTCCCTCTTGCGTCTAACATAGTAGATTTTTAAGTGTCATCTTGTTTATTTCACTTCACCTCCTATTCAACCTCTCATAGGACCCACTGACATACGCAGATATGTCTTTCTATGCCTAGTGGGGCTCCATTTTATTTAGAAAGCCCAATAATGTTCGTTAATGCTTGTAGATTGAAGAAAATCATGGTTTGTCTGATCCTTCCCTCCTAAGATTTCAGCACAATTCTCAAGCAACAAAAATCCTGACACCATACACCTACACACAGCTCAGAGTCGAATACACACGCTGGGAGGAGAAATACTATTTTTAATTGAAAAGCTAGGCTCTGTCATCTTCCTTCTTCACAGTACAGCCAGCAAACACGGACACACTAATTTCAGACACCTGAGTGCTTGCAGCACCCCGGACCCTTCCCATCACGGCCAGGTTGTCAAGAGGGGTATCGGCAGCAGGAGGGTCAGGCAGCTCTGCCTTGCAACAGAATAACTGAGCTTTAAAATGCTGCTGGAACGTCTTGCTCAGCCAGTAAAGAGCAAAGGGGTTTACACAAGAATTGCTGAAAGCCAGAACCCGAGAGAAAATGGTGACAATGAAGTGAATGGCAGAGGGGTCCACGTAGGTTTGAGAAGTGAATGAGCGGTAGAGGTACAGGAGGTGATTCGGCAACCAGCAGAGAGCAAACAGAGCCACCAGCACCAGCACCGTTTTGGCAATTCGCTTTCGGGATTCAATCTATAGGGGGAAGAAAAATGGCAAAAACAACAACCAAGAAAACAAAACAAAACAAAAACCCAAACAAAACAAACAAAACAAAACAAAAAACAAAAACAACCGAAAACCCAATCAAAAACATTTAGCTGGCAGAGATTTAAAAAAGCTATTCTCTAGATTTACATAGAAATTTACAGTTAACAGGCTGGTGTCCCTTTGAATGTGCAGGTAAAGGAAGTCAGCCCGTGGCTAGAGAATACAGCAAGTTAATTGACATGGTAACCCGTGATCTTGGTCTCTGATTAGCTCTAATTCAGAGACTCCCATCCCTGGTTTTGAGATACTCTAGGGTGTCTCTAATTATCTCAAGCAGTGTTGTGGAATTATCGAAAATTTAATTTAATTAAGAAATAGATGCTATGCAAACCTGCTTTCACTGCACCAGCAGAGGCTGACTAGGTTAGAATAGTCTTCTGGGGTTTATGAAAGTTGCTAAATTGGTACCAAAAATTGTTGTTAACATATAGGAATTCTAACTATATAGTCAAAGGAATAAAAATCAATGTGCCACCCTTCATGTATGAAAATAATCCTACCTGCACCTCTTAATAAGAGAAATGAACCAGATTAAGTGAAAACATTGCCTGTAGTCACAGATAGAGCAAAGATAACTGTTCACATGGGCATTAAAACGCAACTTTAGCCTCCTGACCACCACTGTTGAAGCAACTGAATGTACTAGCTCCAAAAAAAAAGCGCTGAGCTCTGCACATACTGGTTAAGAGGTAAATGGAATCATCTCCTCCCGCCCAAGAAAGATAGAAATCCTGTTGGGTTTTTTTTAATCAAATGGAACGATGTTTTGCCAATATTCTTTTTATTCTGTTCATATTTATGAGAGGAGAGCACACCTGGGTCTTGCAATGGTCTTAATCAAGCTTCTGTGAATCACTGTGTTCTCTTGCCATTGGCGCTGCATCCCTCGAGACAACCCCTCCGCCCAGTCTGCTGATCTGTGTGTAAGTGGTTTGCATTGAATAATGTTATGGCTTCTTGCCAGTTCTACCATCCTGTGTTTTTCTAAACAAAAGATGCTTCACTTTATAGTCTCACCTTGTGTGATGTTTCTCACTATCCTGTGGGGTGATTTTTGATCCCAAACTTGAGCTGCTCCCTTTCTAATAATAGTAGTCCTACCACTTATTGAATGTTTACCATGCAGCAGGAACTACGCTAAGCGTTTCATATATATCATCCAGACCTCATTTTCATTTTATACATGAGGAAAGTGAGGCTCAGAGATGTTAAGTAACTTACTCAAGATTGCTCAGCTGGTATGGAATTAAATCTTGGGTCTGACAGACTCCACAGCCCATGACCATAACAAAAATACGATACTGCTAAAGTATTTATTGCTCAGGGGTGCAAAAGGAGGCATTTCCCTTCTAAATTCATGTGTGAGTCCTGATTAATACATACCTGCTTGCGGGCATGGCTTTGTTCCTCAGTAGGTATGTTCAAGGTGCTTTTGTAAAGAGTCCTAGCAATCAAAGAGTAATAGACAGAGATAATCGAAAGTGGAATAATGTAGAACACTAAGAAGCACAGCAGAGAATGTATCTCCTGCAGGAGCCTCTCAGAAACAGGATAAGAGGCACACGATTCAAAGGTCATATTTTTGTGGGGATCTCGAAAAGTATATACATTTGAAAATATAGCCTCTGGTAGAGCAATGATCATAGACACGATCCAGATGCAGCCAGCTTTGGCACAGGTCTTCAGGATGGCATTGGGGGGCTGACGCTCCAAGGGCTTCACAACTGCCTTGTATCTAGAAACACATAATCACAGCAAAGGGAAAAATCAATATCAAAATTACAGGATCTTAAAGTTAGAAGTGATCTCCGTGGTCATCCAGTTCTATCTTCTTATACCATATGTATATAGCCAAGTCAACATTAACCAACTGGAATTGGTTATGATTTCAAATATGCATAATACATCCCAGTATTTTATATTGATGCTAATCACTTTTTCCTTTATTCACTGTTATGAGATATTCCAGATTTGCAAGTTTTATAATTTTCCTGTAGACCTTCTACTTAGGGCAAATAAATATTTTTCGGCACGATTTTGTGTGTGATGGAGAGTAATTCATTACCTGTGCATTACCTTGTGTTCTAAAAGACTTCCTTTTTATGTATGTGACTGATGTTAAACCTAATTCTCCTTTCCTTGTGAGAGAGCAGTCATCAACCTTCCTAGAAAAGAATTCCATGAGTTTATGCAGGAAAGAGGAGAGGGTTAATTTCTTCCCTGTTCATAAGTGCTAATTTCGTGCCCAAGCCGATCCAATCTGTAGGTAGATTTAGGGCAAGGCAAGGGTGAAATCGGAAACCCTGTACCCATGAAAAGATGCCTCCTTATTCTGACAAATCCACCTTAAAATCTACAGCCCTTAAGTAAATCTGCCTTCAAACAGAATATAAAACCAGTCAAAGCAAAATTCCATAAAAGACACAGGGAAAGCTTTTCCTCCTCTCAGATTCCAGAATCCGAAGAAGCTTTTCCTTCTGGTACTGCCAGGCATTGATTACTTACAGGCTTCTTACAGGCTTTTTAAAGCATCACTTTTAACATTTGGAGGCTTAATTTTTCTTCATGCTTTCACAGTTATCATTCTACAATAGGCACAGAAAGACCCAGTACGTAGACTGAAAATATCCTAACAGAGCCCAAACACCCTGGCTGCCAGAGGTTCTCACACGCTCCATCCATAGAGCTCTAAAAGTCAGCCGGGATTAATTTATGTCTGGAAATGAGAATGTCATTGAACGCCTATAGAAATAAACAAATACAATTAAGTGATGACATTACACTGAGTTACCAGGAAGCTGAGAGCCTCACCGTTTTCTTGCCATTAATTAATTTGATGCATTTCAAATAAATTAGATGCATGTATCTTTTTACCATTCTTCCAGTAGACAGTAATGTGTATGTGGTCAATTTCACACCTATGTTGATGTTTTAATGTTGACAATATTGCACCACTAGGCTGCACTAATGTATAAAGAAAGGATTGTTTTTCTTTTACACCTGGAATAATTTGCCTTAATAAACCGAGGGGGAAAACACCGTTCAGTATTCTTTCAAACAAACAATTACACTTCAAAGAAATTAAATGATCCCTGAAGCACACAATTTCAATCTCTCGTCCGATGCTAACACAGGAATTTTAACATTCTTACACCGACTTTTATTTAAAATGCCCCCCGATTTTTCAATCTTACATCCAGGTTACAGAGTGTGAGAAAAGCAGAATAGTAGCCAGTGAACGCTCCGTACAAGCTTTCCTTTCTTTTCGCCTAATTTCACATCCTGGCAAATATAACTGAGAAAAGAAACCCACCTGTCAGCACTGAGAATTGTTAACGTGAACACTGATACACCAACAGAAGTGAGCCGGATGAAAGAGAGCACCTTACATCCAATTCTTCCGAACAGCCATCCTTCTGCAAGGTAGTGGGTTGCATCGACTGGCACACAAGTTAGCAGAAGTAAAAGATCTCCAAAAGCCAGGCTGGTGATGAAAATATTGGGAACTGTTTGCATGGATTTGGTCTTGAAAAAGACTTTGATGAGAATAGCATTTCCAAGTATGCCCACTGAAATGATCACAGCGTAAGTGATATAGATGGCACACAATGCTTCTATTCCTGGAGAGTTGTCACCGGTCCTTCCTTTATTTGTGGTATCATTAGGAACGACAGGGCTTGATGATTCTGTTTCATTTGTGGTTGAAATTAAAGTCTGATTAGGTGACTGAGGCTGCCTTTGAGACATTTCTTCTGAAGCCTATGCCTTTAATATTTCTTCTGCTCAGTTCAAATGTAGTTGATTGTCACGTCCAATGCCTACGTCTAGTTACGAGATGGTAGAGCAACAGAGCAGAATGGAAAGCAAATCCAAGACACCCGGATACTCCTTTCCTTCGGTTGTTCTTTGTCTCCCAGCATGCTTGGCTAAATGCTTACCGATCTGGCACTGGAGTGTGGGAGGTGGAGGACTTTTACCGGCGTTTCCATGACAGAAGGAGGGGGGTTTGGGAAATGCTCTGCAGTTGCTTGTTCTTCCCTGTTAGGGAATCTTATGGACTACCTAGATGTTATTAAACAATACTTATTGTTTATTAGAATCACTCTGTTTCCATGTCTAACCACGAAGATCTGTACAGATTTTGTCAATTTTCATCCATTTCTCTGCAATCAGAAGGTGGTCTAGTGCACTCTCTTTTACAGGGTAAATAAGCATGTGTGTCCCCTGAAGCACAAACTTGAATCCACTCCTCTAGATTTAATATCAGAGAGGTGCTGAGGCAACAAATCATTCACATTTTGATAGGGCTGATGTCACTTCCAAGGAGGAATAATTCAGGTGACCTGGGCTTATCACCCAGCTCTGACACATGGTAATTCCCAACCCTGCGTATTACCAGGGCTCTGCTGCACAGTATCAAAGCAACCTTTAAGAGATGCAAAATCCAGGCAAACCACCAGTTGCTTTGTCTCTAAATGTCCTAATAAAACACCCTTTTACCGTTTGACCGTCTGTTTTAATGCCACATATTTTTGTAAATGCCATTTAGGGTTTCTCCCTTTAGAAGTGGTTAAAAGGAACCTGCCTTGTTCCAAAACAAAATAATGCAGAACCCAGCTGGAGGTCCTGACGCAAAAGGACTTGTAAGAATGAAAATCATTCTTTTCAAGTGAGGGAATGCCACAGGCTACTCCAGAGGTGATGGGCATGGAGATAATGTTTACATCAACCGAAGGAAGCAGAAAATTAAGGCAATTCCCTTAGTACCAGCAATAGTACCAGCAAGAAATGCCCCTTGACACAGAAAATGTAAGTATGTGATTTCTGCGTGTATAAGCAGGGTGGGAGGCCAGCAGTCTAAAGGCATTGGATAATATTACCTGCTAAGGAATATTCTCTGAAATGATCAAATTCAAAGGATAATCTCTCAGCTAGGAGAAACTTTTTGTAGTAAGGTGCTTATAAGTATATCCAGATCAGAATTAGTCTGGGAAGTGGCATGAAAGACAGCAAAGTATTTGGCTGGCCAATGAACAGGAGGCGCAAAGATAGCTTTTTCTACTGATGATAATAGGTGCAATAAATTCTACAGGGAGAGTGAATTGGATGAATTGAATCAATTATCTGGTTAATTTGAACAACCTAAACCACACCTATCCTCCACTCCTTATGAAATTATCTCCAGGTCTTGAATTACCCAGTGAAATAACTGTTTTTGATGGGAAAGAGGAAGGGGAATGCTTGGATAAACCCAAACCCCTTAGCTTTGAAGTATATACCCTTACGTAATTTCACACACTGGGCTGCCTCTTTAAGATCGGCTCTACAGAAAACGGCTCTCTATACCGTTCACATCTTGTTCTCACAAAGCTAGTGATAAAATCTCTCTGGGATTCCTGTGTAACATTTAGCAAAGAGCAGGCAGTATCCCCCAATTCACACCTGGGCTGATGGCCACACAGCATTGTTTAGTAAGAAACAAACCCTGGCGGGCGATTTTTAAAATGATCTGAACTCGGAAGATCTCAGGCACGCTTGCCTCAGGCTGCAACCACATGCGTGCTTTCCCTCCTTCCTCTGCCCTCTGGTCAGGAGAGGTCAGGAGAGAGCAGTGATGTCCCGGGTGCTGTTGGTGTTTGGGGATCTCTAGAATTCCAGAATCCCAGCAGATCAAAGATGGAAGTGAACTTAAAGATGATGAAATCAAATCCCCAATTTTTTCAGAGGCAAAAATGAGGTTCAGAGGGGGACAGTTATCTCATATGAGGTTACACAAAGCATTCCATAGCAGAGCTGAGATGGAAACAGGTTCCCTCTGGACTCTGAAAGCGGCAAGAGCTAAAAACCACTCAGTTCCTGACAATGAGCCATATTTGCTCATTTGGCATCGTGGACTTAGGTTTTCTGTGTGTTTTATTAACTAAAGAACAAGAGATTTCCAGGCTAACAAGTAAATCGTGATAGATAATTTAAGTTCATCTGCTTTAATATCTACTTCGTTTACCCTGTAATTCACGCACAAAGCATAATCGTGTCTAGTTAATCGTCTGTAGTTCAAGTTGCAGGGCACTTAGCCTATACAAGATGATGAAATCCCTTTTTGTTTGTTTTTAGTACATAATTGGTCAATATTATCATCCTAGATTTTCAAAACCAACTACTTGGTTGTAGATTAAGCAATTGTAATACAACCTTAATGTAACCTTTTAACTCAAAAGGAAGTATTAGACATTGAACAAATAAATTACCAATTTTCTAAAGTTGGTCTTCCTGGTTTCAGTCCAATTCAGTTAATGTTGTCAAATTTTGGCTTGCGTCAGAATCACCAGGAAGGCTTAACAAAACACAGATTGTTGGGTCTCACGTCCAGAGTTTCTAACTTGATAGGTCTGGGGTGGAACCTGAGCATTTTCATTTCTAACAGGTTCCCACTTACATAGGATAAAAATGAAAACAGTCCAGTTGTTCAGGAGAAGCATGGTTTTTCCTGATATTGAGGTCGAAGAGAGATTTCTGTAGGTCTTCATTAAAGAAAAAGGAATTCTGTGATGTGATGGATACTTCAAAAATCCTCCGTATGAATCTCAGTCCCGGGTAAGCCACATCTACTGAACCATCGGGTACCTGCGCTCAAATGACTCAGGGTGCTTGAGGTGATCTTTCCAATGGGAGAAAAACGAAGTGGTTAAACTTTTGGCCTATGACTCAAGGTCAAATTCTGTCTGCATATTTGAGAGCTGAAAAATGAATAACGAGAATTCCCAATCTATAAGTCTCCAACAATACAGTTTCCTTTTTTTTTTTTCTTAATGTTCTTATGCTGGGAAACAGGATGGATTTCTTTGTTATTAATTAACTGGGTTAGATCAATTTTAAGAGGACAAGTTTGACTTGTGGGTGTATTTAGATCTATGTAATAGTGATTCCTGTCATCACAGAGTTCTCTGTTCTCCCTCATAATTTCTTGCTCCAAAACCTTATTGGTATAGTTCCATATTTCAAGAGGAGACTACTATTCAGAATTGTCTGTGCAGAGACCAGGTTAAAAAAAATACAAATTATGTAATGGTAGGCTCTACAAGGAGTAGAAATTCCACTCGAATCTTTAAGTGGAATTTTTCTTTAGAGCAAATTCTTGTCATAATTACTGATGGCTCCGAAAAAGTGAACAACCATGTAGGCTGTTCAGATTTCGGTGCCTTTCATGCCCTGACCACTGTACTTGTCCACCCACACATGCCTAATATTGTATGCTGTGGTCAATGAGTCTCCAATTATAATAGATGGAGGCAGTTTTGCATCAGATAAAATGTTTAGGCTTCCTAAATATTGAGGTACAAATTATGAAGTAGATAAATTTATCTCTTAGTGCGTTTCTACCTCTCAGTAACCTCCCTTTTCCTAAAATTCTCTCACATATCCTTAATCACGTGTTCTGTTTTCACGGGGCTTACTTTCAGCTTCCTGCAGCGTAATCCCTATTAAGGGACTCTAAGTCAATAAAGGCCACACAATTCCACTCCTAGGTATCTACCCAAGTAAATGAAAACATATGTCCACACAAAGACTTGAACGCAAATGTGCATGGACGCATCGTTTATCAAAACAAACTGGAGGGCTTCCCTGGTGGCGCAGTGGTTGAGAGTCCGCCTGCCGATGCAGGGAACACGGGTTCGTGCCCCGGTCTGGGAAGATCCCACATGCTGCGGAGCAGCTGGACCCGTGAGCCATGGCCGCTGAGCCTGCGCGTCTGGAGCCTGTGCTCCGCAACGGGAGAGGCCACAACAGTGAGAGGCCCGCGTACCACAAAAAAAAAAAAAACAAAAAAACCCAACTGGAAACATCCTAAATGTCCATCAGTTAGCAATAGGGTAAACATAATGTGACTTATCCATACCGTGGACTACTAGTCAGCAATTCAAAAAAGAACAGTATTATTTTTAAAATCCAGTTTATTGGTTATTAATTTTACTTTTTTATGAGACATAAGTATTACCATTCTGTGGCTATTTAGTTAGCAACATGAAACCCTTTCATGATCTATTATCTGTAGTGGGAATCGTCCCAGATAAAAATGGTGACTCTTGCAAATTGGAAATTGCATATTAAATGCATTTTGATCATTCCACTCTCACCTTGACCGTAGGATTGGAATAACTTGGGAGAGTTGATTTTCCTACATATTAGCACTAAAGTGTCATGAGTTCAGACTGGCCACTGATCCCAAATAAGAACAAACTATTGATACGTGTTACAACAGGGATGAATCTCAAACATATGCAATGAAAGACACCAGCTACTCTGTATAATTCCTTAATATGAAATTTGTAGAAAATGCGAAACTATGGTGATGGAAGGCACATCAGTGGTTGCCTAGGTCTGGAGGTTGGAGCAAGGATGACTGCTAAGGAGCCCAAGGAAAACTTTGGGGATAATGGAAGTGTTCTGTAATGATGTGGCACGATGATGTCTGCGTGATGGTATAAATTTATTAAACCTCAAACTGTACACTGAAAATAAGTGAACTCATGATATGTAAATTATACTTCAAGGGAGCTGAAAAATGAGAAGAAAATAGTAAGTCCCTGGCTAGATGCTGTTGGGGGATGGCGAGGTGGAAGAGTCTCACCTGTGCCTGGATCAAGGCTGCTCTCGCTGGCACTGCTGCCGCCCCACCGGGCACCAGACTCTGCCCTGCAGCCCTCTGCCAGGACTAGGGCTCCTGCTTTGGGGAGATACAGAGATAAGTAAAACATAGCACTTGTCCTCAAAGAACTTAATGAGAGAGAGGAGGTAAGGACACAACCAGGAAACCTCAGTTTCTCGGGCACCTACACACACGGGCTCACGCAGGATCTTTTTATTTTTTATTTTTTTATTTTTTTTGCGGTACGTGGGCCTCTCACCGTTGTGGCCTCTCCGGTTGCGGAGCACAGGCTCCGGACGCGCAGGCTCAGCGGCCATGGCTCACGGGCCCAGCCGCTCCGCGGCATGTGAGATCTTCCCGGACCGGGGCACAAACCCGTGTCCCCTGCATCGGCAGGCGGACCCTCAACCACTGCGCCACCAGGGAAGCCCCGTCACGCAGGATCTTTAGCTTCTTGCAAAGTCCTCCACCTCAAGTATTTCTGGCAGCCCCTAAGGATGGGGGTCTTAGCTGTAGTTTGGGACTCAGGTTGTGCTAGAGTTGGTGGCAATCGTTTTAACTCTTCAAGGTTTTTCCTAGTATCTTCCGTGTGCTCATGAACATGTATATTCTCACAGGCGCTGTTGCTGCTCCACTGGGTGCCTTACCATCTCCGGGTCACTCTGCCAGGCCTCGTGGTCTTCTCCACTGCCCCACCGAGCACGGCAGTCCCTCTCCAGGGAGCACCACTGGTCTGCGAGGTTCTGCCAGTATGGTAGGGTAGGATAAGCCTGCACATTAAAAATAAGTTCTCCTATATGTATAACTGATTCACTTTGTTATAAAGCAGAAAGTAACACACCATTGTAAAGCAATCATACTCCAATAAAGATGCAAAAAAAAAATAAGTTCTCCTTGAGTCTTATTATTATTTTTGTAAATTTATTTGGTTGCACCGGGTCTTAGTTGCGGCAGGCGGGCTCCTTAGTTACAGCTCACGGGGTCCTTAGTTGCGGCTCCAGGGCTTCTTTGTTGCAGCTTGCTGGCTCCTTAGCTGCGGCACATGGGCTCCTTAGTGGTGGCATGCAAACTTTTAGTTGCAGCATGCATGTGGGATCTAGTTCCCTGAGCAGGGATCGAACCCAGGCCCCCTGCACTGGGAGTGTGGAGTTTTATCCACTGTGCCACCATGGAAGTCCCAGTCTCCATAAATCTTAAAACTGCTCATCACAAGAAAAAAAAATTTAAACTACACATAGTGATGGATGTTAATTTATTGTGGTGATCATTTCACAATATATCCAAATATTGAAGCGTTCTGTGGTACACCTGAAACTAATATAATGCTGTAGGTCAAAAATACCTCAAAAAAAGTCTCATCTTCCCATATCCAGATTACAATGGCATTGAGACCCCGCCCCCATACACACTCATTTTTTTTCCAGAAAGAATTCTAATGGTTCCCCTCCTTAAATTGACCCAAGCATCTCTAGGGTTGCTTCCACACATGCACGAATCAGTCGTCTACTTTGTTTGGTCTAGTCCGCTGGGTTATTGGCAATCTAATCTTGCCTCTTGAAATGGACTTCACAGCTGTTAACAACAAGGTGGTCCCATTTGCTGCTCTCGGTTGACCGATTCAGTTCTCCCCATTTACATATGAGAAAGCTGTTGAACCCAGGTAGCTGGTTCCAGAGTCCTTGCTACTAACCACTACCCCCGTTAATCAGAGGTGGCCCCGACCAAACCACCAGCTTGAACTGGTTCCAGCACAGAGTGCTGACTTGGTCCATCCTCATCAAGATGGTTTCTCAAGGTGCCATTTCTACTCTGTCAGACTCAGCTCAGAAGGTCCTAAAGAAAGACTGCCTGGGCCCTGGAGGATTCTAACCCTTTAGCGGCTTGGGTGCAGCTCTTTCCTTTTGAGGAGCACCCACAGGATATCCAGAATGTCTGCGTGTCCTGAACCAGATGCCCTCCAATGATCTGGACTCTGAGAGCCTGTCCACATTCCCCTTTTATGGAAAGCCTCCTCTCAGAGCACCCTCCTCGCTCCTTCTCAGCAATCTGACCTCATCTGGGACCACTCCAGGCCATTAGACATCGTTTATGCCAGGGGTTCCCAACCTCCAGGCCGCGGACAGGTAGCGGTCTGCAGCCTGTTAGGAACCGGGCCGCACGGCACGAGGTGAGCGGCGGGCGAGTGAGCGAAGCTTCATCTGCCGCTCCCCATCGCTCGCATCACCGCCTGGACCACCCTCCCCATCCCGCCGCCCCCGCTCCCCTGTCCATGGAAAAATTGTCTTCCACGAAACCGGTCCCTGGTGCCAAAAAGTTTTGGGGGCCGCTGGTTTATTCGTTTGAACCTCAGTGGGCTGTGTTAGGAAGAGGGGGTTCGGATCTCATTCCCTTTGCTGCCATGACAAGCCTTCCTGGATACAAATAGGTCCCTGGATAGGACAGAAGCAGGCATCCAGGGAGGCTGGGCTGGGCAGATTCAGTTAAGAATCTCCGCATTGTACTCCAATTCACGGCTTCCTACTACCGACTTGGCCTTTGTGCCTGAGGCAGCTCTGTCATGCTTGGTTATTTCCTCCCCTCAGGAGGATTTATCTCCTCAGAGGCCCTTAGCCCCACCACCGTTCCCTCAATTTACCAGACTGCGCAGTATGTCTCAACCCCAGCACCTAGGCTCTAGGTAGAATCCATGCCACAAGCAAAATAGAAAGTAAATTCTGTCCCGTTGGAGGAGAGCTGAGGGATCAGGAAAGGATTCATGGGAGAGTCCATTTTTTCGGAGGGAGTCTGGAGGATTTCAGTAGGTAGTGATGAGGGAAGGGAAAGAAGTCAAAAATAAAAATAAACAGGGGAAAGGGGAAAGGGGGAGGGATAAATTAGGAGTTTGGGATTAACATGTATACACTATATAAAACAGACAACCAACAAGGACCTACTGTATAGCACAGGGAACTATATTCAATATCTTGTAATAACCTATAAGGGAAAAGAATCTGAAAAAAAATATATATATATGTATGTATGTACAACTGAATCACTTTGCTGTACACCTGAAACTAACATAACATTGTAGATCAACTATACTCCAATAAAAAAAAAACACCAAAACTCTGCAATAAAAATAATAAGATAAACAGCAAAGACACAGGGGTGGGAGTGTACATGGGCATGTTCAGGGAATAAACAGTCCAGTTTGGCTGAAGTATGGGTGGAAAGGAAGCAAGGTGATAAGCCTGTCAAGGTAGGTTGAGGTTAACTTGTGAAAAACATTTGAATGCTGTGGTCTGAGGCTGAACTTCATTTGAAAGGCAATAAGAAGTCATTTCAATAAGAAGTTATTTCAATGTTTTAGCTGAAGAGCGATGGCGTCAGATCCCCTCTCCACAATCTCAGACCAGATACTCTGGGAGCCTTCTTCTGTATTTTGGTTGACAATTTAGGGGTACAGCCACCACACTACACCTGTGGTTGAGAGAATTAAAGTGGGTGTCTGGATTAGCTTGGCTCCTTTAAAAACACCCGAGACACACCTTGTCCCTTAAGAGGTGCACTGAACCACACCTAAGGGGTGTACTAGGGCAGATTGGCTGTGACCCTGGAATCATTTCTGAACATCACCTTAACCTGCCCATACCTCATCTTATCTTTGACCACATTGTCTCCAAGTCTTATTTGGTCTGAAGATCTGGTTTTGTTTTGCTTTTCCAGTTCCCATTTTCCGGGCCCACCCAGTACAAGCAGGGCTGGTTGGAGTGCCGTGGGGGGCTGGAAATAGGAAGGAGGGGCTTCAAAACAGGGTTCCTAGGGCCATGCCAACTTTAAAAAGCCTGTTTGCTGGAGCCGATGCTGGGGGATAGAAGCCACGTGGTTGAGGAGGGAAGTGTTCTAGCTGGAGAGTCGCGAGGTTCAGATATGAAGAGCAGAATACGCACATTTGGCCACGACCAGACTTCCGTGAGGCTCGATTGGAGGTGGAATAACAGCCACCATGGACTTGAGCGCCTACTGTGCGCTGGGTGCTGTAACGTGTTCTCCATGCACGTCACCCCGTTTAATCCGGAGCCAGCTCTCAGAGGTAGGTGATAGGCTTTTGCATTTTAGTGGTGAAGAAATTGTCTCAGAAGGTAAAGAAATGTGCTTAGGGTCACACATGTTTGTAAGTGGAAGAGCCAGAATTCAAATCCAGAGCCTCTAGTACCAAGGTCTATTTTCTTTTTATTCATCCTTAAGGCCAGACAGAAAAGGACAAAGCATAAGGACGAACTGGAAGAAAGAATAAGGTCAGATGCAAAGAATGCAGGCTGTTGCCAGTTGAGTGCATTGCCGGAGCACCCCTCCTCTGGGCAGATCCCTGGTGCATGGTGTAGGGGCAGCTGAGGCTGTTTACATCTACTCTTTAAGAACCTGGCCTTTTTGATTAGAGAGCCGGCTGCTCTTCAGTGGAGATTCCTCTGGTACTGCCTTGGGAACCCCAGGCCCTCGCGGGCAGCTCTGACTTGCGGGATCTAGCCTGGTTTCTATGAGTTGGGTTCATCTGGGAGAAGGAATGGACAATAAAGCTAAGTAGCTAGAGCTTCTTGAGTGACCGTAGGAGGAAGGGGAGGTGTGTGAATTAGAGAAGATGGGTCCATGGAAGCGGGGGGAGAAGGATTGGTGACCCGAGCTGTTTCAGGGGTTCTTCCCGAACCTCCCAGTAACTTCCAACCTGTGAGTCACCCACCTCTACCCTCCACCAAGAAACGAGAACTCCCCGTGGAGGAAGGAAAATGAAGGGTACTTTGTAAAGTATTAAGAGAAGGACTTAGGCCCGAGTTTATATAAGGTAGGAAAAAGGTAACGTGGAAGGCCATCTAAACTAAAGGCAAACGCAGGGCCACAAAAAGTAATAAAGGAGCTTGAAGTCAAGTCCAGAATGCCGGCTGGAGCTCCTTACACACTCCTTTGCCTCAGAGCCAGTCCTCAGTCACATGAACTGGGAGTTGGAACTGAATACATAGTTGAGCGTCCTACAGTCCCAGGAATGGAGGATGTGACAGGATCTGCACTGCCCCTCTCACAGGCCCGAGGGAGTGCTTTAGCGTCTGCTACAGCAGTATAGTGACTTTCCTGGGCAGGGCTAACCCCGAGAACATCCAGCTCTCAGGCGATAGACTTCAGGGTCTAGGGAGCAGGCCCATGGCGGCTTTGCTACTGTTATCCCATGCACCAGGGATCTGCCCAGAAGAGGGGTGCTCTGCATGCACTCAACTGGCAACAGCCTGCATTCTTTGCATCTGATCTTATTCTAATGATAGTTTGAAGCTCTGGAGATGCACGTAAATAACAACAAGAAGTAGACCCTGAACTCGTGACCAGCGAAACAGACTGCCATGGCCTTGGGAAGACATGATGGTGCTTCAATTCCCGTTTTCTTTCTCTTGTTACTTCTGAGACGCTCTTCCTCCGTTTCAGACTATCCACTTTCTTTCCAGCGGGGTGCTGTGCAAAATAGCTCACTGCCTCACCTGGCACGTACAAGAGCAAGGGGGCCAGCCCCTTCCATGGGGCGGGGGTGGTGGTGGCGGCAGAGCGTATGGTCCCGGCACCAGCAGGGGGCAGTTAGGACGCAGCTGGGAGCTCCCCGCACAACTGGCCTTTCCGCTCCAAAGCCGACCTCACCCAGATGGCTTTCCCGTGCAGTTTGTCAGACAGACCAAAGTTCTCATTCTTCCTCCTTGTTTAGGATTCAAGTACGCCCGACACACCCTCAGAGGCACTGGGCAGGCTTGTTCCTTCACGTGGTATGAGACTGGGAAGAAGGACCGGTGTCCCAGGCTGCTTATCAGGGTGGTCGCATGGACTTAGGTACCGAGTCTCTGAGTCTCACGGCCCTTGGCTAAGTAGGGGTCCATGATGGACATTAGGTTAGGGAATGAACATCCCCAGATTAACCTGAGGTTGGTTAACAGAGGCAGGATGAGAGAAAGGCTGCCAAAGCAAGACTCTCCTCGACCACCTCGAAGTTTCCTGTCTTTAAGGGTTATAACAAGCCTGCCTTAGTCATTTTTATGGCGGGGTAATGAAATGAACTGTGTTATACATCTCTCTCACACACACCACATGTTTGAGTACACATCAATACGCAGTTACTTACATCATCTCAAAGACGATCTCTTGGAAGACTTTGAATAGATTATGTGGTGACAAGAATCCTGAGTACGGAAGGGGGAGAAGTCGGAGAGCCTGAAACAATGACTCGCCAACACAGCTGCTCCAGAGTCCTCGAGAGTCAAGACTCCGCTTCTCACGGGCCTGGCATGTGGAGCTGTCTGCCTCAACCCATTCTTTAGCTCCCTTGTAAATAAAACAACTGTGTTAGGGCCTTTACAGGGCTAGGGTAAGGGATTTAGGTAATGCTTTACTCTTTCAGCTGAATTTACTATGGGCAAGGGGACACTATCTCTCTCAGTTTCTAAAACTAATAAACCAAGACTAATCCTTGAATTTTTGGCAGTGACTCAACAGACTAGAAAGGTGGATTTGTGATCATGGCTTTCAGGAGGTTAAAAGCAAAAGCCAGAAAACAAGGATTCAAACTTTTCCGAAACTGTTTGACCCTCTTTACCCAAGGATCAATACACTCTCCACGCGTTCTGCTCCACTCTCCTTTCTGCCCTGTTGAGTCTACACTGCCAGCTCTGCTGCCGTCTCCTCTGCCTTGGATAGACTGAGATGGGGCGGCTGCATTTGGGCCTTTACAGCGGTTGGGGCCATGAAGCACCATCAGCTTTTCTATTTTCCCAGAGCCTGATCTATTTCCAGCGGAAGCAGTTGGGTATTGACTATTAAGGGGATAGGTCAAGAGTCATCTTCCCCTTGATCGATGGGTAGAACACAGACCAAAGGGAGAATTAAAGGGAGCTCTGGTCCAGAGAAAATAACTGACAGTGGAGGAAATGTTGGTGCCCCATGAGGTCTAGCGCCTCTTTCACAAGCCTCTGCTGCCCTGTGCCTGTGGTCTCTGCAGACCCCTCCCCTCTGAAATTGAACAGTTGCCTTAGGCACTCTGCAGGGGCCAGGAACTGGAAATAGCATCAAGCTTTTCTGTTTTTCCAGAGTCTGATCTATTTCCAGTAGAAGAAATCATGCACTGGTTAAGGGGCATGGATCAGGAGACATCCTCCCCTTACTAGGCGGCTGGGAGGAAGCCCAGGGGGAGACTTGGTTGGATGGCCCAGACAAGGAGATTTGGTGTTAGTCAAAAAATTGGTGGCAACGGCAGGGACAAATCTGCTGCCCTGTCCACGCTAGCTGCCCCTTCCTAGGTGTTACCCCTATGAGAGGGAGGCTTAGTGTGAAGACCCAGACGGGGAACTCTGATATTGGTCCTCTAGACTGTGGTAGAAACAGTGAGAACACATTTTGGCCTTGGACCAGCGGGTGTGGGAGATCCCTTTTCTGGGCCACAGCAGCTGTGTGCCTGCCTTTACAGAGGCAGGTGCCTAGAATTACTCATAGCATTTCTATCATGTTTGAGCTTTAACTGTGTGGAAGGGAGCAGTGTGGGTGGTGATTTGTGGTAGATAAATTTGCATCAGTAGTGATCCTTTCCTTGTGAGGTGGGCTGGAAGACAGCTCAGGCTGGTTTGCCAGAGCCTGGCCCTGTTTAGGGACCTCTGGAAGTATTCTGTGGAATGATAGGAACAGAAAGGGAAACATCGTTGCCCTGGTCCCACTTGCACAACCTTTCTGGGCCTTTTCTAATATGCCAACAGACTCACTCACTCTACACCAGCCTGCCTTTCTCCTTTTACCGATACTTCTGGCTTTTCTCCTTATGCAAGTGGGGGCCTGCAGTCCCTAATGCCTGTTCTGCGTTCCTGCTTTACCTTTTCTGGAGGGAAAACTGTGTGCTGGTTCATAAGGGAAACGGATCAGTTAGTAGATGACGTCCTCTAGGGCTTTGAAAAGGGCCCAAGGGAGGAAGGAGCCTGGGGGTAATTGAGTATTGACCTCAGGACTAAATTGGCAGTGGTGGAACTAAAGTACGGACAGGTGGAGAAAGGATGATGGCTTTGTGACACGCAGGAGTCTTTTTAGAGTGCACCTCCAGCCAGCCAGCGCAGCCGTTTCTGATGCCAGCCGTGCTTAAGGGGGCTGTGCCCCTCCTTGTCCATCCTACCTCCTTCTCTCTCATCTCTGTCCCATTTTATCAGAGTCTCTAAAACTAAAACCCATCAGAAGTGGATGAGACGGGACTTCCCTGGAGGCACAGTGGTTAAGAATCCGCCTGCCAATGCAGGGGACACGGGTTCGAGCCCTGTTCCGGGAAGATCCCACATGCCGCAGAGCAACTAAGCCCGCGAGCCACATCTACTGAAGCCTGCGCTCTAGAGCCCGCGAGCCACAACTACTGAGCCCGTGCCCCACAACTACTGAGCCTGTGCTCTAGAGCCTGCGAGCCACAACTAGTGAGCCTACAAGCCACAACTACTGAAGCCTGCACTCTAGAGCCTGTGAGCCACAACTACTGAGCCCACACATCACAACTACTGAGCCTGTGCTCTAGAGCCTGTGAGCCACAACTACTGAAGCCTGCGCTCCTAGAGCCCGTGTTCCGCAACAAGAGAGGCCACCGCAATGAGAAGCCCGTGCACCACAATGAAGAGTAGTTCCCGCTCGCCACAACTAGAGAAAGCCCGCCTGCAGCAACGAAGACCCAAAGCAGCCAAAAAAAGTGGAAAAGTGGATGAGCCACCGCTCAGAAGGACCGTCTTCTCTGGTTGCTGGGGAAAGTCTCCATCGCCCCCACCCCGTCCCATTCCCTCACAACCCCTTCTGCCTGGAGTCTCCCACTATTTGGCTACTCCTACTTGGAAGGAGGTGTGCCCTGGGGGCCAAGGGCAAGGCCTCCCTCCCCTGACCCTACCCCACCCCTACTCCTCCCTTCTCCCATGCTGAGGCACAGGAGGCAGGAAGGGGAGCATTAACTCGGGGCGCTATGGGGTCAGGCTGAGGCACTAGCCTGCAGGGGCGCTCCTGCCCCCAGGTTTGCTTCACGGCCGCACTGTCTGCGAGAGGGACTCAGCCTCTTCTCAGGGGGCCGCACCTCAGCCCCTGTTGGCTATCCCTGATGGAAGCGTTGGCATCTCACACCCCGCGGGCTGTCCTCCCCCCCACCGCCCTCCAACAGCTCTTTCCTTCCTCCTGGCCACTCTCCTTCCCTCTCTTGCCTTCCTGCCCTTCTCTTCAGGTCTGTGAGGGTGACTCTCCCAGGAGAACAGGCTGTAGCTCAGGCTCTGGCCCGGGGACCAGCGGAAGGCCCCCAAGAGAGCAGCTCACTTTCCCTGGTAGGGGTGGCATGTGCGGTCTGCCTTAGCTCGGTGTTGGCGATGGCTGGTGGTCTGGTCACATGATCCCAGAGCTGGGCCTCCTGCAGGTGGGTGGGGCCTTTATGCTTTAACGGGGGCCTTCTCCAGCTGGTTTCTTGCAGAATATTCTGTGTTCTCAGACTTGGTGCAAACGTGGGTAGGGGGTCTTGGTGGACCTGGTATGTGCTAACTTTCTGGGTGTGCTCTAGCTGCCCTAGGCTGTGAGGGCCTGAGGGGCACCATGAGGGAGACACAGTGGGATCAGGTAGGGCCGGAGGCAGTCAGCAGCAGGTGACACTTGGAAGGGTTTGGTGCCAACCCCTGGGCTTTTCTTTACTTCAGGCCTGGCGTAAAGGCCAGAACAGCAAGTAAAGAATGACCATAACACGTAACTGGTGCAGGAAGTGGGGTCAGTATCTGTGCCCCTCTCCCCCCAAAACGGGAGGCTCTGGCAGATGGGGGAGGGAAGCACCACAGCAACAGAGTCTGATGACATACAAGAGGTTTCCATTGGAAGGAATAGGCAAGGCAGTGTAAGCAGGCTTAGGACTGGCTAGCTGGAATAATTTCCCTGGGCTCCAGGGGCTGTCCCTGCTTGTCTGGTACCTGGCCCTGGGGCCGTTAGGGCAGGTGGATAGTGGCTGGAGTGGAGAGTTGGGCGAGGGGTACTCTGGAGTGGTTGATTCCCATTGAAATGACCTCACCCACAAGTTGTTTGTTATCTCTAGGAATTGGCTATCCTGAGGGGGCAGTCCCTCCAGGGTCAGCAAGGCCCCAGAGCCCAGATGTCAGAGCATCAAAATACAAAAAATAAAAGACCTGGTTATTACACAGGGGACAACAGGTCAGCAACTTAGTGTCAACTGAAGAAAACAGAAGTCTTTGCATCGTACTAGCAACTTTTCTCTAAGTTTATTTTGAAATTTAAAAAAAAAAGAAAAGAAAAAGAGAGAAAAGACAAAAAAGGGCCCATCCAGAATATCATAGTCCCTGAAGGAGGACCCTATCTTTCCCTCTCCTACGTTCTGTTTCCATGGCCAGACAGACAGCCCAGCCCACCCCACTGCAGTGGGACTCAGGCCTTAGTAACTAGAACTCACTAGAAGAAGGCAGACAATTGTTGAGTAGATTTGGTATGGTCCCATAAGTCTACCATTTTGGTGAACCCCTGGAAGGCAGAAATTGGGGCCAAAACTGCAAGCCCCCCAGCAGACCTGCTGGTACTGGAAACGTAGAGATTCAGCCTTCTGCAACAACTAAATCTCAGGAAAAACAATCTTGGGACAACAGGACGTCTTAGAATTGGCCACACGAATAGCCAGAGAGGTGTAGCATCTAACTAAAACTCTTAACAATATAACTAAACTTTTACCTGAGGCGGTGGGAACTCCTACAGACCTTTCTCCTGCGCATCCCCTGCAGCCTGGGGAGACTGGCTGTGCGCCTTGTTCCGGGGTCCCTCCCGATGGCAGGTGGACTTTCCACACTCAGCTGGGTGTGGCAAACCACCAGCACCTACATGCAAGTACACTTACAAGAGTCCTGGCACAGTGACCTAATGTCAGGGGGGAATTGTGGGAAAATAAAATTGAGCGCAGTAAGTCACTGCTAGCAAGATGACACTTGACCAAACCATTCACGTTGGCCAGGTCAGGAACTGTCGGAAGCCCCAGCTCTAATCACTATGTCTGATAACTTCCTTACAAGAAACCTGTCCTGCTTCTTTTGATCTCCCCCCAAATCCTGCAATGTGATGACTGCCCCGATATTATTAAAAATTCCTGCAGGTAGACTCCTATCACGTACGTGTGTGTGTGTGTGTGTGTGTTTGTGTGTGTGTATCCCCACCCAGGGCCAGGTGTGCTCTCTCTCTTTCCCTCCACTTGAACATCAGAAAGCCCTCTAACCAGTGGGTCCACCCACCCAGGGATGGGCAAAGTGAGAGGAGTCCCTGGGAGAGAGAGAGAGAGAGAGAGGGTGCGGGTGGGCAGGCACCTGGTTCTGGGGACATATGTATAAAAATAAACCTCTGAATCACTTGAAAACATTGGCTCTGGTGTGGTGTGTTTTGACATCCAATACCTTTACGCAGGAGAGAGCAGCAGACTCAGCACTGAGCTGAGTCAGATCATAATGATGAGAGTCCTAGGTAGAACACTGGGCTTGGGGAAGAAGCATAGATCCAGTAACTAGAGCAAGGGACAAGGGAGCCTGGACCTTGGGACAAGGCATGTGCAAAGTGGTAAAGAGCATGACTTTGCTGCCTTTCTGTTCATTTAGAGCGTCCATCATGCCCCAGGTGCAGGTGCTGGGCTACATGCTGGCTATACAGTGACAACTAAGACAGGACTGTCCCAGCCCTGGTGAAGTGGGTGAACAGAAATGGCTTCTGCTCTCCTGCTAGCTATGTGATCTTGGGAAAATCACTTCAGCGCCCTGTGATTTGGTTTTCTCAGCTGTAAAATAAGGATGATAATACCCACCTCACGTGGTTGTTTTGAAGCAGTGGCAGCTCCTGGATTTCCATACAGGAGTGACTCAGGCGCAGTTTAGTTGGAGGGGACAGCCTAAAAAATAGCTGGGTCACAGTGTGTAAAAAATACCAAGGAATCAGCGGTGTCTTTTCATTCTGTATATAATTATTTGGAGCTGTTTTTCAGAGATATGATGGAGATGGGAGGAAAGCTAAAACTTTCCTTCCCCCTGACATCCTTCAAGCCACCTCCTGACTCAAATACTTCATGAGGACAAAGCAAAATAATGTGTGTAAAGTGCTTACTACAGTACCTGGAACATAGTAAGTGGAACCTTAACAAAATCCAATTATACAATTTGGTCCACAAAGACTGGACTTACACAACCATAATCAAGCAGGTTGGGCTAGATTTACAGTAATTCTTAGTTCTCGCTACACCTCAGCATCATCTCAGGAGATGTTAAGGGATACCTGTGCCTAGGCCCCAGCCCCAGAGGCTCTGAATCAATTGCTCTGGTCTGGATCCCTAAAATCTGTATATATATATATATATATATATATATATATTTTTTTTTTTTTTTTGCCGCACAGCATGTGGGATCTTAGTTCCCCAACCAGGGGTAGAACCTGCGCCCCCTGCATTGGAAGCATGGAGTCTTAACCACTGGACTGCCAGGGAAGTCCCTAAGATCTGTATTTTAAAAATCTCACAAGGTGATTCCTAATGTATGGCAACGGTTGAGACCAATATTAGGGCCTGGAGATGCTGCTAAGTCTGGAACTGGGGGTCAAATTATCATCTGGGATGATAGGGAGAAGGGAGACCTGAAGACCCTGGGAATGAGTCATGGCCTTTGAAAGTAGGGTTGGGGGGATGGTGACCACATTGATCAAACTACAGGGTGGGTGGCTGTTCCTTTTTCCTTTTCTTTTTGCTTTTATTATTATTATTATTTTAATTTTTTGCTTTCAAAGATATAGCATTATGTCAATAGAACTATAACCACAGTGTTCTTTCTCATGCTTTTCCCAATGTAAATGCCACATCATAAAACACTTTGGGAACTCACTGGCTAATTGAATGAGTAATTCAATCTTCAGGAAATTAGAAGCAGCATAAACATCCTTTTATAAAATTTTGACTTTGAGCTCAAGATGTTGCTTGGCAAATACATTTGAGAATATGTGCATCTTGTTTATTTCTGGGTTCACAGCATCTATTCCAGTGACTTTATACAGAGTAGGCTCTCAGTAATTGTTTGTTGAATGAATGAACGAAGGAAGGAAATTAACATGGCTCCCCAGACTGATCAATGGAACTGAGCTTAGCTGCTAAGACATATTCTAGTTTAGGAATGCATACATGTGAGACAAGTCTCTTGTCTTTATATTAGGAAGTTAATGTTAATTTTAAAATAAATAATTGTAACTAAGGATTCTCATATGTGCTGCCACCCTCAGAAGACTTAAGTGAGTGAAGGGGAGTTAGAGTTATGACTCTGAGCTTGTATATCAATAGTTCTGATACTTCCTCCTTGAATATGTACCACTAGATCACTGCAAACTTGCATCTTGATTATTAAAAAAATAGCTGAGTCACAGTGTGTAAAAAATACCAAGAAATCAGCAAAAAAAAAAAAAGCTTGTAAAATTAATGAGCTAGCAAGGTTGCAGGACACAAGATCAACACACAAGATTCCACTGCATTCCTATACAGTAGCAACAAACGTGTGGAAGGAAATTAACAATACAACCATTTTAAATCACTCCTAAGGAAATGTAATAATTAGGTATAAATCTAACAAAATATGTATAGGATCTCTATGCTGAAAATTATAAAATGCTGATGCAAGAAATCAAATATTTAAATAAATGGAGAGACATACCTTGTTCATGGATTGGAAAACTCAACATAGTAAAGATGTCAATTCTCCCCAGATTGATCGATAGGTTTAATGCAATTCCTATCAAAATCCCAGCAAGATGTTTTGTACCTATAGACAAGATTATTCCAAAATATATATGGAAAGGCAAAGGAACTAGAATAGCTAAATCGATTCTGAAAAAGAATAAAGTGGAAAGGATCACTCTACCTAATGTTAAGACTTACTATATACCATAAAACCATAGGGAAGTGAGAGGTACAGTGCCCTTACAGATACACTTTCTCCAGCTTACTCCCTCTAGGCATCTTATCTGACCTCTCTCTCTCTCTCTCTCTCTCTCTAGCTTCTAGATCACATGGTCTTGTTTTTCTAAAGAATGGATAGTATAATATCGCTTATATGCAGAATCTAGAAAAATGGTACAGATGAACTTATTTACAAAGCAGAAATAGAGACACAGATGTAGAGAACAAACTTATGGATACTGGGGGGGAAGGGGTGTGTGGGATGAATTGGGAGATTGGGATTGACATATATACACTACTATGTATAAAATAAATAACAAATGAGAACCTACTTATAGCACAGGGAACTCTACTCGGTGCTCTGTGGTGACCTAAATGGGAAGAAAAACTAAAAAAGAGGGGATATATGTATATGTATAACTGATTCACTTTGCTGTGCAGCAGAAACTAACACAACATTATAAAGCAACTATACTCCAATAAAAATTAAGATAAATAAATAAATAGGGGCTTCCCTGGTGGCACAGTGGTTGGTGGTTTAAATTTGGTGGTTTAAAACAACAGAAATTTATTCCCTCACAGTGCTGCAGGGCAGAAGTCAAATATCAAGGTGTCAGTATCTTTCTCTGAAGGCTGTAAGCAAAGGATTCTTCCTTGCTTCTTCCTAGTTTCTCATGGTTGCTGGCAATCCTTAGCATTCCTTGGCTGTAGATGTATTACTCTAATCCCAGCTTCCTTTGTCACATGGTGTTCTCCTTAAGTGTCTGTGCCCAAATTTTCTTCTTTTTATTAGGACACCAGTCATTGGATTAGGGCCCATCCTCATCCAGTATGACTTTATCTTACCTTGATTATATCTGTAAAGATCCTATTTCCAAATAAGATCACAGTCATAGGTACTGGGGTTTTGGGGGAACACAATTAAGCCCACAACTTAAACCATATATTCAAAAAAGGCCTTATATCCATAATATATAAAGAACTCTCAAAACTCAACAATAAAAACACAATCCATCCAGTTATAAAATGGGTACAAGACATCAGCAGATATTTCACCAAAGAGGAGACATATGTGGCAAATAAGCACAGGAACAAATGTTCAACATCATTAGCTACCAGGGAAATGCAAATTAGAACCACCAGGAGTTATCACTACACACCTATTAGAACAGTTAAAATAAAAAATAGTAATAATATTAAATGCTGGTGAGGATGTGGAAAAATTGGATCACTCATGCACTGCTAGTGGGAATATAAAATGGTACAGATACTCTGGAAAACAGTTTGACAATTTCTTATAATTTTAAATATACACTTATCACATGACCCAGCAATCCCACTCCTGGGCATAAAGAAATGGAAACTAATGTCCACACAAAAAAGTGTACACTATTGTTCATAGCAGTTTTACTTGTAATAGCCAAACATTGGAAATAATTCAAATATTCTTCAATGAGTGTTGGTTGCACAAACTCTCATATATGGTGGAACACAGTAAAAAAATAAATGAACTATTGACACACGCAACAATTTGGATGGATCTCAGTGACATCATACGTAGTGAAAAAAAATCTCAAAAGGTTATATACCGTATTATTCCATTACATAGCATTTTGAAATGACAAAACTTCAGAGATGGAGAACAGATTAGTGGTTGCCATGGAACAGGGATGGGGGTTAGGTGCAAATCCATAGAGGGAGCACCAGGAAGTTATTTTGTGGTAATGGAAACAGTTCTTTGTCTTGATCGTGGTAGTGGTTACACAAACTTATACTTGGGATGAAAATGCATAGAGCTATACACGCATGAGTGAATGTAGGTTTAAAAAATGTGGAAAATGAATAAAGTCTTTAATGATATTATACTAATGTCAATTTTCTGATTTTGATACTGTACTACAGTTATATAAGATGTCACCATTGGGGGAAGCTGGGGGCAGAGCGTGTGGCTCTTTCTACTAGTTTTGCAACTTCCTGTGAGTTTATAATGATTTCAAAGCTTTTTTAATGGTCTGAATGCCAGGTGTGTGTGTGGATTCCATTAAATTATCTTCATCATCTTTGCAGGATCATCAGAGTTATTATAAGCTCTGTGTAGTAATAATAAAGATTTATCAAGTACTTAGTATGTGTGAGCTACTGTGCTAAGCATTTTACATTCATTATCCCATCTGATTCATCCTCTAGCCAGAAGAAATAGGTAGCATTATGTCACCTGCCTTTTATAGATCAAGAAACTGAAAATCGGAGAAGTTCTGTAACTTGCCCCAGGTCACAGGGCTATAAGTGGCAGAACAAAGGCTTGAACATGGATCTATCTGACTCCAAAGCGTGTGATTGAAAACACAATGCCATAATGACTCCATACTGGGGCAGTTGTGAGGCCAAAATGGGCCATCATATGTCAGTTGCATGTTCATTACAGATGAACCCCAACTTACAATGGTTCAACTTGAGGATGTTGCAAAAGCGATACGCATTCAGTAGAAACCCTACTTCGAATTTTGAATTTGATTTTTTCCCGGGCTAGTGATATGCGGTCAGATACTCTCTCGTGATGCTGAGCGGTGGCAGCGATAGCAGCTCCCCGTCAGCCACGCGATCACGAAGGTAAACACCCGATACCCTTACAACCATTCTGTACCCAGACAACCATTCTGTTTTCACTTTCAGGACAGTATTCAATAAATTACATGAGATATTCCACACTTTATTATAAAATACTTTGTGTTAGATGATTTTGCCCAACTGTAGGCTAATGTAAGTGTTCTGAGCATATTTAAGGTAGACTAGGCTATGATGCTCTGTAAGTTAGGTGTATTAAATGCATTTTCAGCTTAATGAGTTTTTCAACTTATGATGGGTTTATTGGGACATAACCCCATTGTAAATGGAGGAAGATACGTATTATTTACTAATTGTGGTCTTAGCCTTAGCCCTGAGGAACATCTGGTCCTTATGCATAGGGCAATGTGAATAATGCTATAAGAGTCAGATTCTCATTTGTAAAATCATAAAAATAACGACCACACAGGGTGATTGTGAGTTTTGAGTAAAATTAAAGGTGATAATATACGTGAAGAGTGCTCTGTAAACAGCAAAGGTCCCCACACGCTAGCTGCAGTGCATTTTATTCTATTACTTAACCTGGAGATTGGCAGCTAAAAAGCTTTTTGCCTCTCAGCCATGCCACAATCCACACGCTCATCACCCTGCTTGCTCGCTATGTGTTTCTATGGCATCAATCACCATAGTTTCTAGATTCTTTGACAGAAATATTAGGTGAAAGGCAGTTTAATGGAAGGAATCTGTGAATCTGATTCAAAGAACTCCATCCTCTCCAGCTTGAAGCAGCGTTAAGCTGAGCAGAAGGTCACATATTCACTGATTTTCCATTCATTGCTTCCAGGTTCCTTTTGCAAAACTTAACGTGATGAACTTAAAGTTTTTAAAATTATTATTATTTTTATTGAAGTATAGTTACTGTACAATATTGTATAAGTTAGAGGTGTACAATATAGTGATTGAAAAATTTAAAGGTTATACTCCATTTATAGTTACTATAAAGTATTGGCTATATTCCCCGTGTTGTAAATCTATCCTTGTAGCTTATATTATACCTAATGATTTGTACCAAACTTAGAGTTATTTTTGAGGGTTTCAATAATTGATAGCTTTCCCCAAAATCGTCTTTCCTCCTGGTGTAGAATTTCATGGTCGTTCCTCTACATCAGGGGTTGGCCAACTATGACCCGTGGGCCAAATATGGCCTCCCATCTGTTTTTGTATGGTCCTTGAACTAAGTGGTTTTGTCTTTATATTTTTATTGCTTGACAAAAAGTAAAACATAAGAGAATAATATTTCACAGCACATGAAAATTACATGAAATTCATATTTCAGTGTCCATAAATAAACTTTTGTTGGAACATAGATACTCTCATTGTTCAGGCAGAATTGAATAGTTGTAAAGCTGAAAATTTTCTTAGCTGGCCCTTTACATATAAAGCTTGCCAACCCCTGCTCTGCATGATAAGAACATCAATCATCCCAGATGAACTTATCTACGAAAAAGAAACAGACTCACAGACATAGAGAACAGACTTGTGGTTGCCAAGATGGGGTGCGGGAGGGATGGATTGGGGGTTTGGGGTTAGCAGGTGCAAACTGGTATATGTATTCGGTTGGCCGAAAATGTTCGTTCGGTTTTTTCCATACGATGGCTCTAGTAGCGCTTAGTTGTCTTTAAGTTCATTCCAAAGCAATTTTGTTAGATTGTATGTGACAGCTGTCATATCAGTGTGCATTTATAAAAAGACATCAAAATTGGTGAATTTTTGTGTAGCCATTTTAATATTGAAGATGGAAGGAAAAAAGCAACATTTTAGGCATATTATGCTTTATTATCTCAAGAAAGGTAAAAACGCAACTGAAATGCAAAAAAGATTTGTGCGGTGTAGGGAGAAGGTGCTGTGACTGATTGAACGTGTCAAAAGTGGTTTGCGAAGTTTCATGCTGAAGATTTCTCACTGGACGATGCTCCACAGTTGGGTAGACCAGTTGACGTTGATAGCGATCAAATTGAGACATTTATTGAGAACAATCAACGTCATACCACGCGGGAGATAGCCGACATACTCAAAATATCCAAATCAAGCGTTGAAAATCATTTGCACCAGCTTGGTTACATTCATCGCTTTGATGTTTGGGTTCCACATAAGTTAAGGGAAAAAAACTTTCTTGACCGTATTTCTGCATGCGATTCTCTAGTTAAACGTAATGAAAACGTTCCGTTTTTAAAAACAAATTGTGACGGGCGATGAAAAGTGGATACTGTACAATAATGTGGAGCAGAAGAGATCGTGGGGTGAGCGAAATGAGCCACCACCAACCACACCAAAGGCCGGTCTCCATCCAAAGAAGGTGATGGTGTGTATGTGGTGGGATTGGAAGGGAGTCCTCTATTATGCGCTCCTTCCGGAAAACCAAACGATTAATTCCAACAAGTACTGCTCCCAACTAGACCAACTGAAAGCAGCACTCAACGAAAAGCGTCCGGAATTAGTCAAAAGAAAACACATAATCTTCCATCAGGATAACGCAAGACCGCATGTTTCTTTGATGACCAGGCAAAAACTGTTACAGCTTGGCTGAGAAGTTCTGATTCATCCACCATATTCACCAGACATTGCCCCTTCGGATTTCCATTTATTTCGGTCGTTACAAAATTCTCTTAATGGAAAAAATTTCAATTCCCTGGAAGACTGTAAAAGGCACCTGGAACAGTTCTTTGCTCAAAAAGATAAAAAGTTTTGGGAAGATGGAATTATGAAGTTGCCTGAAAAATGGCAGAAGATAGTGGAACGAAAGGGTGAATACGTTGTTCAATAAAGTCCTTGGTAAAAATGAAAAATGTGCCTTTTATTTTTACTTAAAAACCAAAGGCACTTTTTGGCCAACCCAATAGAATGGATAAACAACAGAGTCCTACCGTATAGCACAGGGAACTATATTCAATATTCTGTGATAAACCATAATGGAAAAAAATATGAAAAAGAATGTATAACTGAATCACTTTGCTGTACAGCAGAAATGAACACAACATTGTAAATCAACTATACTTTAATAAAATAAATTTTTAAGAAAAGAACATTGGTGATTCAATATGGAGACCAATAAAAGCTAGCTAGTTCGACACTCAACCTACATTGAGCCCTACCCCTCATCCCTACACACCATTTTCCTCTTCCTTCCCCCCCACCCCCCATATTTCTAACCAAATCTATCTCCCACACTATATTGCAAGCTCTTTGGAGGGAAGGATCCATTTTTTTCTCCTTGTATCCTACAAGGTGCCTGGCACAGTGTTTTACTCATAATAGACAAGTGATGAGTGTGTTTTAAACAACAGAGTTGGATCAAATTTCCATAGCAACTGGGTTTCTGAAGTGTCACCATGCAGAATTCTTTATACCCAGTCAATCCATTCAGTGCCTGAGGTCAGATGTAGAGATGTTACAGGTAAAATAGTATTTACACTCGATTGCAGGAAGATTCAGGAATCACAGTTCTGTATCAATGTCTGTTGCTTTTACTCTTGGAGTGAAGACCTTCTCAATATGTCAGAAAACCCCCAAACCATAAAAAGATTGATACATTAGACTACATAGTAATAAAGAATTTATGAATGGAAAAACCACCTAAACAAAGTAAAGAGACAAATGAACTGGGGAGGAGAGGGATTAATATCAGATAAAGAGCAAATTTCCCTAAATGAACAGCTTTTACAAGTCAATAGGAAAAAGACCAACAAGCCTTAGAAAAATAGGTGAAGAAGATGAACAAACAGTTCACAGAGGAGCAAATACAAATGGCTATTGACATAAGAAACGATGCTCAGGGAGGTCCTAAGTGCAACCCTCGGTCCCAGCTAGTTCTTGCCCGTGGGAGGCAGTGGATCCCGGGAGAAGTCCAGCACGAATCCCTCCTCCCTCATCTTCATCGCTTAGGGAGCGGTCATTTCATTCAGCAGTCACTTACCACGCACCTGCTACAAACCAGATGCTCTGCGAGGTACTTATGTGCTTATCTTTTTTCTAAATTGAGGTAGCGTTCATACCCACCACCTATCAAAATACAGAACATTTTCATCTCCCCAGAAAAATTTCTTACGCTTCTTCCCAGTCTATCTCTGCCCCAGACCTTTATTTTGATTTCTATTATCAGGGATTAGTTTTGCCTCTTGGAGAACTTCATATAAAGGGAATCATACAGAAAAAATGAAGATGCTCAGCTTCGGTAATAAGAGAAATGCAAATCTAAATTCCACCACGATACCATTTTTCACCTATAACATCGACAAAGGTTAATGACATATTTCACTCATGAAAGTGTGGGGAAACAAGCACTCTCATGCACTGTCGGTAGAAGCATACACTTTCTCTGTATAAAAATACTCATGCCTTAAAAAAAAAAACAGAAAACAAAATATGCATGCCTTTTGACCAAACAGTTCCACTTCTAGGAATTTATTCTGCAGATATACTCATATATGTGTTAAATAATTTACACACAAGGTTAATCATTGCAGCATTTTAAAAAATAACAGGAAAATATTAGAAACAAGCAAAATATAAATCAGTAGGTGACTGATTAAATAAATGATGTTAAATCTATAAATAGAATACTCTGCAGCCATACAAAGAATAAGGTATAACTGATTCACTTTGTTATAAAGCAGAAACTAACACACCATTGTAAAGCAATTATACTTCAATAGAGATGTAAAAAATAAATAAATAAAGTATACCAGAGGATGCGCATAAAAAAAAAGAATAAGGAAGGGTTTTACATGAAAGAAAATGATAGAATTTTCAACGTATGTATACCTTCTTGTAAATTTTGAATTTATAGCATGTAATGCATTACTTACACAAAAGTAAATTTAATTTTTAAAATGTGTTTATTTCTTGTTTCTTGATGGCCGACATTCCGGGTTTGTTTCATAGCCATTCCTTAGACGTATGCTAGACAATTCTATCTGTTCAGTAGTTAATAAAACTTATTAAATAAATGTTTGTTTGGAAGGGTAAGGATTTGCCGATTTAGGGAATACTTTAGGCTATTGGTCATGAATGTTAGCGCATAAAATTTGAGTCCGGGGCTTGGCAATGAAAATGAAGGTTTATGGAAATATAAACACATGTTAACTTAGTCACAGGCACTGATGGTGATGAATATAGGCAAAACCTCTCACTTATAGTGAATCATTAATTTTGACAATTGAAGTGTAAATAGGACCATAAATAGAATTCCCAATTATCCTCCTATGCCACATGCATCAGATAGGGTTTAGTCATGACATATTTATAACGAGTGATATTTCTTCCTTATTTTCTGCACCCTGTTCTGTGCAGTCTAGTATTGATCATGAGAGAATGAAGGACTCTGCCTCTTCCCAGGTCTGTTTTGCTTTGTTATCCTTCCGGACAAATGTCAAACAAATTGGGATCGTTAATGGCTTCTTCATAAGCTAACCAAAGGAGAAAAATGCTTTCTTCTCTGAGTGTATTGTTTCTAAGGATGAGATTTGACTGAAAGCACATGCATACACATATAAAATGAACTGTTATAATAGCAACTAATTTTGCTTATACTAACGACTGGGTGTGAACATCCTCAAAGTGCAATGTAAGTCTTCAGTATCCAAATAATATACCATATGATTTTAAAACTCTAGGAGTAGTCAATGCTTTCCAACGATGCTAACAATACCACACTCTAGTGCAAGAGTTATTGCTTGTTTGCTGATCTGTCTCCCCCACTGGCTTGGGAGCTCTGTAAAGGCAGGGATCATGCATATTTCCATCCTTTTAGCTTCCTTCTCTAGGTTCTCATAATCTTTGTCGTAGAATAGATGCTCAGTTGCTTGTCAAATGAATAACTCCCCTCTGCCTGTTGTTATCTGCCACATTTAGAAAAGCAAGAGTAGAGACTTTATTGTGTATGTTTTGGGGTCAAAGTAATAGGTAGAGGGCAAGCAGGACTCCCCAGTCATGCTTTACTGTCCCTATGAGCCCCTGACCAACCACGCCCTAAGTCATATGGTCTACAACTACTGGCACTCACAAAGAATCAAGTGTAAGAACCCCGAAGAGTAAAAAAGCACTAACTTGGAAGCACTGTACTCTTGGTCCCCATACTAATTTGTACCTTGTTAATTTTAATTTAATAGTCTCTGCTGCTTGATTCATTTACCAACACGGATAACACAGGTCCAGACAACATCCAACAGAAAAGCTTAGAATTCAAATGAATTTGTTTATGGTTTAAACCTCTGTTCATTCGTTTAATGAAAATTAAATGCTTAAAATTCATTCGAGTACATGTTCCTAACTAGATTTATCGCTTTTATCCATTTCTGTCTCTAAACCTCTGGCTACTCTGTAAACCAGGAGTTGGCAAACTCTGACCCATGCATAGATCAGTCACTTATTTTTGCAAATAAAATTTTATGAGAACACAGACACACCCATTTGTTTATGCCTGGGGCTGCTTTCACAACAGAATTGAGTAGCTATGGCAGAGACTGAGTGGTTCCCAAGCCTAAAGTATTTACTATTTGGCCCTTTACAGAAAAAACTTCACTGACTCCTGCTGTTACTGCACGATCATATGACAAAAGATCTAAAGGAGGGTACATTGCCTCAACAAGTAACTAATATTTAACTGAACTCGAATGTGTGCCAGACCCTAGGAATTAAAAGACGATGAAGACCCTGAATAGTGTTTGTACAAGATACATTATCAGCACCAAGAAAAGTACGTATTCCCATTCCAGGTGACAGGGTAAACAGTGGTGCATTTGTGATCTAAATGTTACAGTGAAAAGCCACCAGACACAAGATGAGGATCTGAGGCAGGCTAATCTGCTCTGCCTTTCACAGAAGCAATTATATACTTTCTAGAAACCTGGAGAAATTCATTCCAGTGGAGAAATACCTACCTCAACCAAGCAATGTGCTAGGAAACAACTTGGACTGAAAGTAGGAAGACTCTCCGCTCTATAACTAATAAATAATAATAGTTAATACATAAAGCACTTATTATATGCCAGGCATATATATTAACTTGTCTAATGCTCATAAAAACTCCATGAGTAAGGAGTTTTATTCATTATCCTCACTTCACACATGAGGAAATTGAGGTACAGAGAGGTAAGGTAACTTGCCCAAATCACACAGCTAGTAAGTGGGAGTAGGGATTTGAATCTATGTGGTTTGGCTTTGGAGTCTGAGCTCTTAACCATCCGTACTGTCTTTAACTGATTTGTGACTTTGGACACCTCACTCAATTTCCCTGAACCTCAGTCTCCTCATCTGTAAAATAAAAATGTTGGTCATAATCTCTCAAGTTTTTAAATTTTTATTTATTTTTTTTCTGTATGCGGGCCTCTCACTGTTGTGGCCTCTCCTGTTGCGGAACACAGGCTCTGGACGCGCAGGCTCAGCAGCCATGGCTCATGGGCCCAGCCGCTCCACGGCATGTGGGATCTTCCCGGACCGGGGCACAAACCCGTGTCCCCTGCATCGGCAGGCGGACTCTCAACCACTGCGCCACCAGGGAAGCCCATCTCTCAAGTTTTTATAGCTATACTATTTCAAGATTCGTGGGATTAATAGACATTTACAAGTACCTAACACTGTGGGAATTACAAAAGACTATATAAGACATGTATAATTCATTCATTCAACAAATAGTTAATGAGTGTCTACTGTGTACCAAACTGTGCTCCAGGCACTAGAGATATAGCAGTGAATGAAATAGAAAAAAATCCCTGCTCTCGTAGTACTTGCATTCTATGCCATAATAATATGGAAGAATATTTGTAGAGCAATTGCAATGCACCTGACATTGTGCTGTGTAATTTACGTGGGTCGTTGTCTCCTTTAGTCTTCGCAGTGGTCATGAGCCCTATGGTACAGATGAGAAAACGGAGACTTGGAGAGGTGAGGTGCTTACCAAAGGTCACAGCAGAGCCCAGTTCTGTCTAGTTGCAGAGTTCATTTGTAACTCATGTTGCACTATTTTCCTTATAAGGACTTTATAACCAATGAACTGGTTAACATACAGTTATAGTGAACTCGCTTAAAAAGAACCTCTTGGTATTTTGATAGTTTTTTAAAAGTGAAGCAAGAGTAATGGTAGGAATCTAATTTGAAAAGTCACATGAGAAACTCTGAGCTGACAAGCCAGAACATAAGGATTCCTTATCTGTATGGTGACCACTGGGCCTCTTGAGAAGAATCACAAAAGGGATTTAGAGATTGAGTCTCCCATACTAGGATTAAAATTCTGGGACAAAGTAGGAAAACAA
The DNA here is from genome assembly GCF_011762595.2 of Tursiops truncatus. Lineage (NCBI taxonomy): Eukaryota > Metazoa > Chordata > Mammalia > Artiodactyla > Delphinidae > Tursiops > Tursiops truncatus. Next base: position 14,771,190 of record NC_047055.1, read on the forward strand.
AGAGTGCCCTAACCTCTGGCTGGGGAATGGGGGAAGGCCCTAGGATGACGGAAAATTCACTCTAAGGAAGAAGATAGAAAAAGAAGGGAAGGGGGACTTCCCTGGTGGCAGAGTGGTTAAGAATCCGCCTGCCAATGCAGGGGACACGGGTTTGAGCCGTGGTCCGGGAAGATCCCACATGCTGCGGAGCAACTAAGCTCATGAGCCACAACTACTGAGCCTGCGCTCTAGAGCCTGTGATCTACAACTACTGAAGCCCGTGAGCCACAACTACTGAAGCCCGCGTGTCTAGAGTCCACGCTCCGCAACACGAGAAGCCACCTCAAAGAGAAGCACGCGCACTGCAATGAAAAGTGGCCCCCGCTCACCACAACCAGAGAAAAGCCCGCGTGCAGCAACGAAGACCCAATGCAGCCAATAAATAAACAAGTAAATAAATAAATTTTTAAAAAAGGAAGGAAGAAGGGAAGGAAGGATGGAAGGGAGGGAGAGGGAGAGAGAATATACTTGTGTCTTTGGTCTTGACTTTGAAGTCATCAAAGAATGCATTTGGGACCCAGAGTGGTCTCAATCAAATGCTCTCTAGCCCAGATCCTAGAAGAACTTGTGCCCCCATAAAGTGTACTGCCAAGCAGGGAATTGACTCTCACAGTTTCAGTAGCAAAACTGTGCAAGGACTCAGAGCCAATTTTTGTGAATGTCCTAAAGTTTGGTGTGACCTTAGGGAACAACGTTTGCAAAACCTGAATGGATTCAACCATTCTAAAGTCCACCCTAAGGAGGTTTTATAAGGTCTTTGGGTTTTTAGTACTTGTGTTTATATAGCTAAAGTCAAGTCAAAGGCTGTATAACTATCCAATGAATTTAGAATATCCCACTGCCTCAACCATTGTACAAATGTCTTAACAATCGATTGCTACATGGTGGATCCAATTGGCTGGGTAGGTGCTAGGACTTGGCTCTGTCAATGGTGTGGGGAGTGGGGAGACTCATTCAGGTTTGAAGCTAAGCTAGGATTCAGACATGTCTAAATTCTCCAACTTCATTGAGCCCTCCAATCCATCAACCCATCACTTTCTCTCAAGTTCTTCACCTTCTCCCATCCTTCCTTCCTTGTCCAGCTTAGGTTCCATGAGCCATTTTTATAATCACTTCTTTGCAACTCCCTGGTTTCTCTTTCTCCCTCGCTCCTCTCTCTCTCCTCCCCCATAGTATTCACCTGGCAAAAGTCCAACTCAGATTGAACTCAGCATCGGAGCCACTAAATATTTCTGGAGATAATCACAGAACTGGGATGCCTGCCTTCACGTTCAGTTCATGATCACAAGGATCAAATGGCACTTCATACCACCAGGAAATCCTGGTACATTTCCCTGGTAAATTCATTTTATCACTCTCCAAAATAATCGTGTCACGTCTCTCCTCTCTCCTCAAACCTGCTATACTCCTCATTCTCAGCAGATGACCTCACTTTATATTTCATTGAGATAATAGAAGCCCCCTTACAGGAATCCCCTCCTTACTTCAGTTATCAATCATACCCTTCCCCCAGCTATTCCTAGTCTTTCACTGAAGACTTCAGTACCTGAATTACCATCTTCTCAGCCCAAACTCTTGATATTCTTGGTGACTTCAACATCTAAGTATAGGATCCATCCAACACTCTAGCTGCTCAGATCCATGACTCCCTTTCTCTCTTGTGATCTTTTCCTCCAACTCACTTCAGCCACTCATTCCCATAGTCATTGTCCAAAAATGCACCATCTGCAAAATTTTGACTTCAAGCATCTCTCTGATTGCCACCTCCAACCCTTCCAGCTCACTTCTTCTAGTTCCCTTATGTCAACCATTCTTTGACTCTTATCTAGACCTCCAATCCAGTAACCCTACCACTTTTCCACCAACCAGTTGAAACTCTCATGTCTTCATTTTCTTCCTTACCCAGCTTAGACTCCAATACTATGACCACCCTCTTGCATATATTCTCAAAGGACTGATCCCTTTCTTCCACCATCATTCTTGCCTGACAAAACCTCAGTGGTGGTTAAACCCAACTTTCCACCTACTCTGTCCTAGCTCCTGAGCAGATAAGCCTGTCTGAAGGAAAGCACAAAACCATACTGACTCATCTTACTTAATATTTTTGCCAAGACCTCAAGTGGGCTCTCAGTACTGGCTGGCTGGCCTACTGTATAGATTTCTCTAGTCAAGCTACTCTCCTACTCTTCCAGACCATTATTTCACAGCTTCTCCTCTTAAATCTCCAAGATTCTCTTTACTTTTTCTCTCAAAAGATGACTTTTCTTCTTACTTTATTGATAAAATAGATATGATAAAAAGAAAATTTCATATGTCTCTATCACAAAATCTACAAACTTACCTACCTCTCTAGCCATGTAATTCAATTGCACACAAACCAGAGGCCAACCCCTCTACCTGTACACTGGATCCCACCCTCTCTTGCCTACTGGAGAATACAGCTCCAACATATATGGCCCCATCCCCTGCATCATCAAGATTCCTCTTGTACTGGATTATTACCCTCGGCATACAAACACGTGTTCTATCATTCATCAGAGAAAAGCCAAATATCCTTTAAGGTACCACTTCTTTTCTCTTCTCCTCTTTACAGCAGAACTCCTCAAGAGTTATAGAATTTCACTGTCTTCAGTTACTTTCCTCGCATTCTCTCTTGAATTCACTCGAATCAGGATTTCATCTCCACTAGTCCACCAAAATTTCTCTTAATAATCTCTCCAGTGATCTCCATGTGTCAAATCAATAGCTCACTTCTCAGCCTTCATCTTACTCAACTTCACAGAAGCATTTGACACAGTGGTTCCCTCCTTCCCTCCCTCTTGATACAATTGACTTTCTGGAAACCACACTCTTCTGGTTTTTGTCCTACCTTGGTAACCACTTCATCTCAGCCTTTCTTTTTTTTAAATTGTTTATTTATTTATTTTGGCTGTGCCGGGTCTTAGCTGCGGCATGCGGACCTCTTAGTTGCGGCATGTGGACTCTTAGTTGCGGCATGCATGCGGGATCTAGTTCCCCAACCAGGGATCGAACCTGGGCCCCCTGTATTGGGAGCACAGAGTTTTACCCGCTGGACCACCCGGGAAGTCCCGATCTCAGCATTTCTTGCTAGTTCCTCCACATCCTTTCAACTTCTAAATGTTGGAGTGCTCCAGAGCTCATTCCTCAGACTACTTTTCTTCTCTATCTAATGTCGTTGTATCAATGTCCATAGTTTCAAGTGCCAGCAATCAGTTGATGACTTCCAAACTGATGTCTCCAGTTGTGACTTCTCCCTTGGGCTCCAGCCTCATCTCTCCAACTGCTGACTCTCCATCTCCACTGGCTGTCTAACATAGAGCTTGCATTTAACATCTTCAAAAAAAATCCTCTAGATTTTTCCACTAAAATCTATTCTTCTCCTAGTCATTCCCATCTCAGTTAATAGTACCACCATTTACGTATTTGCTCAGCCCCAAAGCTTAGGAGTCATCCTGGGTTACTCCCTTGCTTTCACACCAATCCATCAGCAAGTCCATTCAACTCTACTATGAAAATCATGACCAATCAACCTACTTCTCATCTTCCACAGCACCATCCCAGTCCAAGGTACAGTCATGTCTCACCTGGCTTACTGTAATAGCCTCCTACCTAGTTTCCCTGCTTCTTCTCTTGCACTTCTGCAGTCCATTACCTACAAAGTAGCCAGAGTGATCCTTTATAAAAGTAAAGGCTTCTCATTGCTGTTAGAATGTAATCCAAAGTCTTTACCAAGGCCTATAAGGATGATCATAAACTTCCCATGCCCACATTTCCAGCTCTGACTCTATTCTTCTTTGCTAGGTTCTAGTAATACTTGCCTTCTTTCATCAGTGCTTCTAGCAGGTTTCTCCCCCAGGGATTTTTTGCTCATTATTCCATTTCTCTGACACATTCTCCCCTCACATTCTTTTAGGGCTCTGCTCCTCAGAGAGGACATTTTTTGATTCCCTTTGAAACAATAACCACTTCAACTCCCCCATACACACAACCGCCCAGTGACCCCTTATCCTATTTTATGTTTCCTCCTAACACTTGTATTTCTCTGAAATTCTATTATATATTCTATGTTTTTAATTCTTCATTATATGTCTTCTCCCTTAGAATGAAAACTCCATGATGTGAGAGGGGAGACTTTGTCTATTTCACATTATCCTCAGATAGAGCCCAGAACTGTGCCTGGTATGTGTTCATTGAATGAATGAATCTTGTCATCACCAAATCCACAATTCTACCTTCATCTGTAAATGTCCACTCCTTCCTCTTGATACAGTGAAGACTACCTCCTTTCAAACTCACTTCTAGCAAGCTGTTGCCCAACTCTTCTCACCCACTCAAGGCTTTGACTCCTTTATTTATTCCCCTCTTTCCTACAGCTTCAATCACTCCATCTCTACTAGAACATTCCATCAGCATTTGAACATAATCTATTATAATCTCCCTTCTTAAAAGATTCCATAACTCCACATCCCTTCTCAGATTTTCCTGCTCCCCTTCACAGCAAAACTGTTTTATAGTTGTCTTCACATGTTGTGCCTTCTCCACTTTCTTACCTACCATTCATTCCTCAGTTCTCTCAGATCTGGCTTCTTTACTTATCGTTCTATTGAGACAGCAATGAATATTTTAAAAAGGGATGTTTTCGAGTATGGGAGGGTTCTATAATTTTATCAAATGACCAATTAATTACCTGGGCCAGACAAATTGCCCTCCCTGGGACAGAGCAGCAATCGTATATGACACAAATCAGTTCCAGTGCTCTTAGATGCAAGTACAATAGCTAGGGGACCAATCCTTTGTGCAGGAATCCAAGCATATAGAGACAACTCCCTTGAGACTATGCAGGCCTTAAAAGATTGTTTAAGTAACTCTGGCCAATGAAACAGGTGTTTCCTGTTTAAGTCTAGAATATACATTTTTCCTGAGCTTTTTATGTATACAGGGGGTGGGGAAAAGTTTGGGGACACATTATTGATACCTTTGGGCATCCATTGCTCCTGGGTTATCTGTCGGGGATAATCTCAAAGAAATTAATGGGAGCTTGATGGTCAATGGCTGTTCTCTACCTGATGTCAGTTACAGTACTGAACTTCTAAGTAGAGATAACCAGTGACCCTTATACTTACTTTAATCTGTAAAATCTCAACCATTCTGCCTCCTTACTATTGATTGCCTTGGAGATAACATTTTAAGAACAGAATTGTGAATGAAGGTATCAGAAGAGGCACAATGAAAGGATAATGATGACAATAACAACAGCAAAAATAAATACTTACTGAATACTTACTATGTGTCAGGCACTGTTGCTGAATGCCTTATATGTATTACCTTATTTAATCTTCACAACATCCCTATAAAGTAAGTACTACTTGCTATCTCCATATTACAGGAGAAGAGGTTACGACTCCAAGAGATTAAATGCCTTGCTTGAGGTCACACCTCTAATATGTGGCATAGTCTGAGTTCAAATACAGATCTGCCTTACCCAGACCCACACTACAGGTTCTTCACTCTGCTAACCTGGAAAAAAAGGAAAAGAAAATGAAGAAAAATGGCAATGGATAAATATAAACTATTTCATTGAAATGCCTGAAGATATCAATAATGTGTCTCCAAACTTTCTCCCACCCCTAATATTACTGAAAAGCTCAGGAAAAATAACTATATTTAAGGTGAAAATTAGGCCACCTTTACTTCCCCTTCAATCATCCACATTTGCTTTTTTTCTTTTCCAAGAAGCCACTCACTGGTGCCACAATGTTGTGATATTTGTCCTTATGTTTAGAACCTTGAGTTTTCAAAACTCAATTTCCTAAAATATCAAATTAATTGTAGTCTTATTCTGCCTCTTGGGGGTATTCTTTGGTGCAAGAACGCCCCCTCCCCAGCCTCTAGCTAGTTAAGCTGCACAGGAAGCTAGTAATCAGCCCACAGCCCTATGCTGCTAGCTGAGTTCCTGTCTGATCATATTGCTCTCTGACCCTCCTTGCAAGTGTAGGGAAGTTGGGCCTGGGGGCAGAGAATTAACCAGGATACAGGCCAAAGGCAGTTGGATTTGGATCCCGAAGACTGGAGGCTAAGATGGAGAATTAACCAAAGCAACCAGGAGTAGAAAGAGGCAGAAGTACCAGTGCAAGTCCTTAATGGGTATTGAGAATCATGCTAGGGAAACCAGTACAGTCACTACACCCCCACCAGCAGAAGTGGGGTGGAAAATGGGAGACAATGGGAGACAGTGATGGGATCAGGATGAAAGCAAGGTTGGAAGCATGTTGAGAAGGCCCCCGAGTGCTGAGTGGTCCTTACCTTAGCTTGGTATTCCAAGTGCTCCCACTTCCTTCCCGACCTCTTCTCTCATCGTCTTCTCCCCACCTAACGACATGAACACAGAAAGTTCTTCCATACTTCTGAGGTTTCCCATAGACTGGTCCCTCAGCCTGGAATACCTTTCTCCTACGCCTTGGCCCAGAGAAACCAATTCATCTTTCAAGGTTCTACTTAAAAGCCACCACCTCTGTGAAGCCTTCCTCATCCTCCCCAACTTAAAATTAGTCACTGCATCCTCTGCATTACCATCAGCTTTACTTGTATCCTTCATAGCACATAAATTCTATGTAATATTGTAGTTATTTGTGAACATGTCTGCATCTCTCACTAATGTGTAAGCTCTATGAGGGCAGTTTTGTTTCTCCCTTATACCTAGTTCCTTGAGGACAGGGATTTTTAATGTTTGTGTATCTTTGTGTCCCCAGGGCCTAGCAAAGGAGCTGGCACAAAGTGAGGCTCTTCCTAAGTGATTATTGAATGAATGAATGAATGAATGATGAATGAGGAGTTAATGAATGAATGCTGGAGACACACCATAGCCTGTAAAACACTAAAACAGCAGGCAAGGCAAAACAAAACAAAACAAAACAAAGAAAACATTTTATCTGCACACCATCGTTTTCCCAAAAGGTCTTGACATAGCTTGAAAGTCACGTATATTTAGATTAGGACAAATATAAAATTAGGACATTGCTGAAGAGGACAGCCAGCGAGTGATTTTTGTTGTAGCAACTAGTCTCTAGGTTTAAAGCAGTAAGAAATAAAAATCCATCTTCAAAAATCCCATTTTCTGCTTTTTCACTCTTGACAGACGCACACAACTTTCAGCAAAACAGTAATGTTCTTGGAAGAGCTTGAATACATGGGATACTAACACGCATGTCCTTTCTCATTAATTTTTTGTTATTCTTTTCTCAGCACTAACTGGTAAAGTACATAGGTAAGAAAACAAATGTCAAGGAGAGATGAAGAAGAGAAGTGTCAAAAAAATTTAAAAAATAAAGACTAGGTAGAAGATGAAGGTAAGCTTTGCCCGCTGGGATATGCTGTTGAGTCAGCTGTCCTTAAATCTAACAGCCAACGACTTCTAGAGAAGATCTGAAGAGGCTTACTGTGAGAGAGAGAGACAAAGACAGAGAGAGACAGAGGCAGAGATAGAGAGACTGGGAGAGAACATATTCCCAGGTAAGCTAAAGGAAAGATAAGGAGGAAAAATCAGCAACTCCATCAGGAAAGGAGGGACAGGAATGGACTAGGAACTGAAGATAGAAAGTTACTGCACCTGAAGGCTGAAATTGTCCTGGCCTCTCTGGCAATCAAGGAAATAATTCATGAAGTCCTGAGAGTAAGTCATCAACTCTGAGCTGTCTCTCCAGGAGCGAGGATGGCTCTGTTTGAAACCCTCCCCACTCTCTTGGCCAGTGCCCTTGGTGAGTTGTGACCCACACTGGCAGGCTTGGCTGTAACCTTGAGAAGAGGGGAAGCTGAGGGGCCCACAAGGTTCTGAACACGTGGAATTGTTAGCTCTGGGCTCCTACCCACTGAACTGCCCAGCCATGGACTTTGACAAGTGATAGGTAAGAAACCTTCCTCCAAAGAACCATATTTTTAAAGTAAAGATTAACACTCAAAATATGAACATTTAGATTTATTTACCTTGACTTCCTTTCTAAAAGAAAACCGTTGAAGATTACAGTGATGGTTTATTTAACTCCTCAATTTGGAAAAGCTTTTCAGAACATAGGAAAATAATAACTAAAATTTTCTATTTGTTAATTAGCTTTTCCCATTGCCAACAGCTTAAACCTAGTCCCCTCCTCCCCAGAAGACAAGTTACAGCTAAGGCTTAAACATTCATCTCTCCCTCCTAATTGCTGTGTAGGAGTAATTCTGTGATTCTGGAAGGAAACTTCAGTGAATAAATGAACGACTCTCTCATTGCTATTTGAAAGTTATAAAAATTACAAGACATCATTCCATTATATTCTCTCATTTCCTTGTCATTGGAAAAGGTTCCAACCTTTCATCATATTAAAAAGCAATTATCAAAATGTTTTATTCTATAATAAGTTTGACTACTAGGAGGGAAAGTATTCAGAAATCAAAATAAGGGGGTTCTTTTTAGCATATAAACAGGTGAGTCAACCTTCCAAATCTGAAAAAAATGAAAGATTACCTTTAAAAGCAACTTTTTGGAATTTGGTGTCTTTACTTTGGTGTTTCTGTACAGACTAATTCCTGTGAAACCACTGTGATTGCATGAAAAGATGTTATCTTCCTGCTGACTCTGCAAGCTGATGGACTTGAGTTACAGTTCCTTCTAAATTTGGCACACAAGGCATTCGCCAAAGTCGCTGGGCTTTTTAGAGGGAATCTGCAGAGCACACTCCTGTGGAGTCAGCTGGTCGACTAGTAGTACGCTCTGAAGCCGCCACACGCAGGTCACTGTGCTTCCGGGCTGGGGAGAATTACAAAGGGATTTAAAGATATGCCACCTAACCCCTTCGTAATAATCCTTAACATTTGTACAGAACCTTACAATTTACAAAGGGCTTTCCCCCAGGTTATCACTTTTGATCCTCACAGTAACCAAGAGAATCCGGTACAGCAGGTCTTAACAATCCTCATTTGATACATGATGAAACCAACGCTCACAGGCTTTCTGTGCCTTGCCTGACGTCATGAGGTGAGTAAAAAAGGAGCTGGGTCTGGAGCCCAAGTCCTGTGATGAAGAGTACGGTGCTTTCACATCCTGTTGTTTCTCACGTATCAACAAGTGCAGGGGCACCCATGAAAGTGACAGAACAAAACCAAACTGTATACAGAACCAGCAACCTGAGTGATCAGTCAGAAGGGAGCAAAAGATACAGGAGCGGGGTAGGCTGGGTGTCACTCATGGCCGAGGCTGCTAGACTATAGGACAGCTTTGTGTGAATTAGAAAAAAGGTGCTCCCTTCCGATGGATGCAGTCCCGGAGGTGCACGGGGCTTACAGAGCCTTTGTGGGAAGTAGAGAAAAGGTGGGGGGAAGGTGCCCCTTCCTGCCAGCAGATGTGGCCAGTGCGCCAGAGTGCAGAGCCTGGTAAGCACGGTTTAGCTTTCAACCCTCATTATCCTCCTCCGCTGGGTGCCTTGATGCTGGGCATTTCTACAAAGCTGTATGGGGTTGTCCTAACTTAAGTAACTAGCAGGCCTAAGAATAGGGAAAGCTGGCTAGAGTCTTTGCTACTCAAAGTCTGGTCCTTGGGCCAGCAGCACGGGTTTCACCTGGGAGCTTATTAGACATGTAGAATCGCAGGTACCTCTTCCAGATCTCCTGACTGAGCATCTGCTTTGTAATAAGATGTCTAACTGATTTGGGTGCTCATTTAAGTTGAGAAGCACCGGGCTACAAACAGGCGGGCCAGGAACGGGATGTCTGGGTGTTGGAGACAGGCGAATCATTGCTTATTCATGGACTCGCAAGCAGGTTGTCTGGCTGCAGAAGAGGTCTCGCAGAATAAAGAAGAGCCCCCGCCCTTCAACAGATGGCGTTCTGCTTGGAACTCAGCGTGGCAGGAAGTTGAACTCTTCTTGCGTTACTTCGTTCGGCGATGTTTGAGCCATCTTGGATGCATTAAGCTCTACACGTCTAAAGCTCATAATCCCTGTTCTCAAGGAGGTCACTGTCTTGAGATAAGAGAGAATATTCAATCCACTGCAACAGGCACCCCAGTGAAGGTGTAAACAAAGAGCTAGGGGAGCACCAAGGAGCAGCAAACCCCTCTGCCTGTGATATTTGAGTGCTGAGTTGAAGCACGAAGAATTGCTCGCACAGAGGGGAGAATGGAGTCTCTCCAGGCAGAGATGTCTATCTCCCGCGCTGAATTGTGGACCTTTTGTGGGTTTCTGATTTACTTTTTTTAAAATAAATTTATTTATTGTTTTTGGCTGTGTTGGGTCTTCGTTGCTGCGCGCGGGCTTTCTCTAGTTGCGGCGAGCGGGGGCTACTCTTCGTTGCGGTGCGTGGGCTTCTCACTGCGGTGGCTTCTCTTGCTGCGGAGCACGGGCTCTAGGTGCGCGGGCTTCAGTAGTTGTGGCTTATGGGCTCTATAGCTCAGGCTCAGCAGTTATGGTGCACGGGCTTTGTTGCTCCACGGCATGTGGGATCTTCCCGGACCTGGGCTCGAACCCGTGTCCCCTGCACTGGCAGGTGGATTATTAACCACTGTGCCACCAGGGAAGTCCCCTGATTTACTTTATATCTTCCTCCCCTTCCCTTATTTCAGGGCCTAGCACAGTGGCCAGTGCACAACTGTTAATGAATGCTTGTTAACTGATGAACCAATAGGCAGACTGGATAAATAAGCGAATGGCTTTGGAAAGAGGAATCACGTAGACTAACATGGGAGGTGGAGAGACCTTATAATTGCTCAGGAATGACGTGGTTAAGATCTGCATTTGGTCTACGGCTGGAGAAATGAAGGAAAGATCTAAGAAATACTGTACTATGCTAGGATTTCTTGTCTGAAACAAAAATGTAACAATGTGACAGAGATATTCTTAAAATACACCTTTGTTAAATGTGAATACTCCTTTACAATGAGCTGAGAGAACTGCAATCAGATCCGTTCTCTCCAAATGGGTTGAGTGGAGGGCTCCGGGGAAAGGCCACTACCAGGAATTAGGCCTACATTTTCCAGCTTACCGTGGGGTTCCATTTTGCTTTGGATGAGTGAATGGGCATTTTCCTTTTAGAGATCTTCACTGCACAGAATAAGGTAGGAGTCCCCTGAATGATATCTGGTCATTAGTTGATCTTTTCTAATCTGCATAATACTTCCAGAGCGGGGCAGAGGGAGGGGGTCACAGACCAGCCAGGGACCCAAAGGGCCCTGTTAATACAACAAAGCACGTTGTAGCCCATCAGCCCCAGAGCTTCCTTACACTGAATACTCAGTAACGCAGCATAATTGGCTTGGACCCTGCATATACTGTAGGTTGAACACAGATGGCATTTTCTACAATATAAGAAATACATTTGAGAAATATAAGTAAGTTAGGCTCTGCTCCTTAGTGGAAGACATTATTGCACTTTCAGGGAAAGCTATGCAGTTCCATGTGGTTGAAGCCAGTAGAGTTGGTGGGGGAGGAGAGACTTCATATAAAAGATGCAGAGACACTGAATCAAGTTCTTGGTACCTGGAGAAGAAGAGGGAAGTAAGGACTCCAGAGGCATTTCAGAACTGGGGAACAAATTGAATGTGGGTGGCCAGACATTGGAGAGACTTGAGAATGATGCCCAGATTTCTCATTTGGGAAGATGGGATTAAGTTAATGAGTTGGGGTGTGAACATGTTGACTTTGAGGTGTCTAGGAGTCATTTAGATGTCCATTAAGAGTTGGAAATATAGGGCTGGAGTTCAGTAGAGAGGGTTAGGCTAGAGGTACAGACATGAAATTTACAAGCATATTATTGCTAACAAAAGCCATAGGAGTGAATTCTCTCTCCCAGGGAGAATACACAAAGCAAGAAGAGGAGAGGACTGAGGAGAGAACTCGGGGAAAAGCCAACAAGAGCCAGGACAGAATGGTGTCAAGGAAGCTGAGGCAGGACAAAGTTTCAGCATGGAGGGGTGTCAATAGTTTGGAATGTTACAAGAGGTTGAAAAGGATAAGTGCTGAGAGGAAATCATCAGATAAGTTAATTAGTAGGTCCTTGGTGATCTTTGCCCAAGCAGTTTCAGTAGTGCAGGGGAGGAAGAAGGTAGGTTGCTGGGGAGGAAGAAGGACTGAAAAATGAGAAACTGGGGATTGTGAGGGGTTTGGTGCTGGAAGAAAGCAGAATAGGGTGCTGGCTTGTGGGGGAGACAGATTCTGGGGAAGGAATTTTAGTATGCCAGAGGTTCGGGCACTGTGAGCAGAGGACAGATTTGGGTCATGGAGGAGAAGGAATTGATGGAGGCAGATCCCTGAGGAGGTGATGGGAGTGTGTTTCTTAGAAAGGAAGAACACCTTTTCTTGGAAACAGAAAGGAATTAACAAGTAAACAAACATGATAGAATGTGATGTTTTGGAGAACATCAACATCTTCACCATTAATAGAAATATTAGTGCCTGGAAAATTAACAAAGAGGAAAGATGCAATCAGGCTTGGCTGTGTAACAGAATAACTAATTCGAATCACTCATGCTAATAGCTCACCACTTACGCCTAATTAACATACGGCACGCTAACTACTGTGTATACCACCATATATTCAATACTTGTCAGCTTAACTTCGTTTTAAGTTTTATTTTATTTCACAGATAAACTCTCTTCAGGTCTGCTCAGGCTTCACAACTTGTAGCTTATGTAATATCGTTTGTTCACCATCTTAAAAAGATTTTAGAAGGTGTATTGGCTTGGACAGGAGAAAATTCTCAGATGTCAGTTTACTTCTGTGACATTTAACTTGGCAATTAGGGGCTGAGAGAGGAAAAAATAACGTATATACAGGAAAAAAGGAGGCCAACTTTACGGCCTTGTCACACTTAAGAGATATGCTCACTAATGGAGATGCTTGTCCCATTTTGAGAGAAGATTGTGGTTTTGAAAGAAGCTTTTTTCCTAGGTCTCTGGTAGTTACATATAATTACTACATTCTAGGGAGCACAGATGTGATGAAAACTCAGCTGATGTGTTCTTTGGAGGTCATCTTGTGAGATGTGGTTTGATGTGCACTACAGCAAAACTTATTCTGAGATTTTTTTTAACATCTTTATTGGGGTATAATTGCTTTACAATGGTGTGTTAGTTTCTGCTTTATAACAAAGTGAATCAGTTATACATATACTTACGTTCCCATATGTCTTCCCTCTTGCGTCTCCCTCCCTCCCTCTGAGATTTTTTTGTTCCCTCATACAATGACTCATCTGTTGGCCTAGGACACTAAAATATGTATTATTTAAAAAGGAATATGCTTTTAATTCTATTTTAATGTTTAATGGCTAATCACTATTAAAATAATAACTACCTTTTATTGAGTGCCAGTTATGTAATAAACATATTGCATGTACTATCTCAGTACTCAAAAAATTTGCATTGGATCTTCTTTAATTTTGTCGTTAATGTTGAGAGATAGACAATGCTATCAATCTCTTTTTACAGAGGAGGGGGCTAAGACATCATCTACCATCTACCACCCATTTCTTTGTTCCCACTCACAGCAAACACCATTAAAGAGTTGCCTCCGCTCTGTCTCCAATTTTTCCTTAGAGCTACTCCAGTCAGGATCTCACCTCCACCATTTATAACACCTGCTCCAGCGAAGTCGCCAATAACCTTCACATTCCCAATCTATGGGTCAGTTCTCAGTCACAGTCATCCTTGACCCGTCAGCAGCACTGAAGACAGTGGATCACTCCCTCCTCCATGCACTTCCTTCCTTAGCTTTCAGGACACCTTGCTGTCTTACTTTTCCTCCAACTTCATAGATCACTCCTTAGTCTCCCTTGCTGGTTGTGTCCCATCTCTGACTTCTTGATGCTGTGGGGCCTCAGGACTCAGTCCTTGGAGCTCTTCTCTAGTTGCACGCCTTCCTCAGGTGGTCTCACCTAGTCTCATGGCCATCTCTATACCCATGACTCCCAAATTTGTACCTCCAGCCCAGACTTATCCCTTGAACTTCAGGCTTGTGTTCCTACTCAACATTATCTCCACTAGGATTTCTTTTTATTTTTTTATTTATTTAGTTTTGGCTGCATTGGGTCTTCATTGCTACGCGCGGGCTTTACTCTAGATGCGGCGAGCGGCGGCTACTCTTTGTTGCGGTGTGCGGGCTTCTCATTGTGGTGGCTTCTCTTTGTTGCCGAGCATGGGCTCTAGGCGCGTGGGCTTCAGTAGTTGTGGCACACGGGCTCAGTAGTTGTGGCTCGCAGGCTCTAGAGCACAGGCTCAGTAGTTGTGGCACACGGGCTTAGTTGCTCTGCAGCATGTGGGATCTTCCCGGACCAGGGCTCGAACCCGTCTCCCCAGCATTGGCAGGCGGATTCTTAACCACTGTGCCACCAGGGAAATCCTCCACTACCATTTCTAATAGACATCTCAACATGTCCAAAACACTGTTTCTGATCTTTCCCCACAATAAACAAGTAAGAAAGAAGGAAAACCTGTTCCAAACTCTGCCTTTCATCAGATGTGGGCAGTAACTATACCTTTCATCAGTTGCAGGCAGGATTTCCATCCTTCTGGTTGTTCAGGCCAAAAACCTTGGAGTCATTCTTGATATCTTATTTTTCTCAATCACCATACCCAATCTGTCATGAAATCATGATGGATCCACCTTCAAAATATATCCAGAATTCAAGCGTTCCTCACCCCTCCACTGCCACCTCCCTGTTCCTTGGTCTTGCCAGAAATACCTCTGTCCACCACTGGTAGCCATATGGCTAATTTCCTTTCCTCTTTGCCCAAATGTCACCTCTCAATAAGACCTACCCTGACCACTCTATTTAATACTGCAACCTGCACCCTCTCCCCAGCAACCCAATACCCAAGTACACTTCTCAACTTTTTATTTAGTCCATGACATTTTCTACCTTCTAACTTATTTATTATGTTAATTGTTTGTTGTCTATCTCCCCCTTATTAAAATGTCAGCTCATGAGGGCAGGGATTTTCATCTGTTTTATTTGCTACTGTACCCCCGAGCACCTAGAACAGAACCTTGCTTATAATAGGTCCATGAATTTTTGTTGGATTGTATTAAACAGCTTAAGTATCTTGCCAAGGGTTGGTGACACAGTGACAGGTCTAGCATTTAAACCCTGGCCTCTCTGATACTAATAATGACTCCATTCTGCTGCCTTCCATTATAGCCTGTGGCAGTGGGGCTCAGCAGGTGTGCCCTGAACCCCTCTGGTGAGTCAAGAAAGTGATGTACTTTTACTATGACCAAACATGCAAAATGTCACGATGATGACTGTCGTAAAGAATATTGTGTTGAGTAGACCACGCAATATAGAATAGACTGGAGTTCAACCTGCAAAGGGGGAAGAGGCATAGGGCAACATCAAACAACATCAAATGGATGTCACAGAACAATATCACTCCAGATGTCCAGAAGGACTGCATGTTCACATGCCTCAAGGGTATATAAGTGAGGGTGGTCAGTGCAGGGAACTGTTCTACTCAAACCATGACACAGGGTTGACGTGTGCTGATAAACACGTAGATTAATGTCGCCATGCGATCCCAGGCCCTGTGAGACGTAGCAGTGAAGTAGGGACTACATTATTATTATTACTGCCTTGTTTAGTAAACTTTCGAAAGCCCTTCAATCTAGCTATCATATCCCAATAAAAGTTTTTAAAAAGTGTGTCATAGGCTTTTTAAAAAATTGTTGAGAACCCTTGCAATTGGGATAAGTTTCACTGGTTTTAACCGCTCTTCCCCTGTGTAAGCAAAGCAGGGCAGTACACCTTTTTCCTGTTTTTATTTTTAGATTAAAAAAAAATAAACAGAAACCATAGGATGAAGTTGAATTCATTTAAGAGGCCAACGACAACAAAACAAGTGAGAATTCTCTCGAGTGGATATGCAGGGTTCAGGGGAAGGAGTACAGGGCTTGGGAGATCTGAATCTAGTCTAAGTTTTGCAACTGAGAGTGTGACTTTGGCCAAGTCATTTCCCTTCTCAGAGCCTCAGTTTCTTCCTCAATAAAAATAAGTGGTGAGGTGAGGGGCAGCCCTAGATGACCTGCACGCTCTCCCCCAGCTCTGATCCTGTATGAGTCCATTATTCTGGGTTGGAGATAAAGGTGTTGCTTGAAACAAAGTCTTCAAGAGATTAGGAAGTGTTTGGATTTATTTACCTCTGTATTAAGTTAGTGCCTTAGGTGCAGAAGGTTGAGTTAATCAAACACAGAATTTATTTATTCCCGGCCATCCCAGCATGTCATTCACACTCTCCTCCCTCATTGGCCACCATTCTCTTCTGGTTAATTACTATATTTTTGTTTGTATGTATTCTTATAAAATGCGTATTATCATTTTCAATGAATGTCTTTAATTTCTGTAAATGGTATTACAGTAAATATTATTGTTTCTTGTTATTTTTTTTTTTACCCAGTATTGTTTTCAAAATCTATACATGTTGTTCTATCTACATCTAATCCCTTGCTTCTAATTGCTGAAGACGACTCCCAAACGTGTTTCCACCACATTTTGCCGCTCCAACTTCCTGTCACCATAAGTAATGCTGCAATAAGAAACATTCCAATTTAGGGCTTCCCTGGTGGCGCAGTGGTTGAGAGTCCGCCTGCCGATGCAGGGGACACGGGTTCGTGCCCCGGTCCGGGAAGATCCCACGTGCCGCGGCGCGGCTGGGCCCGTGAGCCATGGCCGCTGAGCCTGCGCGTCCGGAGCCTGTGCTCCACAACGGGAGAGGCCACAACAGTGAGAGCCCCGCGTACCGCAAAAAAAAAAAAAAAAAAAAAGAAACATTCCAATTTAGAAAAGTATTGTTGGTGAGGGTGCGAATAGTAAAGGCAGCTGCTTCTGAGCTGTGACTAGAGTAATGAGCTGCTACTGTTAAGTCTCCTTTTCTCCAACATGCTATAGAGCCTCTGGTGATGGAATTCAATCCAAATGCTTCCACTGGGGATGTAATCACGATTTGGGCTCTTCTAGTGCCAAGTAATTATGTTAGCAGGTTTCCTTCACTGAATTAACTAGTTGTTTGAATCAAGTAACCCAGTTGATCAGAGATCTTGACATTGTGTAGACCCTCCACCTCTACCCTCACTCCCAGGAGATGAACTCACACCATCCCCCCGATTATGACCTCAAGTGGAGCTTGAAGGAGGCCTACAAGTTCTTCTGTTTCCTCATTCAGCGCTTCCTCCTGTTCTCCATAGCAGCTATTTTAAACCTTCTCCATCTTATCACTTCTCCCCTCACTCTCAGCAGGTAACATCACCTCCTACTTCAGAGAGAAAATAGAAGCTATCAGAACTACCTTAAATTCCTATTACCACATCTATAAATTTGCCAGCATCCACTCCCACCGTTTCCTCCTTCCTTCCTGTTACAATGGAGTGTCTCACCTTCTGTCTAGGAGGTGTCTGTCCATCTGGGCTATGGACCCCATCCCCTCCTTCCTTGCTCGGTTGGCTAAATCGTACCCTCTCCCCCTCAGTATTTCAATCTCTATACTTCAACTAGCTATTGATACTTCCCATCACCATGTAAATGTGTTCAAGTCTTTCTGATTTTAATACTATATTAAAAAAAAATCTGTCTCAACCTCAATCCTTTCCAGTGACCCCCATCTCCACCACCACCTCCTGCAACATAGCAACTAAATTTATTGAAAGAGCTATATTTCTGAGCAATCAATGTAGGTTTAGAATCCACCCACTGGCCTCATCCTTCCTAACTATGGATGGGTCTTTCACCAAAATGCCTGCCAGCAACTTACCACACTGATCGCAGACTCAAGTAACTGAAAAAGCACTTCAGAGCAGCTTCCCATGAGACCATTCTCTAAGAATTAGTGAAATGTTTACAAGAAATAATAATAACAGCTAGTGGGGGGGGGGGTAGTGGCATTTGTTTCAATAGTTTGACTCCCATGAAAAAATTCTATATTAAAAAAAAAAGTTGGGCTTCCCTGGTGGCGCAGTGGTTGAGAGTCCGCCTGCCGATGCAGGGGACACGGGTTCCTGCCCCGGTCCGGGAAGATCCCACGTGCCGCGGCGCGGCTGGGCCCGTGAGCCATGGCCGCTGAGCCTGCGTGTCCGGAGCCTGTGCTCCACAGCGGGAGAGGCCACAGCAGTGAGAGGCCCGCATACCGCAAAAAAAAAAAAAAAAAAAAAAAGTTTCCTTAAGCATGAAAGAGCTACATTTGTCCCCCTACACACTCAACCTCCTGATCTCACTAGAGTTTCCTTGTCACTAAATCCTGAAGAGATATTCCTCCCCTTTTCATATCTCCACTCTCCGCAGCATATTGTCACTACTTTCTCTGTTGTGAACCTCTCCCTTTTTGGCTTGCATGACCCCTCATACTTTTGGTTTCCTTCCTACCTCTCTAGCCATTCCTTCAAGATGGCTTTTGCAGGCTGATCCACTTCTGTCAGCCCCTTCGTGTTCCTCACGTCTGGGCCTCCTTGCTTCCATTATTCCGCTATATACTATCCCTCAATAATCACATTGATTCCTACAGTGGCTTTGATCGCCATCCATACCCCCCAAATCTCTATCTCCATCCCTAACTGCTCCCCTCTGATCCAGAGCTACCTATCCAACTCCTTTCTAAACATCTACACCTGAATGTCCCGCAGGCATCTCAAAACCAGATGTCCAAGACTGAATTTGTCATCTTTCTCAACAATCCCCCTTTGATTACTTCTACTGTTACTATCTCAGTGAGTGAATGATAACAGCCAAGACAGGGAAACTCAGAGCACTACACGTATTTGATCATTACTAAAATTATTTATTTATTTACTAAAATTACTAAAATTTTATTTTTTTATTACTAACATTTTAAATTACAAAAAGTATATAGGCTTTAATTTTATAAAAATTAAAACAATCCATAAGAATATAAAATAAAAAGTGAAAGTCCCCACCAATCACTCTCCCCAGAGGTAAACCACTGTTAACAAGAGGGTGTGTATCCTTACAGACTTTCTGTGGACCACATATATATGGATATGCATACCCACACGGTTTTATTTTTACACATATTTTATCATACTATATGTACTATTTTGCAATTTGCTTTTTAGCACAAACTATATTGTGGACATCTTTACATTATTAATCATATTGATGTAACTTATTCTTTTTATTAGCTGCATATTATCTCATATTATATATAGCCCACATTTATTTAACCATTATGATATTGCTGGGCTTTAGTTTATTTTCAGTTTTCACTGTTCCAGGGTTGCTGTAAAGAACTTTGCCCATACATCTTTATATTTCTATGCTAGGATAAAATGCTAGAAATTGGATTTCTGGGGATAATTACATGTACATTTAAGTTTGGGTGGATACTGCTAAAGTACCCTCCAAAAAGTTTTTCCTTTCTACTTTTCAGTTGAGAGACAGCATACATAAAGTGGATAAAAGGTTCTATTTTAAGTGTGCAGCTGGATGAACTTTTATATGTATATATTCCTTTGTAACCAACATCTAGATCAAGATACATACCATTTCCAGCACCCCAGAAATTTCCCTCTTGCACCTTCCCAGTATATACCCTTCCCTCAGAGATAACCTCTATCCTGAGTTCTATAATCATCAATTATTTTTGCCTGTTCATATAAATGAAATCATACTGTATATAATCTTTAATGTCTGGTTTATTTGACTCAGTATATATTTTACATTTACCCGTGTTGTTCTGTGTATCCATAGTTCATTCTCTTTTCACTGTCATGTAATATTACTCTGTATGAGTCTCCCACAATTTGTTTGCTCCCACTGCTGATGAGTATTTGGGTTGTTTCCATGTTTTGGGCTGTTACGAATACCAAGCGGCTATGAACGTTTGTGTACAAGTCTTTTTGTGGACATATGTTTGCATTTTTCTAAGGCGTATACCTAGGAGTGGAATTGCTGGGTCATAGAGTTGTTTAATTTTTTATTAGAAACTACGAAACAGTTCTCCAAAGAGGCTGTATCTATTTGTCCTCCCACCAGCTGTATAAATTGAAACCTCCAGTAATAGTGCATGACAGTATCACACACAGTATTGTTATTGGACATTTGGTTTCCTGTCTCCCCAGTCAATTGTAAGAATTGTATCTGTCTTATTTAGCATCTCAAACATAGTGGATTCTCAGTAAGTATTTGAGGAATTAGATTTATAATTAAGTGACTTCTGTATATTATGCCTGAGGGTCTCTACCACACAGTTTGAAGGGTGAACATTTGTTACTACAACTTGTTACTGGTGTGGGTGTTTTATTACCCCAAGGGCAGCTCCAGTTTCTTATGGGTAGCACTGAGGCTTATATATCACTGCATCCTCTGTGGTGTTTGGCACAGGGCTGGGCCCAGCGGAAGCACCTGTAATGACCAGCATGCTGTACTTGGTCAGATAAACAGCTTAAAAGAATGTCAGACCTCCCTGAAACCTTTACTTGCTCACATTTCTGGACTCAGTCAAAAGGAAGCAGTCACTAGCTGTATGGCCACTGGTCCCAGTGTTAGGAAATAGTCCCCCAACCTCAAGTCCACAAACCTATTTCTTTTTCGGGGGACATGTACAAGACTATTTATTGCAGCATTCTTTTGAAATAGCAAACATTTGGAAACCATCATTAGGAAACCTGTTTAAAAAGTTATGGTATAGCCATACAATGGAATACCACGCAGCCTTAAAAACCCTTCATGTTCTGGCATATTGCTAAATGTAAAACAACAACAGCATCAAAAAAGCCAAGATGCAGAGGAGTAGGTGTATTACACAACCATTTTGAGGTTAATAAAGGATGGGAAGAAGGACTGGGAGAATATTTTGGGGGTGGAAAACAGCTAGAGGACAATCCAACTCACTGTCAGCCTTCACAACTTGATTTTTTAGGTCCACCAACTGGGGAAGTCTGATCCACTATAAAGTATACCCCTCTGTCTCTACCCCTGAAAGGGCCAGTGTCGAAGATTTGATGGAGGCTGTAGGTCTAGGTCTTTATTCTTCCCCTACAATTGCTCTAAACTTTTCCATTCCTCTGGGAATTGGTGGGCTGAAGATTTATTTTTTAATCTTTTTTTGCATGAACTAGGCCTTCATCAAAATTCACTGCAACCCAGATTCATTTCTATTTCTAGTCCCCTTGCTGCCCCAAACCAGCTAAGCACGATGGATGAGCTGGCTAACATTCTGAAGGTGAAAACTATCTATCTATCTATCTATCTATCTAACTATCTAACCATCTGTCTAGTACATCCCCCGATTTGAGTGCCTTCCCCCATTAATGTAGCACATCCTTCAGGCTTGCCTCCCCTCCCATCTAAGTGATAGGAGGTATGAGCAAAAACCTTCCACCTGTTTCTATGATGAATACTAGGTTCACATAAGTAAATCTTGAAAACTTGAGAATTTGCCAGTCCCAACTTTTTGTTTAATTCACATAAACATTTGCATAAGACTACATATGTTAAAGAAACATCTGTAGCTTTCTTATGCATTTAGATGAGATGAATTTTTTTTTCAATATTTGAAGTTACCACTTACTATTGATTTCTTTGGGGGCTTTTCTTAATACTCACACCAGAGTCCTCCAATGCAGGGCCCTGAATGCCATATGCCTCCCCCTTTTCTATGAATCTCACTTTGTGAGTATCATGCCAAGAGTACGGTAAGATGGGGAATGTAAGCAGATTTCCTTCTCCCACAACTGAGCCCTCCCTATTCAGAGCTGAAGGGTCCTAGAAGATGGGATCAAAATATATTTTCAGGACTTCCCTGGTGGCGCAGTGGTTGAGAGTCCGCCTGCCAATGCAGGGGACGCGGGTTCGTGCCGCGGTCCGGGAAGATCCCACATGCCGCGGAGCGGCTGGGCCCCTGAGCTATGGCCGCTGAGCCTGCTTGTCCGGAGCCTGTGCTCCGCAACGGGAGAGGCCACAGCAGTGGGAGGCCCGCGTACTGCAAAAAAAAAAAAAAAAAGGCCACACATCATGCTTAGCCACAGAGTGTAAGGCAGGCAAAGTTCATCCTCGGGGTCACTCCGTTGCCTTTGGATGAGTCTTCTCTCTTCCATCCCTTACTGTTGCTCACCCTGACCTTTGCTCCCTAGGAAAAACCACCAGCTTCAGACAGCTCCTGTTCTGTTCCCTTCCTCAGAACCCTGCCTCCTGTGCCCTCAGGGGCTGTCTTGGTTGAGAAGTTCATCCCCGCTAAGGAACTGATGGGTGTCTGTGGATTGATGAGCCACCGTTTTCACAAAACATGTTGACATTTTAACAAGGGGCTTCAATCAAAAGAGTAACTTTAGTAAAGCGGATTTCAGGTGCTTTGTCATGACAAGCCAACAGGATAGCATCTTTTTTTCCCCAAAAGGTATGACCTTGTGACTTTTCTTATCTACTGCCTGCGTGGGTGTCAGGCCAACTGGGTACCTGGAAACTTCTGCCTCCTGAAATTGTTTGACTCTCAGCACTGTAAGGACCCTGATCACGATCTTTTTTTTTTTTCTTTCAGGATGTAGACACAAGAGTTTTCGAAACAAAATCTCCAACGCTGTAGACAGCTCTCCCCTAACATATCATAACTATAGGCTCATAACTTCTCTACAAAAAATGTAAGAAACAACTATTACAATGAATAGGAGAATTATTCTGGCTTTAATATTCACTAAATGTTATCTCATTCTGCCCCTTCCAAAATAATATTTAGAATACAAAGTTGAAGCAGATGCTTTCACAAAATCAACATTTTCCCCAATCTGGGGGTAGGGGAAGGTGGGTATCTCGGCTGGGATTTATTGAAGAAATCTTTGTTTGTGAATGGAATTCATTTTGATTTCCACAGCTTCACAACTCAAAGGAGAGAAACACTTGAGATCTTCATCAAATTGTCTGCATTAAAGAAAAAAAGAGGGCTTCCTGGTGGCGCAGTGGTTGAGAGTCCGCCTGCGATGCAGGGGACACGGGTTCGTGCCCTGGTCCGGGAAGACCCCACATGCCGCAGAGCGGCTGGGCCCGTGAGCCATGGCCGCTGAGCCTGCGCGTCCGGAGCCTGTGCTCCGCAATGGGAGAGGCCACAGCACTGAGAGGCCTGCGTACCGCAAAGAAAAGAGAGCATTTTCAGCTGTGGCATTAGGGACTTTGCACATAGTAGAATCATAAGACATGTTTATCAAATGAAGGAATAAATAGAAGAATTAGAAAGGAAGTAAAAGTTGTGGCGCTTTCCTTGGATAGTTTAATCGAAATTTGGGGTGAATTAATTCATCCTGACAGTACTGTTAAGCAATTACAAGTGCATCTGTTCTTCCTGCCTTGTGAATAACAGGCTATGTTATTCACAGTAACCTTAACCTAGAGGAGGCTAGTCATGGACAAACCTTGGAGGCCTTCAGGAAAAGACAACATAAAATGATAACACACCTATCTGTATCCCCTATGAATTTGATATTCCTGCTCTGAAGGTTCAGCTGTTTCTCAAGTTTGAGAGTGCCTAGTGGTACAGAGGGTGCAAGTTTTCACTCAGCGCCAATGGAATCGAGTTTCTGGCTGCCATACGTCTGATGGCAGCATCCAGGTTGCAGTCGTAGAACCTGTGGCCCAAGAGGCTGGACTACCTGCCCCACTGGCTGAGTTACTGTCATAACTGACAAGCATCTCATTGCTGGCTGCAGGCCCCTGGGCTCTCCAGGTCTATAGCTTGGTCCAACGCCATTAAAATCCTGGACATGGTATTTACTACTACTCTTTCAAAGAAAAGTATGTCCATTTGGGCTGTATATTTGCTGATGAAACAATATCCCTCAAGGACAGCAGGGGAGCCAAGCCTAACTCACCCTCTTGAAAATATTCCCCAATCAGATCCAACTATTATCCACTAAAAACCTTCCACAGTTCGTGCCTCTATATGCCATGGCTCCCCAGTGGCTCCACATGGGCACCAAGATATCTGCAAGTTAGCTGGCCAGAAATTTGATGGACGCTTGTGGCCACGGAAAGATTTTCTTCACATGCACCGACTTGCCCATGTAGAAATGGAGGCAGAGACTCCAACACTAGTCAATGAGCCTAAACTGGAAAATGGTGTGGCCTCACACAGTCCTGAAGCTGGTAGGCCCTTTGGAGATGATTCATCCTGCCCCCCACACCCCACCATGTTGAAGGTAGAGGGAATGGAGTTCCGAGTAGGGAAGTGATGTGCCCAAGGTCATGGAGTTAGTGAGTTGAGCCAAACTCTTCTGACTCTAAGTTTGGTGCCTTTTTTTTTAACCCACCATACTGCTTCCAGATTGCCTACAGCCCTTGGAAATAGAACTGCTGATGGAGCCAATAGAATGAAAACTACAGGGGGATGAGGCCATTCTACCACCAGCACCGAGATGGAGAGAATGACTACAGCTAGGCCACCAGAGGTGTTCTGTGTGTGAACCGGAGTCTACTCTGGTCTTTAAGAAAGGCAACCAAAGGCCACTGCACTATGGTCCGTCTGGAAGCACAGAACACGGAGTCATCATAACATCACCTTGAAGTTCTTAAGTTTTTGCTCTAGTTTGCCTTTCTGCTTACTTTAGGCCTTTACAGCAATCCTTTCCCTACACTTTCCCTCCTAACACCCGTCTCCACCTCACGTGTGTCTCTGCACCTAGAAGCTTGGCTTCCTGTGGAAGAAGGTGAGCCTCTAAGAGTAATGAGCAGCTCAGCCGGTATTCTCGGTGGGGTGCGATGGGCACTAGCTTGGGGGCCACTAGCTTCTGGCCCCAATTCTGCTGCTGACGGGACTGTCCATAAGGCGTTCTCCTCTTCCTGCTTAAGGTTCCTCATCTGTAAAATGAGGGGATTGCACTAGACAATGTATGAGGTGCCTTCGGATTTTAACAGTTTGTGACGATTGTTTGCAATTACCCATGCAATTTTTTTTCTTTACCTCCAGTCTCTTCTCTCCTCCGTGAATCTAATAACCCACTGATTTGTACATACTAAGTTCACTAGGTGCTTCTATGCACACTTTCTGAGTCCAGAGTAAGCCCAGGTGTGCACATGCACATGTGCATTTCGTTTTGAGGAGGAATCATTTCCCAAGACCACGTCTGTGGCCTCACACTAATTCAATACCTCTGGAATATAAGTATAGACAGTGTAGCCTTTTCTCTCACCATTTGGGGAGCTTGTTTTTGAAGGAGTGCCTTGGGCGGAGCCTGAAGATTTGAAAATGGAACTAGTTGCAGTTGACTTGACGGACGGTGTCAACAAGTTGTGCGCAAAGGTTTTCTTCAGTCTTTCCTGTTTCTGCCCAACATCGAGCTCACACAGGCTGCTGCCATCTGAAATGACTCCCCAAACAGTTAAAAACAGAAAACTCATCAAATTCTACACTTCAAATGGGTAAATTATACCTTAAGAATCCTGTTAAAAATATAAAGTCCAATGTACAGTCTGCTCGCTCTGGGCGCCTCAAGGAGGCAGCTTTTCTATGAAGTTGTGAGAAGTAAGTTTGAACTATAATGTGTGGTACAGGCAGGGCCAATTCACTTACCAAGGAAGACCGCTTTCCCTAGAGCCCAGCACAGGGACCAGCAGGTTACTGACATGCCCAGCAAAAAGGAACTGGATCTCTGTGCTACTTATAGCATCTTCTAGCTCAAGCATCGGCTTCCCTAAAGGCAATAAACTGAGCTTTGCACTGAGACTGAGCGAAGCTACCTGAATTGGATGGAAGAGCATTTTGATGCATAGAAAACCAGTTTGCCTGAACTGGAGATATTCTCAGAGGCAACAGCAGAGTCCACTATACCTCCCACCGTGCAGCAAGGGCCACTGGTCCATCTGGGCTGCCCACCAGCCAGGCATCTTAGGGATGCTGACAAGCTCTCTCCTCCACCATGACTTCTTGCTTCCCACATCTGCTCAGTCAACTGTTGGCTGCAGGCCAGAAAGCCCCTGTGACCCAGTGCCCGGAACACCGTAGGCACTCAATCAATGTTCTTTTAATTGAATTGAGACTTAAGTGACAGCAAGGACAAGCAGTCCAAGGAATTTGGGCCAAAAGCGAAGCTTCATTGTGTTAAAATATGGCCGAAGTCACATCCTTCACCTGACTTCATTCATCTCCGCACAAAAGCACAAATCTTTTTCCTGACAAGGAAACAGCCTCCATTTGATGCTGATGGTGTATGAACTCGTCAGGAGACAAGTAAATCTCATCAGTTTGGAAAACCTGTAAATTCAATACCTTACCCCAAATGGCATCTTACCAGTATCCACTGGGCATGCTCCTTCATCACCCAGTGGAACACAAAAATGAGGACCCTAGCCAGGAGAAGAAGGTCAGTCTTTTTCAGCTTCTTTCACTCGCTGTCACCAATGCCTAGACTCAAGCCTACTCTTGTCACCATCAATACTCCTTCTAAGGAACCCCAAGGCCATTACTAGCTTTCTGAGGTCACCTTTCTAGCCTCCCTCTCAATGGCAGTGGTAGCAAGAAGGTCTGTATCAAGGTTTCATGTCAACCGCAGTTTTCCTCCTGGGCTGCTGTCTGTCCTAGAGCTTGAGAGATAAGGTCTGCAGTGGGAACCAGCCTCTGAGATGGCTCTCAGTGATACCAATATCCTGTCATTCACATCCTTATGTAGTCTCCTCCCATGTTGTACCAATAGAATACGGCAGAAGTGATGGCATGTCCCTTCCAAGATTAGGTTATAAAAGATGTTGTTCTCTCTCTCTCTCTCCAACCCCCCCCCCCCGGGAAAGGATGACCCAGATAAGATTCAGAGCTGATTAGAAGCGACAACGGCAATTGTATTACAATATACAATGTATCAAATCAACACGTTGTACACCTTAAATTTACACAATGCTATATGTCAAATATATTTCAAATTTTTAAAAAGAGACATTAAAACTAGTGGTTACCAGTGGAGAGAGGGATGGGTAGGGGACTAAGAGGTACAAAGTACTATGTGTAAAATAAATAAGCTATAAGTATATATTGTGCAACACAGGGAATAGAGCCAATATTTTATAATAACTCTAAATGGAGTGTAACCTTTAAGAATTATGTAACATACATAATTGTATGTTACACCTGTAACATACGATATTGTACAGCAAGTATAGTTCAATTTAAAAAAAGAAAGAAAAGAAAAGGGACGTTAAACGCTCTGCTTTATGGAGTGCGGAGCTCTCTGTCTCTAGGAAGTTTCAAGTGGTGGCTTGTGACTTCCTGTCACTTGAGGGGAAGTTGGATCGGGAAGACCTGGCTTTCCTGGCCCCAGCACTGAGACTCTGATTCCAGGTGGGAGGCAGCAATCTGGAGGCTAAACGGTGACAAGTGACAAGCCCCACTACCTCCCCTGAGGGCTTTATCTCCATTTGTAACCAAACAGCAGTGGAGAGGAAGCCAGCAGCCTTCACTCTTTCTGAGCAGCAGCTACCTGGAAGGTGGTCCGGCAGCCTGATGAGAGCAAATCCCAGTCTCCAAGCAGGTAAAACTCCTCCAGCTTCAGCAGGAACAAGGGGCCACAGTGACAACCAGCCCCTCTTACTGCTCTGATTTCCTGCATGGAGTTCAGCTAGTTCTCAGACTTAAAGGTTATTCTGTGAATTCCAATGAGCTGCCTGCCAGCTCGCCCTTTCTTCCTGACAGCCTTCCTTTTTCTTTCCAATAACAGATTGATCTGCTTACTCACTAGCACATAGGCAGGAGGGAAGATGTCAGGTTTTTGTCACCTGCATTTTTATTTGTGCATCCCTCCTTCAGAAATGGCTCAGCAAGAGCATCATTTTTTCACACGACCACAGGGCAACCCTCTTCAGCCAGAATTACAAACTTGCCATCTGCTTTTTTTTTTTTTTTTTTTTGCAGTACGCGGGCCTCTCACTGTTGTGGCCTCTCCCGTTGCAGAGCACAGGCTCCGGACGCGCAGGCTCAGCGGCCATGGCTCACGGGCCCAGCCGCTCCGCGGCATGTGGGATCTTCCCGCACTGGGGCACAAACCCGTGTCCCCTGCATCGGCAGGCGGACTCTCAACCACTGCGCCACCAGGGAAGCCCTACCATCTGTCTTTTAAATGGCTAATTTGTTCACTTGTTTCATTGCATTCTTGTTTTGAATATTTGAGACCTCTGTGTGTGTGTGTGTGTGTGTGTGTGTGTGTGTGTGTGTGTCCATGGGACTAGAGTTTGAAACTCAGAGCTCTGAAAACACCCCCTTCTGCAAGATGGCGCATTCTACCTTGTAGGCGGGACTAGGAACTAGCAAGCCTTGGTGCTTGATTGACATAAAGTGCATCTGACAGACGCAGACAGCTTGGCTCTGTTGATGTTGGATCTGGGCTTTGGTTTTCGTCCTCAGGAGATCTCCCATTGGATTCTGCATCTACCCATCCAGGCTTCCCACTTAGACACGACTCTCTCCTTCCACCACAGGAATGGAGCACATGCTGTTTTTGCAAAACACCCCTCCCCCGCTTTAAGCTCTAAACTTCTTTGCTTTCTGGTTCTTTTATCAGCTATTCCTTTAACCCCTCTTTCCATAAGGTTGAGTGTGTTTCTCCTCAGAACTCGTGAGCCCAAGAGTAGCCTGGAGTTACTGCTTAGGAAGAAATCCACACAGGCACCTAGTTTACGAATCTACCTCTGTCCACATTCTAGAGCAAGGCAGCTTCGTTCTCAAAGCATCATGTTACTGAGACCAGGCTACCTCAGTGGAGGCCAGGTAAGGTCAAGAGGTAAAGTGCAGAACCATCACCGGGCCCTCGGTTGACGATCTAAGATACAACCAAGCACTGGTAGCCTCAAAGGAAACCACACGACAGTAGTGTGGAGAGCTCCTAAAAATTCTGGCCCTAGTGTCAGAAGGAATAAAGACGGCACACAGACGGAGAACAACATATCTTGTGTCTCTTTATATTCCAATCAGAATTGGCCGTGTAAGGTTGGTGGAATCCAGTGGGACAAAAGTTCCAATTGATACACTGCATTGCTCTAAAATGAGATGGTTTCTTGAATCACAGGACTTGCCGTCAAAGAGTATACTTTATTTTGGATTTTTCCCCCCGCCCTGCAGCACCTTGCCAATGCCTGGCCTATATTAACTGCAGAGCAGCTCATATTTCCCAAGGTTCCTCAGGGGTTAACAACCACAATAACAAAGGACTCTGAGGTTTTAAAAAATGTTCCATTTAAAACAAATTTTTAAAGTTATTTTCCCCCAGCAGAATTTCTCAGAACTTGTACCATGCTAGTGAACATTGTGTCATTTCAAGAATGGGGAGGGGTAGTTTTGTGCATTTCCCAAATTTCTTTGACCATAGAACTCTTTCTTGCTGAAGCACCCTATGGGACCACCAGTTCCCTGTACTCTGGTAAAAGGGTTTATTGAATGAATAAGTAGTTAAGAGCAATAAGGGAGACCTTAACTCAATGGACTGCCCAAGTCGACTCACAGCCTGCCCCAGTACCCCAAATGAGCTGGCCCACACTTGAGGATAAGAGCATGGGGTGGACTTTGAGACGCCCAGGAAATCATTCTGCATGCCTCTTCCTGCCAAGATGTTCAGATAAGCAGATTATAAGAATTCAGATTATAATGAACAGCAGCAATTACTCAGAAGTGTATTAACCAGAGCCCTACCTTTTACTCCTCATGCCATCTTTGGCCTACCATTGAATAACTTCATTAATCCTTTGTTCCTTTCACCAGAAAACAGACAGGAGACTAAAGAGCTATAGAGTCATTCGTTTAGGGTCACCTAATTCAACCAGCTGTGGTGACGTTTTCAAGACTGATTTGTAGCAAAACCAAGACCAGAACCTTGGCTTCTTGCCGTGGCCCACTGCTCTTTGCTCTCCACGTTCAATCCTCTATGGCTCTACAATTTCCTAACCTGGCTCCTTCCCACAATATGAGGATATCTGATGCAGCCAGAGTCTATGGCGTCAGCAGTTTAATGTTTCTACTGTCCAGTAATTGCTATGTTCCATGGGATTATGTACTTCAAAATGTCAACACAGGTGTGAATCTGTACACTTACGAGCACAATGTGTTGATATAATGAATACTGTAGGGTGTACTGCCTATCAGTGTTCGATAGAGACATGGCCAACTAGCTGCAGTTGAGTTAGCTATCTGGATTTCTCTCTACATCCCTGAGTAAGAGAGAGTGGTCTCGTTTAATGAAGCCCTAACAGTTATCTAGCCAATGTTTCTAGTGGCTGCCTGTCAGTCATTGACAGCAGAGGCCCCTTGGATTATTTTTTCCTCCTTTGAAAAAATACTGAATACTAAAGGTAAGATTTTCCAAAGCAGCAAAAACCTTGATGGAGGTTTAGCTAGCCAGAGAAAGTACAGAGAAGCAACAGGTACCTGGCAGAGTGTTAAAAATGGCAAAAAGATACAAGAAAAGGATCCTCACAGCTCCCCAGGCAAAAAAGGCAAACCCCCAGGTGAGGCCAAGTGAGAATGTCAGGCTGGTTGTGCCTTTGAGGTCATGCAGCATCATCTTCCGTCGAGTCTTCTGGCTTTGGGATTTCATGGAATTCGGTTGAGCAAAAGAACAGTGCAGAACGTGGAGAGATTCATGAGAAATATGAGGCAAAAATCAGCCACCACTGAGATGTAAAAGACAGGATCATCTCTTTTTTTGTGTGGTACGGGGGCCTCTCACTGTTGTGGCCTCTCCCGTTGCGGAGCACAGGCTCCGGACGCGCAGGCTCAGCGGCCATGGCTCACGGGCCCGGCAGCTCCGCGGCACGTGGGATCCTCCCGGACCGATGTAAAAGATAGGATCATCTTTAATCCAACAACTGGAAGAGACCAAGGAGAGAAGGCCATTGTGAGGTAGAGGAACATGAACTCCTATTTTTAATGCTACTCTGATGATCACTGAGTCAGTTTCATTTCACACGAGAACACCTAGGCCTAGAGTGTAAACCAACTCGACAGAGTTCTCTCATGCTCACTGCAGACAGAGCTGGCACCAGAACCCCAGGCTCCTGAGCCCCAGTCCAGGGTTCTTCCCAGCGTCAAGTTAAAAATCCTAGAGGATATTTCTGCCCTACACATGCAGAAACCTCTCAGTCCAATTCCCTGGGAGGCTATTCTCTTCCTCAATAGCAGAAAAACACATTATGTAATTCCCCCCAAAGTGGCTTACACCTGAGCTTGTATTTGCAGGATAAATTCTGCTTCGCATGATAAATTTCACAGTGAAAGGACACGGGTAATGACTGGCTTTTTGGACTGCTATATCAAATAGCGATGAGATCATCAGAGTTAATGAAAATTCAACAAAAAGAAGACAGCTCTAACTGTATTGCTTTCAAATATGATGTTTATTTTCAACCCCGCACCACAGCTACAGGTTTGAATTCCAAAAGGCAACACTGGTCACTGGATTGATTAACGGCTTTACAGTTTCTATTAAAGAAGAATTATGCAGTGATTTATAGGAACAGATACTTCATCTCATAACATTTCTAATTACTACATGCATTACCTGTGATTTTTGAACATAGACAAGCTTCACTAATTTAACTGTGTGTCAACTTAGCTGAGACCTCTTCTCCAGAGCTAGGAATATCCCCTGTGGTCATATTGTTCACGTTGGTGTGGATACTTTCATCTGTATGTGAGTTTGTGTGTGTGTGTGTTTGTGTGGGTCTCAAGGGAGTAGGGGTAAAGCATTTAATTTCCCTAATAGAATCTAATACTTAGGGTTCCCCAGATTTGTAGTTGCCAAGGGGGATGGGGGATGGGGGAGGGATGGATTGGGAGTTTGGGATTAGCGAATGCAAACTATTATATATATGTATAACTGAATCACTTTGCCATACACCAGAAATGAACACAACACTGTAAATCAACTTTACTTCAATAAAATAAATTTTCAGGACTTCCCTGGTGGTCCAGTGGGTAAGACTCCACGCTCCCAATGCAGGGGGCCCCGGTTTGAGCCCTGGTCGGGGAACTAGATCCCGCATGCGTGCTGCAACTAAGAAGTCCACATGCTGGAACTAAAGATTCCCGCGTGCTGCAACTAAGACCCAGCACAGCCAAAATAAATAAATAAATATTTTTAAAAAATAAATTTTCAAAAAGATTTTAGATTTAATAAATATTGCTGCTGCATTCCTGCACATGCTTATTAGCCAATCTGAAGTGCAATGAATTGGGCATTCATTGCAAAGTGTCTGTGGCTTACAACAATAAAGACATTCAACTTCGTGGTCAAAATAAAAAAAAAACCAGAAAAACTTAAGTTTCCCTGAATATCATCTTCAGCCTTAAAAGAGGCTATAGAAAACTCTTTTAAAAAGGCGGCGCTATATATTTGGTTAGAGAATCATCTCCAAGACATACTGTTAAGTACGAAGCAGTGTATATCTACTATTTGGGTGACAAAGTGTACAAGAGAATATCTACACAAATTCGATTGTTGGCAATAAGAGTTGCATCAAGGGACGGAAACTGGGAAGCTTGGTGTTGGGAGTGGACTTCACTTTTCATCCTCTACCCTTTTGTACTTTTGAATTTTCTACCGTGTGCATGTATTACTCCTTCAAAATATAATTATGTTTTAAAAGCTCTTAGAGCAGTCTGCCTCTTACTGACCAATTCACACATGAAAGGGCTTTTTCAGGGGGAGTGGAGTTGGTTTTGTTCCGGTTTTGCTTTTGCTTTTGATCTTTGAAGAAGAATCACCATTAGATACACACTGGGGACCCTTTAAGTCACAAAACAAGCAAGGAGGGAGGATGGAGGAGGAGATGAAAAGGAAGGGAAGAGAAAAGGGAGAAAGAGAAAGGATAAGGAGCAATTATAATTACAAGGCATCTGCTGGCAGGGGTAATATAATTTTGACCCTCTGGAAACTGTCATCTCAATATGAAAGATGAAGAAGTTTGGAGGGCAAGACCTTGTGCATTTGATTCCAGTCCAGTGGGAGAGGAACTCTATAGTGAAAAAGAACTTGAGAGGCTATGATACAGAGAATGGATACGGCTAAGTAAAAAACAATCCAAAGTGTAAAGTGAGGTTGTGCAGTCTGAAGGACTGCATGGTAACTATCTACAGGTCTGTAAAAGAAGGTTCTGGAGAGGTAGAGCGACTTGAATAGCTACTCTCTGGCACCTGTGGTTGAGAGAACCAAAGAGATGGGCTTTATATATCAAAAAGAGCAAAGAAAAAGCAAGAAAGAAAAGTACAACCACAGGACAACAAAGCTGAGCCAATTTACAGAGGAAAGTGGTGGAGTCTTCTTCAGGGGAGACCTTTGTCATTGAAATACAGAAACGTTTTCCAACCCGTTTCAGTATTTCGTTATAGTGGCCGTTCCAACTCCTAAGTTCTGCAAGCTTTCTAATCATGATAGCTGCCAGATGTCTATAATGCTGATTTCTTTTATTTATTATGTTTTCTTGCATTGTATTTACATCATTATTATAGCCCCATTTAATAAATTTGAGGGCTCTTTACCAGTCAAAAAATTAAATAAATAAATAGATAAATAAACTATTCATTAATTAATAATCGCTACCAGATATGTATCACCGATGGGACAGGCCACATGCTGAGCACTTTACATACATGGTGTCATTTTAATCTGCACCCAACACTGAGAGCAAACATTATTATCCCCGTTTCCCAGAGGAGGAAATGGAAGGAAGAGGTAAAGTAAGTTGATTGACCGAGGTCATACTGAGCGCAGACACCTAACCATTATATCAGTGCACGCATGACTTTGTTAGGGTAAAAAGGCTGAGACCAATTTCCTCCCTGAAGCCATTGTCAAGACCAAGCCCCAGGCCAGGGAGCACCTCACCATACCCTGATGGCCAAGAACATTACCACTGGAGAAGCAGACATGCTGGTACTTACAATGGAGTCGTTGAGCTCAGAGTCCCATCCAGATCTTTTTTCACACCCAGTATAATCACCACCACAATCGCTGGGATTCCTAGAGTGAGAAAGCAAGCCAAAGGCATCCCATTAGGAAGTGGGAGAGCTCCCGATCAATGACTGTTGGCACTGATACATTGAGACACTTTAAATGAGCCACAGATGTGTGGGCATCAAAATACCATTGTTTGCAAAATGTTTGTGAATTCTTCCAGGTTAAACATTTCTAGGAGTTCTCTAATCTGCTAAACAGCATGCCAATGGCTTCAGTACAACACCCACTGGTTATTAAAAATAGCACAAGTGCCAAAAATCAACTTGGCACATCTAGTTCATGGGAATGCAAGTTCGCATAAAGCATTTCTTCTCGGAGGATTGGCTGCCAATGTGTCTCTCTTTCAACACTGCCCCTTAGTTCCCGGTCTCTTTTTGTCTAGGCCACCTTGGAGGAAGGGCACAGGCAATCAGCTGCAGCCTTCAGTGCTTTTCTGACAGGGGAGCCGTTTCCACGCTCGTTACTAGTTTGACATTTTGACTAGATCGACCAGTTAACGATCAGTCAATTCAGCCCAAGTATAATAAAGCAATCAGTTCAGTCCAAGTGGTCAAACGTGACATGAGTATAGACACAGGGTTTAAAAATCCAATTACCTGTACATTTGCAAAACTTAGAAGACTTCTTTCTTTCTCACAATGTATTTCTCCTAAACTAGGAGCATAACACCTGCACACATTTTAGGGGTTTTGTAAGATACTTTCCAAAGCTGTTTCAAACCCCAGAGTGCCAAGCATCTTAAGAAATCCTCCATCGTCCTATCCTGTGATTAACAGGACAGTCCCTTCTGCTCTGTGTGTGGCACACCAGGCACAGGGCCCAGCACGATGCAGATGAAAAAAATACTAGTTTGGGGCCGGAAGGGAGGGATGGAGGGAGGTCTCGCATTTAGGAAGAAAGTCGTGAGACAGTCCCCAAGCTGTGTTAACACTTTGCTAATTAAACCAAAAAAGATGCCTACTGGTTATTAAAAAATGTGGACAAATATATCTACTGTCTTCGACAGGGATTTAAATAAAGGAATGAAACCTTTTCAACAGGTTGTTTTGGCATTAGGAAGACAGAACTTCAAACACAAACAGAGACTAATATTTATTTTCCTAACAGTTGATTGCATCTGTCTAATATTTAAACGCTCTGAGACTCCCTGTAGCGGGCCAGCTCTGCAGTGCTCCCTGGCCGACCTTGCAGGGAGCCAGAGACCAAGCAGGCAAAGGCTTGTACCACGACTCATCTGAGTTTGGGTGGAATGCCTTGTGATCCCCCACGAATTCGAGAAGACGAGGCAGGCCTGTGAGGAGGGGCTCCGAGGCCATCTCCTACTCTTCTCCCCAGAAGGCTGTCATGATGCAGCTTCTCATCGCCTCCTGGGCTCTGAGGCAGGGTGCGCCCTCAGAACAGAGCTGCACAGTAGAAACCACATAGCTTCACCTGAGAGCTGGCTCGTCAGCAGCAGGGAATCCTGCGACTCGTGTGGCAGCCACCTGCTCTCTCTGGTTTGGGTGTCATTCTTTATAGTGTGGGGAGAAAGGACCTGGGAGCTGGCAGCTTTAGCTACTTGTCTTTTCACCGTCTACGTAAGTCATCAACTGAGTCTGAAAGCGGCTCGTTGTATCTTTACTGGTTGAGCCGGTCAGGCCTTCACCATGGCTTGGCCTTGGCTTGGGTGTGTACTTGACACTCCTCAAGTTTTTCCTGCCTCCAATTACCAAGCCTTAGCCTTGCCTGCCTCCCCCCTGCACCCCAGAAAGCGTGTGTGGAATGTGCAGATCAAGGAGATGAGAAGCCAGCCCTGGGGAATACCAACACGAAGGAGCAGGTGAAGGAAGAAGGGTCGGACGAGGAAGCCGAGAATGAGTGATGCCGGGGGAACGAGTGCTATTCCCAGCCCCTGCACAGTTAGCCAGATGTGGGATATCCGCCTTCTCGGTTATTCATGAAGCCTCTTCCACAACATTTTTCAATCTTCCAGTTGACTCGAGGTGAGGGTAGCCAGGCACAAAAGGGATTGCTCTGACTGCTTTTGGCTTTGTATTTCTGACGGGTTCCAAACTATACTCAAACCACTTCTTAGATCATGCTTTGTTTAGCATTTGCCCGTCTCTGCTCCCCACATTACCATGGCTAATAGCACTAACCGTGTAGCCAAAGAAAGCATGTACTACGTTAATGAACTCATTAAAAGGATGAGTAGCTAATTGCAAAGCTACTGTCTTCACCAAGGCAGTGGAAGATAAAATCTATCTTCCCGGGTATCCTACGCATCTCACTTAATACACATCCCTTATGGATCCAACACATTTTCTGAACCTCAAAGCCGGTTTGAATAGGCAAGGGATGGGGAAGGGCTGAGCTGTCCATGTCAGTTAGAAATGCAGGAAAGCCAACCAATGAAATGACATTTAAATTAGGAACTGCTCATGCTGAGTTCCTACCTGGCTTCTTCTATAGGGCAGCAGAACGGTGACAGTCATGAGGCGTGGTGTGAATGGGGGCATGTCTGAGCCAGCACCCTCTCACATCTTGCAAGTCTTTTCCCTGGCCCTTAAACAGTATGACTGGATCCTAGAGGTCAAAGTCCAAACTATGGAGACAGACCCCCTGGTTCAAATCCCAGTTCTGCCACTTACTAGCTGTGTAAACTCTGGCAAATTACCTAATCTCTTTGTGCCTCAGCATTCTCATCTCTTAAATGGGAACAATGATGAAACCTTTCCCAGAGAGGTATTGTGAAGATTAAATGAGTATGAGACACTTAGACTAAACAAGACACTTCAAACCGCGTCAGGCACGTGGAGCGCTACCTCAGTGTTGGCTGTTGTATCCGTGTGTATTTGCTGGGATTGTAACTTGAGTAAAGGGAAGGATAAAAGCTGACAGGTTCACTACTGTAGATCCAGCATTTAGCACAGCACACAAGCAGGTGCTCAGTAAATATGTGTGGACCGATTCCTCACCATAGAGGTTAAAAGTTGAATTTATAGAGCAATACAGACAGAAAAGGAAATGTCCACCCAAATACCAGTGAAGCAATCCTTAACTCCTTACCTATGATAGTAACAGCATTTGGTCCCAAATAATTTGTCTAATGGAGCTAGAATTAGACAGACACAGGCTTGAAACAAAGACATCAAGGACCATGGCAGATATACTTACCCCAACCGAACAGACAAAATTTAAGAATATAATTTGGAATGTATATGTTGAAGACTTTGACTAGAGCAAAATACATGTGGACTGCCTCCAGACCCATCCAAGTCAAAGAAACGAGCAGGAAGTAATGAAGTGCCACAGCGGCTGTGATACAAAGGCCCGATTTCTGAAATGATGATGACCAGGAATTGACCAGAAATACCAGGTTTAGCATCAGTAGTGCTGTGCACAGGTTGATCAGGATTTTGGAAGGATGATCTTTTCGAAGTTTGCTAAAGGAAAAGGCACAATGTTAGGTAGGGTCTCTGTTTTTGATTAAGCATCGCCATGTTTTATCTGCATAATAAGTGAAAGAATAAAAGAACTGCCTATTAAAATTAAATTATCCATATTATCTTATATGTACTGAATTTTCGAGTCCCCCACTCTCTTTCCAGGTAGAGTCAAAGTATTCTAAACATGGTGACCTTCACTGACAGGAATTATAATAGCTTCTCTCAGCTAAGCAGTCCCCTTTTTTCTGTTTCTTTTTCTCTTTTGAAGAGAAGGAAGGAAAGAGTTTCCTGGATACTACAGTTCTCCCACCACTCCTTCAGCAGACTCAAGGCTGGATCTACATGTGACCAAATAGCGGGATGACTTATGGAAACCATTTCAAGTAGCTACTTGGGTATTTCCAAAGATCCAGACATTTAGCATCATGGAAATATGACCTTACGTTTCACTAAGTGATCACAATTGTACTTGTGAAAACTGATCCTGTATTTTCCAAATTAAAAAAAAACTTTCCCTTTGATTCTTTT
This sequence comes from Tursiops truncatus, assembly GCF_011762595.2. Classification (NCBI taxonomy): domain Eukaryota; kingdom Metazoa; phylum Chordata; class Mammalia; order Artiodactyla; family Delphinidae; genus Tursiops; species Tursiops truncatus. Next base: position 14,809,142 of record NC_047055.1, read on the forward strand.
TCATTTCTATTATATGTCTATTGATTTAAATTTTGCAATTTTCATTTTGTGTGTACGTGGGTTTTTTAAATTGGGGTAAGTACACAAGTCCTAAGAATGCAACTCACTGAATCTTTACAAATGAATACACCCGTGGAACCCCCACACAGATCAAGAGGTAGAGTATTTTCAGCGTCTCAGAAGGCTCCTTCATTCCTTCTCCCATTAAGTACCCTCCACTAGAGGTAACCAACAGTTTCACTTCTATCCGCATAGGTTTAGTTTTGCCTGTACTTGAAACTTCAAATAAATGGAACCATACAGCACGTTCTCTTCTTTTTCTTGCTTCCTTTGCTCAACTCTCTGTCTATGAGATTTAGATATTACATTATATTATGTAGAAGTATAGTTGAACCTTGGGAGTTAGGGGCACTGACCCTCCGAGCAGTCGAAAATCCGCTTATAACTTGTAGTTGTCCCTCCTCCTTATTCACGGTTCTGTATCCTCGGATTCAACCAGCCCAGAATCATGCAGTCCCCATAGTATTCACTATTGAAAAAATCTGTATATAAGCGAACTCTCACAGTTTGTTTGAACAACAAACGCATGTTGTTCAAAGGCCAATGGTAGTTTATTCATTTTTACTGCTGTGAAGCATTCTATTTTATGAATATACTACAAGTTATTCAACTAGTCAACTGTTAATGTACATTGGGGTTGTTTCCAATTTGGGGCCACTATAAGTGAAGCTGCAGTGAATATTCTTGTATATATCTTTCCGTGGACATATACAATCATCTCTCCCTAACAGTGAAATTTCTGGGTCAACAGCTGATGGATATTTATCTTTAGTAAGTACTGCCAAAGAATTTTCCAAAGTGTCTGTGCCATTTGTAGTTTTCCATATCCTTGTTGATCCTTGCTATTTTCAGTATTTTCAATTTTAACCATTCTGGTGGGGGCATAAAAGTATAATTGTGGTTTTGATTAGCATTTTTCTGATGAGTAATGATTTTGAGAACCTTGTTGTATGCTTGTTAGCCATTTGGGTAGAGGTTAGGACTAGACATGGATATCTTCTTTTGTGAGGTGCTTGTTCAAGTCTTTTGCCCATTTTTTTTTTTTTTTTTTTTTTTGTGGTACACGGGCCTCTCACTGTTGTGGCCTCTCCCGTTGCGGAGCACAGGCTCTGGACGCGCAGGCTCAGCGGCCATGGCCCATGGGCCCAGCCACTCCACGGCATGTGGGATCTTCCAGGACCAGGGCACGAACCCGTGTCCCCTGCATCGGCAGGCGGACTCTCAACCACTGCACCACCAGGGAAGCCCTCTTTTGCCCATTTTTAACTGTATTGTCTTTCTTTTGCCTTTTGCTCTGTAGTTTTTATATATTCTGCATACAAATCCTTCGTCAGATATATGCATTGTGAATATCTTCTCCCAATCTGTGGTTTGCCTTTTCACTATTTTCATGGTATCTTTTGATGAAAAGAAGTTCTTAATTTTAATGAAGTCTGATTTGTCAACTTTTTCTTTTATGGTTAGTGTTTTTGTATCCTGTTAGAGAAACCTTCTCCTATCTCAACCCTCTTGCTTTTTTATTTATTTATTTATTTATTTGAGTAATTCTGATTCATTAGATTTTTTTAAACATCTTTATTGGAGTATAATTCTTTTACAATGGTGTGTTAGTTTCTGCTTTATAACAAAGTAAATCAGCTATACATATACATATATCCCCATATCTCCTCCCTCTTGCATCTCCCTCCCACCCTCCCTATCCCAGCTCTTGCTTTCTTAAAATTTAATTACAATCTTTTTTCTTTTTCAGAGAAGCCTTGGTTGTTTTGTTTTGTTTTTAACCTGCCCACTTCATAATCTAATGGATCTGGCCTCTCCCTATTGTGACAAGAAACTTTTTGTGAAACTAACATGAAATTAACAAGGTTACAATGCCAGTAGCATCCATCAAACCAAATTAAATTTAGAGTGAGACTCTACCAGCTTACTGAAAAGCTATGTATGTCACTATTGCAACTCCCAGGAAATGGAGGAGATTCCACATCCGGTGTATGTTATAAGCACTAATATCCGTTCATTCACTGCATCCACTGCAGACCTGGATAAATCCTAGGGAATGCAATGTGTTGTATTTTATACATTTGCCAGGGCAAGTTTATGGTAAAACACTTCCAGTGCTCACTAACAGGAGGTTCCCAGGATGCACAGCATCTCTGTTAAAGCTCTTACAAAACCAGAGAATGTACATGGATATATGATAACACTGTATATTGTTGGTTGAGTATGCCTAGTGCAACTTACTGTGTATAGGGCATGGAGACCCATCAACAGTACTGGAAGAATATTTAGTCCTTGGTTTTATTGTCATTAACATGTTTCACACTTCAAATATAACCAAACTAATAGATGTGAATTTGGGATACAAAGTGAATTATTATCTGTACTGAGCGTCCCAAAACACTGCACAGAACATCAAAAAATGTACCTTTCCCTTAGACCTTAAATAATTTTCATAAAATTAAGTGACAAAATGGACCTTAGAGATCACATAAACCAGTAATTTCTTAACCTGAGGACCATAAAAGACCTGAAATGGTATGCAAAATTATTTGAATGGTATGCATCATACTGGGAAGACAGTCCATAGCTTTCATCAGATGGTAATGGAGCTTCGTGACTCATAAAAGGTTAAGAAGTGCTGGTCTACTCTGGTAGTTCTCAACTGGACACAATTTTGCCCCTGCCCAGGGACAGGTAGCAACGTCTGGAGACATTTTTGGTTGTCACAACTAGAGAGGGTGCTACTGGCATCTAGTGGGTAGAGTCCAGGAATGCTGCTAAACATCCTAGAATGCACAAAACGGCACCCACAACAGAGAGTTATTTGTCCCAGAAGAGCAATAGTGCTGAGGTTAAGAAACCCTGGTCTATTCCAATCTTTCACATTTCAGAAGACAAATGTAAGGTCCAAACAAGTGAAATAACCTGACCAAGATCACAGAGATAGTTAGTGACAGAGCTGGACTGTGGGCCCTGGTCTTTTGACTCATGCCATAATGTTCTAACCAATTTGCAGGGGAGTAAACAAAATTCTTAAAGTTCAATAATTATCAGTGGAGCACCTCTTATTTGTTGAATAGATATGGTAAAAAGAAAGAAAAATATAAAACAGACTCTCAGCCCTCAAGGAGTTTACCATTAGTAGAAGAAACAACTCATACACAACACATTCAGATCCTAGTATATACTATGTACAATAAAGTAATTTAGGAGAACTAACAAAGTGCTCAAGGGTGGGTAGAGAAGAAGGAAACACATTTGAGAGCCATTTTGAAGGAAAACGCATCAAGTCCTGATGTTAGGGAGGACCATAGGAAACGAAGGAGATAGAAAGGTTAACAGTGACTCCGAGGCTCTAAGCCTGGATATGCGAATTGATCAGATAACTCTTGTTTGGTTAAGTACCACAAGCACTAAAAAAATATGCACTTCCCTACAGTGCAATTAGACGATATCTATTACAATTTAATATTTTAATTGGAAGCAATTCTACTTCCATCGATTTATTCTACAGAAATGCTTACACCAATATTAGAAGACAAATAAAAATGCATATTACAGCATTGTTCATAACGGAGAAAAACGGTAACAACTCAAATGCCTACCTATAGGGGATTGGTTAAATTCATTGTGTTAAATCCACACAGTGGAATACTATACATGTATTTTTTAAAAATTAAGTAGATGGATATGTATTTGCCTGAAAGCTGTCCAATATATATTGTTAGGTGAAAAGCAAGTGGTAAAAACAGTATGAATAATTCGACCCTATTTTTATAAAACAAAAACATATATTAATATACACACAGGAAAAGAACCTGAAAGAATATACATAAAGGTGTTAAAGGTGGTGATCTCTTGGGAGGGGGATTATAGGGACCTTTTCTGTAATGTTTGAATTTTGACAAGCAGGCATTAATTTTATAAGGAGAAAAATAAATATTTGTTTCAATTTGCTCTGCTTTGAATGAACAAGGTAGGGGGCTGTTTTTCCACTTGCGTGGAACTTTTCCACAACTTAGTTCACACATATATTTCTGGTCTGTAATCTAATAAAAAGTTGTCAAAATTCTATAAGGAGTGATTGAGAGACAACTCACCATTAAGACTCCAAAATGGGTGAGATGGTCACACTGACAGATTGTGTAATTTAGGTTTGTTTCCTTTACTTTACAGCCTGACGTCCACCTTGCCCATCTGCAAGCGACAGAAGGGAATTTCAAAGCAATTTTGCTTTTCTCAGAAATGTTTAACTTTTCATTATATGTACCTTTCCAAAGTGTGCTATAATTAGTATCGTTTGTTAAGGCAGCAGGATAGCCGTATAATTGAACACTGAAATTAAATTAAGTCTAATAGGCAAAAGTGACTTGTGGGGAACTTCGTAAATGGCATAACTTCTTTGGTTCTCACTTTTCCCATTCTTCTACAGATTAGGACAGACTTCAATGATGAACAACAGTTCTACCACCATGCTGGAATGACAGAGTAAGGACTGTTTTTTCAAGGAGCACAAAGGGGAAACGGGTAGATCTAGAACTTTTTGAAGGGCATGAGCTATGGAATATAGGCTGACACGTGGGCTTCCTTGGTGGGACTGGAATAAACATCTGAAACAGCCAGCTCAACCCAGAATTCAAATGGTCTCAAGTGCTTTGCATTTAAGCCAGATGATGGTCTGGAACTCCTCAGGGCCAATTAAAGCCTCTGGTCTATTTGCCACCTGCCTAGTTTCTCACTCCTAAGCATATTCAGGGTTCTAGAACTAACCCACATACCTCAAGAACCTGTAGAGCTTGCGTACTAGACCAGGTTTAGAGTAAAACCTCCAGAGTAGTACCAGACCAGAGGGGTTATCCTAGGGCAGGCATCTAAGTGTGGTCAAAATTTGTCCATCCAGGATAATGCTAATAGATCCCAGAAGTTCTGGATCCATGGACAGAGGGGTAGGGGCCAAAGATGACCTGGGAGGAGCCCAGCAAGAGGCATTATGAACACACAGATCAACTTAATGAGGCTGTGGGGAACAAAGCCTACCATTTTACAGAAATCTTATCCTGGGCGACTTGGAGGGGACCAGAACAGGACAGCGCTATCTCTGTTATAGGAAAGCAGTAGTATTCCACATGCCAGGGAGTCGAATGGGAAGAGAATTTCCCCCTTTTCCCCCCAGAACTCCGAGGATACTAAAAAAAGGAAAAGTCCCAGGCAGAGCTTCCACAGGTGGAAGGCCTGGTCCCAGAGCCACTCCTGACATTCCAGGGGCAATTGCTTCCGTGTGGGAATTCTCTGAGATTTGGCTATATCCCTGGAGATTCCAATGGCAATGACAAGCTTAAGAGGAACCCATTCAGCAATCCCCTTCCACGACCCCTTCTCTCTTTTTTTAAAATTTTTATTGGAGTGTAGTTGATTTACAACATTGTGTTAGTTTCTGCTGTACAGCAAAGTGAATCAGTTATACATATACATATAACCACTTTTTTTAGATTCTTTTCCCATATAGGTTATTACAAAATATTGAGTAGAGTTCCCTTTGCTATACAGTAGGTCCTTGTTGGTTATCTATTTTATATATAGTGGTGTGTATATCTCAATCCCAGTCTCCCAATTTATTCCTCCCCCCTTTCCCTCTGGGTAACCATGTAAAAAATCAAATTTTTCACATCCGTGACTCTATTTCTGTTTTGTAAATAAGTTCATTTGTACCATTTTTTTTAGAGTCCACATATAAGCGATATCATATGGTATTTGTCTTTCTCTATCTGACTTACTTCACTCAGTGTGACAACCTCTAGGTCCATCCATGTTGCTGCAAATGGCATTTTTCCACGACCCCTTCTCTTATGGTCCCCAAAGACTCATACCCAGCCAAGCAGGAAGGACCCTTCGAGATCAACTAGAAAGTCTTATCCCCTTCGTGAAAAGATAAAAAGATTGAAGCCCCTAGAGAGTAAATGGACCACCCAAGGTCACACAGTCAATGTAGAAGAGAAGAAGGAAAAATGTGGCCAGTCTAATGGGAAAGACAGATAAAGAGAGCCAGATCTTCATCCCTTAACTTTCTTCAAACAGCTCAGGACTGCTCTGTACTGGGTCTTGCAACTTTGTTTCTTCCAGCTTGCTGAGTTATGTGATTTTTTCCCCTGATCTCCAAAATAAGTCTCTTCTCAAAAAGAAAGTTTTACAAAAACTCCCATGCCCTAATTAGATATGAAACTCATGTTTGTATCTTGGTCATTCAGAGTCCCCTGTAGGGTCTGATAAGACAGTAACTTCAGTACAACTCGCTCCCATGTAACTGCCAGATAGCAACATGGTCAGGGGCAAAGTCTCATTGAGAACCAAGGCCAAAGCTTGCTAAGAAAAATACTTACTGTTATTCTCAAGGTCCCAAAAGGCACAGTGAACTTGATCATAATTCTAGAAAAAAGAAAAATCAGAGGCAAATACCTTTCCTTGTGATCGTTACCATACAATGACAACTACACACAAGTGTTTTCTTCTCAATGTTTTCTCAAACACTAGACACACACACACACACACACACACACACACACACACACGGACCGTTTGTGAGTTGGTTTTAAAACGAACCCCAAGAATCTTGGGGTTTACAAGTGAGAAAATAGTATGTTACTGCTGCATGGTGAACTGGTATGTGTCCTTTAAAGCATTTGGTAACATAAGAATTTGCCACGTCCTCCTGGTGCAAAGTCCAGGAGGGGACTGTAGATGGTCAATGCAGGTCTGATGTGAGGTGGGTGTTTCTTGTGGAACTGTGGAATTTGAGGCTCACAGTTTAGGTCAAGCCTTATGAATACAAGATTGAGCCGCCTATCATTAGGCCTAGTGAACATTCCTGAAACACTCTTGCAATCTCCAAGGAAATGGAGGGCAATGAGAAATTGGTTATGGGGGATGCTTGGAGAGCTGTGGCCCCAGCCAGAATGAAGAGATCTTACCCATTAAACATGCTTCATTTCGTATCTATTTCTGTTTAAGTTCCCTCTCCCACTCTTCCTTCTTCCCTTCTAGAATTAAGGTCCATGAAAAATGTGCTGTACCGTATGGTCTTTTAGATTGGCAATGAAGGAAGCTATTAAGACTCCACACTGGACATACATTAACATCAAAGAATGGAATAGTAGTTCATTCTTATACCACGGCTAAATTTGATCATTTATTAATATATTCTTTATGTTATGCCATACGACTATGGTTTTAATCATTTGGTGATAATTAATACATATTTTAATGCTCTTCATGGAAAATCAAAGGATAAAAATGTTCCATTATTTTGAATGAAGTGGTTTGCCTCCCTCAAAAATAAACGGAATTAAGTATCATTTAGAGTGATGGGACAACCAAAAGATCCACCTGCCCCCCCAGTGACTCCCCGCCAATCTGCCATTGTTCTAGAAACCCACTATATTATTTATCCCTTTAGGCTAAGGCATTATTTCTAGAAGGCCCCAATTACAATACACCTCTGCTACCTGGAATGGGACAATTTTCATTAAGTCTTGGAATCACATCTGTTAAGTAGCCAATGTTTTTTTTAAATATTTATTTGTCTGCGCAGGGTCTTATTTGTGGCACACGACAACCCTCCCAACTTAGTCTAAGAGATGTAGTTTTCTGTAGTGAAAAGGCCAAAGTTGGAGAAACACACTGCGACCCAGGATTGAATTAACCTGCTCTCTGGCTTTATTTCCTTGACTTACAAAATGGCGGCTGTTCAGGGAAAGGAAGTAAACCATTGCTCACTCTTCCACCTTCTGGCTCTAGGCTCCAGTTGTACCTATTTCACTTCTGAACCTTTACAGAAGCAGTGTCCTCTGCCGGAAACACTCCTCCCTCCTTTCCTCACCCTTTTTCATCTTCTAGCTGGTACTCAACCTCGGGTCTCAGCTGATGCCTCTCCTACAGCTGGCCTTTCCTGAGCTCCCACACAGGGGTAGATGCCATCCGCGTGCTTCCAGAGCCCCTGTGCCATATTGTACTCGCCTCGTGCTTTGTCCCTCTCCCCGAGGACTGCCCGCGAGTGCAGGGGTGGAAGGGGAGGCACGTGTTTTCCAGGAGTGGTGTCTTATCAACGATCCTTAAGGTAGTATGTTGTAATGACAGTTAAGATTTTGATTAAAAGATGTTAGAAGAAGCAGTGTGAAAGCAGGGCTGTGAGACTCAGAACTTGGGGGGGGGATGGGATGTAGTTAAACGGTGGCATCTCTTGTAAGTGCTTACTCCCCCAAAACAGTGGCCCAGGTCCCAGCCTCAGGTCACCCCCTTCCATGTGAGAACCTCCCCCCACCATCCAGCACCACACAAGACACACAGTAGGAATTTAATAAATATTTCCTAACTGAATAAATAACTGGGTGAATAAATGAATAAACTGTGTCACCTCCAGCAGGTCCCTTCCCCTCTCTGGGTCTCAATATCCTCATTGGTAAAATGAGGAGATGGGACACGATGAATTATAAGGACCCTTCCGGTTCTGAAATTGATGGTAGGCTACTTCTAATCCTCCTTCATCTAGCACTATGACGTCTGAAGGCTAATTTTGGCAAAGATCTTTAATCTCCTTCAGTGGAAGGTGTTAGTGAATAAAAATGACTTATTAGGTGTGAAATCTATGCAAAACAGGTTTATCTTTTATTCTACAAAACAAGCACAGCTCTCTGAAGAAAGGAGAGAAACTAAGACTAAAATAATGGCATCTGAGATGATACAGAGAAATTACAAGCTCACCAAAATGGCCTGAGTGCTATGAACCACATTCTTAATTTTTATTAAAATTATTTGTTCATTAACTGGCCTGTCCTGGGTCCAACCTATTATTTCCATTAAAAAAAAAAGGTCTAATAAATATATAGTTACTGAAAACCTGTTGGGTACCTAGCCTTGTGCTAGGTGCCATGAAAATAAAACATGCCTGAGCCATGATATATGCCACAACCTCCTTGGGAATACGAATCTAGAAGCTAGGCAGAGGTGTAAGACAAGAATACAAGCAGGGGGGTGAGGACAAGAGCAGGGACTCATGAACTCCAGGCAAACTTCCTGGGTGGAATTTGAGCTAAGCCCACAGGAACAAATAGAATTTAGATAGAGGGGGAGCAGTTACAGAATTCCAGGAGAACTGAGCATCATGCAAACATAGCTAGAGATAATGTGTTATATTTGAGTTGGTATGTGGTATGTTTAAGCTGGCTCAGTACAACCTCCCCCAAAATAACTCTGAAAATTTGACCATTAGAAATTCATTTCTTTGGATAGCATCCTTAGAAAATGCAAACACACCCAGGTATTAACATTTGAACCTCTTAAATACTTGAACTTTGGAGTCAGACATCCTGGGTTTGATTCCTAGCTATGCCACTTCCTAGCTGTGTGACCTTGGGCAAAACTACTTAACTTCTTTGTCTTAGTCTGTTAGGGCTGCTATAACAAAGTCCAGATTAAGTGGCTTATAAACAACAGAAATTTATTTCTCAAAGTTCTGGAGGCTGAAAGTCCAAGATCAAGATGCCTACATGGTTGGGTTCTAGTGAAGGCTTGCTTTCTGGTTGATAGATGGCACCTTCTTGCTGTGTCCTCACATGGTGGAAAGGGTGAGGGTGCTCTCTGGGGCCTCTTTTATAAGGGCATAATTCCCATTCATGAGGGCCCCAGCCTCACGACCTAATCACTGCCCAAACAACCCACTTGCTAATACCATCACCTTGGGGGTTAGGATTTCAACACAAGAATTTTGAGGGGACACAAACATTCAGATCACAGCACTCTTTGAGTCTTGGTTTCTTGTGAGAAGTAGATGAGCTATTAAGTGTAAATAACAACAATTAATAGCGATTATCAACAACGTCATGCAGGGGCTTCCCTGTTGGCGCAGTGGTTAAGAATCCGCCTGCTGAGTCTGTCCTACAGAGTGAAGTAAGTCAGAAAGAGAAAAACAAATACCAATGAATTTGGTAAAGTAGCAGGATACAAAATTAATGCACAGAAATCTCTGGCATTCCTATACACTAATGATGAAAAATCTGAAAGTGAAATCAAGAAAACACTCCCATTTACCATTGCAACAAAAAGAATAAAATATCTAGGAATAAACCTACCTAAGGAGACAAAAGACCTGTGTGCAGAAAATTGTAAGACACTGATGAAAGAAATTAAAGATGATACAAATAGATGGAGAGATATACTATGTTCTTGGATTGGAAAAATCAACATTGTGAAAATGACTCTACTACCCAAAGCAATCTACAGATTCAATGCAATCCCTATCAAACTACCACTGGCATTTTTCACAGAACTAAAACAAAAAATTTCACAATTTGTATGGAAACACAAAAGACCCTGAATAGCCAAAGCAATCTTGAGAACGAAAAACGGAGCTGGAGGAATCAGGCTCCCTGACTTCAGACTATACTACAAAGCTACAGTAATCAAGACAGTATGGTACTGGCACAAAAACAGAAATATAGATCAATGGAACAGGATAGAAAGCCCAGAGATAAACCCACGCACATATGGTCACCTTATCTTTGATAAAGGAGGCAGGAATGTACAGTGGAGAAAGGGCAGCCTCTTCAATAAGTGGTGCTGGGAAAACTGGACAGGTACATGTAAAAGTATGAGATTAAATCACTCCCTAACACCATACACAAAAATAAACTCAAAATGGATTAAAGACCTAAATGTAAGGCCAGAAACTATCAAACTCTTAGAGGAAAACATAGGCAGGACACTCTATGACATAAATCACAGCAAGATCCTTTTTGACCCACCTCCTAGAGAAATGGAAATAAAAACAAAACTAAACAAATGCGACCTAATGAAACTTCAAAGCTTTTGCACAGCAAAGGAAACCATAAACAAGACCAAAAGATAACCCTCAGAATGGGAGAAAATATTTGCAAATGAAGCAACTGACAAAGGATTAATCTCCAAAATTTATAAGCAGCTCATACAGCTCAATAATAAAAAACCAAACAACCCAATCCAAAAATGGGCAGAAGACCTAAATAGACATTACTCCAAAGAAGATATACAGCCTGCCAACAGACACATGAAAGAATGCTCAACATCATTAATCATTAGAGAAATGCAAATCAAAACTACAATGAGATATCATCTCACACCAGTCAGAATGGCCATCATCAAAAAATCTACAAACAATAAATGCTGGAGAGGGTGTGGAGAAAAGGGAACACTCTTGCACTGTTGGTGGGAATGTGAATTGGTACAGCCACTATGGAGAACAGTATGGAGGTTCCTTATAAAACTAAAAATAGAACTACCATATGACCCAGCAATCCCACTACTGGGCATATACCCTGAGAAAACCATAATTCAAAAAGAGTCATGTACCAAAATGTTCATTGCAGCTCTATTTACAGTAGCCCGGAGATGGAAACAACCTAAGTGTCCATCATCGGATGAGTGGATAAAGAAGATGTGGCACATATATACAATGGAATATTACTCAGCCATAAAAAGAAATGAAATTGAGCTATTTGTAATGAGGTGGATAGACCTAGAGTCTATCATACAGAGTTAAGTAAGTCAGAAAGAGAAAGACAAATACCATATGCTAACACATATATATGGAATTTAAGAAAAAAAATGTCATGAAGAACCTAGGGGTAAGACGGGAATAAAGACACAGACCTACTAAAGAACGGACTTGAGGATATGGGGAGCAGGAAGGGTAAGCTGTGACAAAGCGAGAGAGAGGCATGGACATATATACACTACCAAACGTAAGGTAGGTAGCTAGTGGGAAGCAGCCGCATAGCACAGGGAGATCAGCTCGGTGCTTTGTGACCGCCTGGAGGGGTGGGTTAGGGAGGGTGGGAGGGAGGGAGATGCAAGAGGGAGGGGAACATATGTATATGTATAACTGATTCACTTTGTTATAAAGCAGAAACTAACACACCATTGTAAAGCAATTATACTCCAATAAAGATGTAAAAAAAAATGTCAAGAAGGTATATCTACATAAAGTGTAGTTAATACAATAAAATAAAATTAAAAGAAGGAAGAAAGTAGATTGGAGGTTTCCAGGGGTTGAGGGGAGGAGAGAATGGAGACTGACTGCTAACATGTATGGGGTTTCTTTTAGGAGTAATTAAAATGTCCTAGAATTAGTGGTGATGGTTGCAAAATCTAGCAAATAGACTAAAAAACACTGAATTGTACGCATTACATGGCTGAATTTTATGATGTCAGTACCTCCATAAAAAATTTTAACTACATTGAGATTAACTTATACTTATCAAATCAAGATCCTAAAAATCTGATAGCATGCTGTGTCGATTTGAAGATGTTCTGAAACAGGCACTTTCACACTTTGCAAGTGGGAGTATAAGTTGGTGCAATTATTACAGAGAGCATTTTGACACCATCAGAAGTATGATTTATTTGAAAAGACACATGCACCCCAATGTTCATAGCAGCAGTATTTACAATAACCAATACATGGAAGCAACCTCAAAGTCCATTGACAGATGAATGGATAAAGAAGATATAGTATATATATATATATATATATATATATATATATATATATAATAGAATATTACTCAGCCATAAAAAAGAATGAAATATGCCATTTGCAGAAACATGGATGGACCTAGAGATTGTCATACTAAGTGAAGTAAGTCAGACAGAGAAAGACACATACCATATGATATCACGAATATGTGGAATCTAAAATATGACACAAAAGAACTTACAAAACAGAAACAGACTCAGACTTAGAAAACAAACTTATGGTTACCAAAGGGGAAGGGGGAGGAGGGATAAGTTAGGAGTCTGGGATTAACAGATACAAACTACTGTATATAAAATATATAAACAACAATGTCCCTCTGTATAGTGCAGGGAACTCTACTCAATATCTTTTAATAACGTATAATGGAAAAGAATCTGAAAAAGAATATATATATTTACACATGTATAACTGAATCACTTTGCTGTACATTTGAAACTAACACATTGTAAATTAACTATACTTCAATTTTAAAAATACTAAAAGAAAAAAAGGAAAACCATTAAAAAAATTAAAAAATAAAATAAAAATACTAAAAGAAATAAGACAAATAAGAAAAAAGTGAAATGATAATGTAAAGTCTAGCTTTATCAATTCAAAAAAATTTTGGCATAGCAAATAAAAGATAATTTATCTTGAAGAAAAGTATGACTGACCCAGCAATTCTACTTTTAGGAATTTATGGTTCAAGCATACCATACTTACACAAAATGACACATGCATGATATCCATTACAGCAGTATTTTAAAAGTAAAGTGTAATTATCAAGTTAAATTACCATCCGCAGGCAACGGTTAAAGAAATCAATTGTAGCATATTCATGCAGTTAATACAACTCAGTGAAAAAAAGAATGTATATTATATTATCATATACTAGTATGATAATATCTGCAATATAATGTTAAGAGGAAAAAGCAAGGTGCAGAACAGCATGTATAGCACGCTCCACTTTGCATACAAAAAGGGAAGAAGAATACACACACACACACACACACACACGCATTTCCTTACAGATGCATAGATATCTCCTTGGATACTAACTGAATGGCTGGGGTTAGCAGTGGGAGGGAGAGGTTTCACTGCATACACTTCTTTATTTTTTCAATATTGAACTATATGAAGTATTACCTATCAAAACTTTTAAAAAATTAAAATAAAACAAAAAATAATTAGCCAACAATTATAAAATAAAAAACATTATAAAACAGAAAACACTGACCGTTCTGACTTCTCATGCTCCACTCCCACCTCCACCAATGTAACTACCTCGTTTCTGAAATTGGATTGTTGTCAGGTAGGTTTTTCTGTGGGTGGTTTGCCTGTACTCTCTCTGGTCTCAGGTCAAGTAGACAAACTAACTGAGTTCCATTATTTCTCTAATGTGTACAGAACAGTCTTACCGTCACTTATTGTAATATTAGCAAGGTCCACAATCTTATTAGGAAGCGCTTGAAGCAATTTGCATTGTTTAAACTTTGGTTTTTCCCAGTGAGATTTGCCAGTGTTGATACTGATTGAGCTGAAAAAGAGAGGAGAGATAACAAAAAGCTTCATGGTTGGAAGATGAGGCCAGAATACTTTGAAAGCAAATGGTGAAGGAACACGGTGTGTCCTTGGCATGCCTCCCCTTTGCCCATTCCCAGCCTCCTGGCTGAGATAGCAAAGGTGGTAGCCCAGTGTTTGTACAGTGAAGAAAACTTTGCTCTTGGGGAGCAAGTGAATCTAGGGTCCCCATGCAGGAGGTATAAACAGGCAAGAGAGGCTGAGATGGAGCAGGGCCACATCCATCGGACCGAGAGTCAAGGCAGAGATTTTTGCCCCTCTGGACATGACTCCTACCCTCACTTTTGCCCCTTACCCTCATTTGAAGAGGGAATTCCTGTTAGAATTGTGGTCTCTATTTCAGCATATTAATTTACTCAAGGCAGTTAGTATAGCACCCTCTGTGACTCACTGGCCTTCATCATCCACCCTCCACTATGCCCCATCCAATGCAAGCCAGTTCATTTCAAATCAGCTAACACATTTATTGGGAACCTTCTCTGTTCTAGGACTGGTAGTAGGTACTACAGACAAACAGGGCAAGGTCTCGTCCCTTGAGGAGCTTGTAACTTGGTGCTTTGAGACTGTAAATGTAACTACATTTATTAGGCAAGATATGAGATGGAAAAAGTGTAGAAACAAAACAGAATCTGTTGAACCATCAATCAAGGAAAACTTATTTGCAACTTTTGAGCTGAGCTGGACGCTAAAAGGACGGAGATGGAGAAAGTGTCCCCCACTCCTCCAACCAAGCAGAGCAAATAGCACAAGCAGAGAAAGAGATGCAAGTCCAGAGTGGCAATGGCCCTTGTTGGCTGGAGTGCATGTTAGGGAAAGGAGCCTGCAGGTCTTGAGTACGTTAGGGGTTTGGACTTAATTCTTGAGGCAATATGGAACTGGAGTGGGAGATTGGAACGATGACAGCCATACGTTAGGAAAATCACGCTGGTGGAGTGTAGCTGGGGGCTAGTGGGCAGTTAGAAGGCAAGGAGACTACTTTAAACGTAGGCACCCAGGGAGTGGCAGTGGGGTAGGAGAAGAAAGGGTAGATGTGAGCTCTGATTATGACCACAAAAGCTGCATGACTTGCTAAGTGATTAGATGCAGGCAGGAAGAGGTACGACCCAGTCCAAGATGTCACCCTCCAAAAGAGAATTTTTAAGCTTTTGTCAAAACCTGCTGCCCCTCTGGCCTGCCCACTTAAGTTAATGGCATAAACCAGTAGCAGAGAGTAGGAAAAGAGGGGCTGATGATTTCAAAAAGGAAAATGTTAAAGTCAACGATAGAAGAGTGATTTAGTAAATTATTATGGCCCATCAACGAGGTAGCTTCTGAGGCAGGTTTTTGAAAAAGTCATTAAGAAGATGAATGTAAAGCATGGAAAACGTTTGATAAACCACTGAGTGAAAGGGTGAATGACATTAGTGCTATAAGGACGGTGAATACCACTACATACAATTTAAAGGGCATACGGTGAAAGGCCAAATGGAAAAATACAACTTAAAAAGAGCTGTGTTCAGGTCGTGGGATTATGGGAGATTTTTTTTTCTCTTCTGTTTTGAAATTTTTTCTGGAATGTTATTATATGGCATGTGTATGCTTAAGTAGGTCCACAAGGTAAAAGAAAGAAAGGGAGGGAGCATGCTCAAATGACATGGAAACATGCTCCCAATTAAGCAGACCTTTATGTATCTGAACTCTCAATTAGAACTCGGCTGGTACGTACCAGATTCTAGTAGCGTTTCCATCCTGATTTTTTCTGCATCTAGTTTGGGCTGTCTCGGTAGGGTGGGTTAAGAGCCACTTATATGTCCCTTTGTATTTAGAGGCTGTTTCTTCAGCTTTGCACTTTCTGGGCTCTACAGAGAAAATGTATGCACATTTGAAAGGGCAAAAGGCACTTAAAAGTTTCATGAACATCCATTATCACCCAACATTATTACCCTGCACATAAACATCAGCTAATAAAAGGGGAAAGTTTTCTACCAGGCAATTTAAACCAGGCTGAAAATAACATTAAATGGAATCTTTTTTTTTTTTTTAAATAAAGCTCCCAGTACGATCTCACATTTGGTCCTTTGCCTTAAAACTACCACTTGATGGGCCAGTTTTTCTGCTTTGGCTCTATTAAAATGGTACATAGGCATTGAAAAAAATCAAGCCACGCAAAGGGATGTAGAGTGAAAAATCAAATCAGTCCCCACCTGTCGATTGCCTTCCTTTTGAGTGGCAGTTGTTAATAGTTTGAGGTGCAGTGACAGGAGGCTAAAGGCTGGCTTCTTTTTCTGGTGGCGCCGCCCTTCTTAATGGGCTCTGGGGTGGATTCGGTTTTAGTAAACTCAGTGTGTTCGTCATCGGTAGTACAGACCAGGGTGCTCTGTTCTCTTGTTGATGCTGACGGCAAGGTTTTGCTGCCAAGTGTTGTCACATCAAGGGAGACATGTCCTGAGCTAAGTTTATGTGGTAAGGTCCCAGGTTTTTTTTTTTTTTTTTGCGGGGGGAGCTAGTTGTTTTGGCCACGCCACGCGGCTTGCAGGATCTTATTTCCCCAACCAGAGATCGAACCTGGGCCCACGTCAGTGAGAGCATGGAGTCCTAACCACTGGACCACCAGGGAATTCCCAAGGTCCCAGTTTTTACTGACCACCCACGAGGTTTATGACCCTGATTCCAGAAATCAGGGTGGCCGGAGAAGCGGGCCAGCCAGCCTTGCCCAACCATCCCAGTTTTCTCTCTGAGTGAGGATGTAAGACGCCTTCTTCTCCCTTTCTGGTGTATTTAAGCAAGAGAAACAGTCCGCCCACTCCATTGATGAACTGGCCGCTGCTAATATCCAGAGCGGATCGATGTTTCTCTGGTAACCCCTCTGGCACTCGTTTTTAAAGCTCTTCCAGGTGGAAAGGTTGCCAGGGCAAGATGAGCACTGAGGCTGTGGAAAGGAAATTGAAGACAGTTTCTCTCCCGCTCTGAAGGCAGAATCTCTTACTATGTATGCATTTGGAGCTTTATAACAAAGAGTGAATTTATATGGAAATACCCAATGGAAATTACCTCGTTTTTTCACTGCAACGTGTTCAGACTTTACTAATAACGTCAACTGATCTGGTGTGAAGTTTCCATGAGTGAGGTTGCCATGTATTTTCTTTTGATCCTGCTAATCAATTTGGTGGGCACTAAAGAAGAGTTGGCCTTTATGATGACCTGACAAGCACAGCTAAAAAGAAGAGCAAAAAAAAAAAGATGTTGGAGTTATGGCCACAGAGTGCAACTTGGCCTGCGTTGCAGATGACTTAATTAGTAGTCCATAAATGTCAAGCATTTTACAGCTATTAAGTGGCAAATCTTAAGAAATGATGGAAGACAGCATATTGAAGTCATCTGATAAATTTTCTCGTATCCAAAACAAACAACTCAAAACCCATTTTCAAAAGAAGAGTCAGCAACATTTGCATTATGTTGAAATTGACTAGCCGTGCGATTTCTAGGAGTTTGTGATAATTAATAGGGAAGATGGAGTACTCAGGATTTATTACTTCAGAGAAAACCTTTTACCCTTCTGGTCTCTAATTTACCCATCATTACCGCAATAATAAGGCAAACAGGCACATGCTCAATTAGTCTATAAAGCTGCGTTCTGAAGAAGGCCTATTTCTATAATAGAATAATAATGATAATAACAGTAGCCAACATTTGTAGAGCTCTTGTTCTGCATGTTTTAATTCATGTTATCTTCACAAGAACTTTATGAGGTAGTGCTATTATTATCCCCATTCTACAGATGAAGGAACTGAGCCTTAGCCAAGGTCACAAAGACCTAATATTTCATTTCGGAATGTTCTGTCTACTAAAAGATATGTTATGAAAGAATAGGGCTGTCCTTAACCTCGATCTCTATAGCGAGGTCCTCAAACATTCTAAATTCCTCTACTCCTCCATTACTGAGCACATTTCAGATTCATAAACTTACCTATGCCTTTTCTCCATTTCCATTTGTAGATACATCTTTTGGAAGAACACATTTCCTATATTTCCTATCAGCTCTTGAAAGTCAGATGCGCCTGTGTTTACCTAAAATTTCTCTCTATGTCCAATCGAAGCCATGCCCCCCCCCCCGCGACTGATCCATATTTGGTGAAGTCCCTGTTCATCCTACCCATTCCACTGGTACCTATCTTCTCAGCTTTCATCTTCTCAGTCTGAAGAGGACTCTTCTTTTTGAACCCTCTCCTCTTGCTGCAAGAGTAGAGCAGACCCTCTACCCTTAGCACCCTGAACATTTTAATGACCTTTCCATGAGCCTCCTATGGCTATATGTCCTTCTTGGGCTGCATCGAGCAGACCAGCAATAGCCAGTGTTCCGGGAGGAGCCAGACCACGAGTCTGAACAGGACCGAGGCTGCTTTCCATGTTGTTTTTCAATTTCCCTGCTCAGTATTTCCCGGACTTTTTTGATGACAATAAATGCTTTATTGACCTATCCCCAAATTATGACCACTTTGGACCCCATTTTCTCTTCACTACAAAGAGGCAGCAGGCAGGCTGTTAGGCTGTGCCGTGACCAACAAAAACAACTTATTTCGTGAAGGCAAGAGCCCATTTACAGCATCTGTAAAATAACCACCAGGTACTTTGATCTCCTTCTGACAACTCTGACCAACAGGCTACACATACAGAATTAAATGGAAGGAAAATCAGAACTAAATGTACCAGCTACGAATAAACTCAGCTCCTACCTGTATGGTACACGGGAAATTGTAGCCATTCCTTGCCCTTCTCTCTGTTTCAAATAACGCAAAAGAAAAGTACGTAGTCACTGAAATCTTTAAATAAACGTCACAATTGACTAGGGGGCTTATCGTTAACAACCACGATCGTAATTATAGTTTACATTTATGTAACCCATTGCCATCTAAAAATCACCTGCAAAAACATCAATGCATTTAGTCCTGACACCAACACTGTAGGGTAGGTAATGCAGGGGTGGTCACCCCATTTTCTAGTCTCACAGAACTTAAATGATCTGCCCAGTATCCCACAGCTGATGGCTCACAGGATTTGGATCCAAACATGGCGATGATAATTTTAACACTAGCAAGATTTCACTGTACTCTATGTCCTGTGCTAAGCACTGTATGTAAGTTATCTCGTTCCATCTTTCCAACAGCCCTGTGAAGAACGGTGATATTATTATCCTCATTTTACAGATGAGGAAACTGAGGCATAGGAAGTTTAATTAAGTTGCCCAAGGTCTCACAGTTAGGAAGTGGAAAAGCAGAGATTCTAACCCAGGCAGCCTGACTCTGGGGACCATATTATCACCAAAAGGTTTTTACATCTATTATTTGACAGGAATTTTACTTATGTGATGTTATCTATACTGTGTTCAATCTTTAAATTCTGACTCAGGTATTTACAGAGTGTATTTTAAATGATGGCAGATAATTTGGAATGCACTGTAGGCTTGACTGTATTTTGTATAGTCAAAATATTTGTCTCAGATTTAAACACCTTAAACCCTGGGCGCATACTAATTCTTTCAGAATCTAACATTGTAAAGCTTTGAGGCACTGGAACAGATGATGGAAGATAGTTTTGTCACACTCTGGATTTATTACGTGAATGCCTGTCTTGCAAACAATTGTGTCACTCTTGGAAAAACCAGGCTTTCTTGCCAGATGTCTACAACCAAGAAATTCCATTTATCATTTACAATCCCCAAATCATTCCATACTACTGTAGCCCCCAAAATGTGCCTCAAAAAACTACCACATAGACAGTTCAGAAAAGCAGAGGATGGCTTTCTTAGTGGCTTCTTGTGCAGATCCCAAAGAAAGTAATGTAATTTGACCCTCAGTTATCACAACTGAACTTTGCCTGATAATATACACTTGAATGGAAGAGCTATTTAGCTATATCTAATCAGGTATAGGATGGGTCGCAAGTAGATTTGTTTTGAAAAATTACTTACAAACGTTTGGTCCATGGTTATTTCTTCCTCAGTAGTGTCTCTGTACCAAAATCATCAAAAAATTATAGAAAAATGAAATATAGTACCAAATACATGAGGGAACAAGTTCAGGAGAAAGACAACTCAGGCAGAACAGTAACATCCACCAGCTTGGAATTCTCATAATACTAGGGCTCTAAGGAGACACTTTAAAAGAGCTGGGTCATTATTTGCACTCCAAAATGGTGGTAAGACTTTGCTTCAGCAATCCCACTTCTAGAAATCTATACCAGCCGGGGTGTATAAAATATATACACTAAAGTGAAGTAACTGAAATGTCCATCACTAAGGTAATTGGATAAATACACCAAGGCACACACATACAAAAGAATTCTACGCAGTCATCAAAATGAATAAGCTAGATCTGTATGTATTGGCCTGAGAGGATGTACATGAGGTATTCTAAAACAAGAAAAGAAAGTTGTAAAACAGTATGTAGAGTGGGAGCCCATTCTCTTAGTAAACACATGGCAACAAATCTAGAGAAATATATAAAATAAGCTGTTAACCAGAGTAGGTGGGGAAAGGCAGGTTTCTGAAGATTTTTGCTATCCATGCTATATATTTCTGTAAAGCTCTAAGATTTTACAATGACCACATATTACCTTGGTGATAAAGAGAAATCATAGACACAGTTCTTTAAAAGAATGTTGTATACTCCAGACATTTCCAATTTTCTTTTAATAACCTATTGTGGATTTACTTCCATTACATTCTATGAACCTTCTTGAACCCATTTGTGTTTGAACACGCAAAAGAAACCAAAATCCCAGGGTATGGAAGACAGGCAGTCACATTCAATGTTTTAAAAAATCAGCTTACTATGGTATACCAGAACCATGCTTATTTTTCAAAGGGATTCTTCTGGATGTCCCTTTGACAGGGGGCTAGTATACATGCAGGGCAGGAGCAGAGAAAATAGTTCTCAGATGACCAGTTGCCTTTGTCATGGTCTTCTGGATACTACTCAGTGCCTGCCAATTTCACTGCAATCACCTCTCCAAATCTGTGCCCCAGGCAGGTCTTGAACTAACCAGCATTCCTTACTCACTTTAAACATTTCAAGTTCCCTTGGAATTTCTAATTCCTGAAAGTGCATTATCCAAAAGTAAAAGGCCTTATAAATCCTCATGCAATGGCCATCCCTGGCCTTTCATCCCTTTAAGACATGATTTTTTTTCCCTTAAGTCACACAATCATAGCATATTAAAGCTAAAAGTGGTATTAGGGGTAACTGAGTCCAATTCTACTGTTTCCCCTATTTACTTTCTTCTGTTTTGTTCTCCCATTGGCTTTATACCCTAGTAATAATATAAACTTCTTTCTCATTCCAAAGAGAACTTACACTCAGAAGGGAAGATGAAACTCAAAATGCAGCAGTCTCTAAATCTCAGACAAAAACAAAGGAAATCCCCTCGGGATAGAAACAGACCCACAGTGGATGACACTCACATACCTGCTTTTAATTTGAACAGCCAGATTAGCAAGGACAGATTCACTGTCCTGAAATATAGAAGTCAACTGTAAAAGATAAGACATATCAGTTTGAGGACTCCTGCTGCTCTTTCTTAACCCAGCAGCGTTACCTGAGATGATGTGATCATTAAGCTGCATTCATTATTTCAGTTGGTTCAACATCTCCATCTCTCCACTCAGCTTTTCAATTTACATTTTACCTATTTTTATGGGCTGAACTGTGTCCCCCCCAAATTCATGTTGAAGCTCTAACCCCTTCATGTGACTGTATTTGGAAATAGGGCCTTTAAGGAGGTAATTAAGGCTAAATGAGGTCATAAGGGTGGAGCCCTAATCTGATAGGACTGGTGTCCTTATAAGAAGAGGAAGAGACACCAGAGATCTCTCTTTCTCTGCGTGCACACACACAGAAAATGCCATGTGGGAGGACACAGTGAGGTGGCCATCTACAAGCCAAGGAGACACGCCTCACCAGAAACCAACCCTGCCAGCACCATGATTTTGGACTTCCAAGCTCCAGAACTGTAAGAAAATAAATGTCTGTAAAATAACATACACATAACTGAACCACTTTGCTATACACCCGAAGCTGACCCAGCATCGTAAGTCAACTATACCACAATTAAAAAGAAAACGAAAGAAAAGCCTGTCATTTAAACCACCTAGTGCATCATATTTTGTTATGGCAGCCCTGGTGGATGAATACACCCCCCCCCCCATTTTCAAGCACTTATAATCATGTCGTATATACTTGAAAATAAATGCTGATGGGGAGAGAGGGAAAACAGACATCATCGTTTACTGTTGGTGGGAGGTCACTTAGTGATAGCTATTAAAATGTGAAACATTCATGTCCTTTGATCCAGCTATTCCAGTTCTAGGAATTTATCCTACAGAAATACTCAAGTGCCCCCCAAATTTATTGCAAGGGCATCATTGTCAGCATTGTTTCCAAATAGAGAAAAAAATAGAAACAACTTAAATGTCCACAAAAAGATGCCTGGATTAAAAAGAAATACTACAATACAACGATCCAGTGAAATCCTGTTAAAGTATATGAGGTAGATCTATATTTACCAGCATGAATGTGCTCAAAGATACAGGGTTAAGTGAAAAGAAAGCAAGTTGCAGAATAGCGTAGTTACTGATTCTAATTACTTTTGTAAAGGAACACACATGTATCACTGTTATTATATGTATAGAAAAAATCTGAAAGAATATACTTTAAACTGGTAAGAGGAGTTAATACAAGAAGCAATATCAGGGAGGATATTTACTTTCTGGGTTTCAGATTTTAGTCTCTGAATTTTTTACGTATTACTCTTATTATCAGAAAAATGTAAGGATAACTGAAACATCTCTTATGTAAAAGAGAGAAGAAATGAAAATGCAGAAAACAAAAACATTTTAAGTATAATGGCATACGCTATGTTATCACGGCTCTCCTAGGTTCCCCAAATAGGGAAATTTGGCAAAGACCCAGAATTCATGTCAGTGGAGGGAAACGCACAGTTCTAAACCAATTAAAATAATAACATCCCATAAAAGCTTTTAGCATTTGCACTATGAAAGAGAGACCTCATACATCCTCATGGTGTTGATTACAGAGTGGATAAATTTGCAGCAAAAATAATCAAAACCAATTTGCTGTGAAATGTATTATGGGTAGAAAAAAAGTGTAGCCTAGTTTTAATCTACTCAGTCATATTTTTTTCACGTATTTTTTATGTAGCACAAATATTCAAAAGATTATTTACCAATTTTTTGCAAATTCTTTTACAACCCTGGTAATAGGGACCTTAGCTCTTCATCAAAGACAGAGAAGCTCATTTCAATATTGTAGAAGGAAACTGTAATTAAAAATAAGGAGATTAGGGCTTCCCTGGTGGCGCAGTGGTTGAGAGTCCGCCTGCCGATGCAGGGGACACAGGTTCGTGCCCCAGTCTGGGAAGATCCCACATGCCGCGGAGCAGCTGGGCCCGCGAGCCATGGCCGCTGAGCCTGCGCGTCTGGAGCCTGTGCTCAGCAACGGGAGAGGCCACAACAGTGAGAGGCCCACGTACTGCAAAAAATAAATAAATAAATAAGAAATACCTGTACCCTTCTTTTTACCTTTCTGCCTTCAGAGAACTGGCTCCCTTGGAGAACACACATCCCATTGTGCATGCATTCTGTGATGCCACATATATTGCGGAACATACCTTTGGACTTAACAGCAATCGGTGAAGTCAAAGTTTCCATAGATAAAAAGGAAGGTGTGGAGTCAGGCCAGGTTGTCTCAAAAGAGGAAGACGTTAGTGAAGACACACTTGCTGTAGAAGGATGTGTTACTCCAGTGGATATGAGTGGAGATGGGGCTCCAGTAGCAGTGGATGTAGTGGTGGCTATATTTAGAACGGAGTCCTGTGTGGGCTTAGGAGGAACTAATGTCGGGGATGCTGATGCAGCTGGGATTCTGCTCCACGTAGATGTTGTTGTAGGGCTAGGTAGAAGCATAGCACCAATAGACCGGGTGCGGTCAATTCAACCATTCAACCATTATTAACCATTTGGGATGTAGGAGGAAAAGAAGTCTTTGGAGTAGAGAACTCGGCTTCAGTACTTTGAGGTGAAAACAGAAATGATGTCAAAGAGGGTGGAGCTGTACTGGATGGAATCCAGGGAGGGTATGAAACAGGTGCATTCACAGACGTGGCACCTTTTGTCCCGGCTGTTGAAGTATTTTCTGACAAGGAAGTCATCTTTTCTGTACTTGAAGAATGGTAAGTGGTGGCTTTTACACTTTTTGTGGGTCCAGGAGTGCTCTTAAAGCCAGTCAAAGAGGGGGAAACCTGAATATTCAAGGAAGTGTGGGGATTTTCTGAGGGAGTGGATGAAAGCACACTTTCAGGGGTGGCAATTCTGGAATAAGTATTTGTGAGAACCGTTACTTTACCACTGCTTACAGTAGACAGAGAGCTATTAGTAATCCCAGAGAATATGCCCAGAGTGGAGGCCTCATATCGTTGTGATGGTTGTCGTGTTGTTGATAGAAATGGTGAAAATGTGGTCTTTGGAATGGAAGAAATAGCTTCATGTTCTTAGAACTGAATAGAGGAGAGGCAGGCGTGCTTACGAATGTAGTCACTAGCCCAGCCATTATAGTGGTTGGAATAGTTTTCACAGAAGGAGAAGTTGGCTCTGTTGGGGAGGATAAGGATGTAGGTGTGATCCTGGAGGACACCTCGGTTATTTCTGAAGTAGTGAAAGCACAGGAAGCCACAGTGCTTTTTGAAGTAGACCCAGCATATGTCACAGGTGTGACATCCAATGTCGATGTTTGCACGGTCATAGAAGGCCCTGGGGGTAATTGAAGACAATAAGTATAGAATGATCCAGCTGTTGTGGAAGCATCAGAAGAAACAGCAGAAGGTGGAAGCGCAGAGTCATTAGCTGACATTGAGGACATCTCAGCCACAGGTCCAGAAGTGGCTACAGAAAGACTTTTCAAACAATCTGCGAGCGCTGTTTTAGAAGATTCCGTCATTAGTACCGTGGGAGTGTCAGAAACGCTTTTGGAGGTGAAGGCAGTGACACTAACTGGCCGTGGGGACCTCTGGTAGATGGGAATGGACGTTGCCATAGCGGTTTTCCCAAGAAGTGCTGTAGGTACGTTTGGAGCAGAAAGGGCTGTAGCGATCCTGTCAGGAGACATAGTTGTAAAATTGGCATTAGATAGTCGAGCTGTGGAAAGAGACGGAGTCTCAGGGGAGGTCTGTGTGCTTTCAGAAATAGGAGAGGCAACTGAAGACACATCAGGTTGAGTCCTAGATGAAAGCAAGTGTGAAGGAGCTGTGTTATTGTTTACAGGATTTGATATCCTGGTTGTCCCAGAAGTTATGGTATCTGCAGATGAAGTATCCTGGCGGTGTGAGAACGGGTGAGTCACAGAGGTAGTGCTTACTACCTTTTTCTCAGTCCTGGGAGTATATACTGAGAGGGCACTCATGCTCTCTTTTTCAGGAGACAAAAGCGTGGTCATTGTCAGAGCTTGTGAAGGGAGAGCTGTTTTCCCAAGACTGGGAGGCGTTTCTGAAATGTGGACATCTGCTGTTGAGGTAGGTGGAGTGTGCGCGCTCCCAGAAGTGGGAGATGAAGTTGGACTCTCATTAGGTGGAGTCACAAACGGAGTCTCTGAAAGTGAATGTGTTTGGTGACTGGAAATTTTCGTGCCCTCAGCAAATCCTGTGTCTGTCATTTCCGAGGATGAAGTACTGTGGGAGTCTGAAATAAGAGGATTCTTTGATGAGGACATTTCTGTCACCTTCAGAGTTCTAGGGGTCTTTCCCAGGGAGGTGGTCATCCGCTCCTTGTCAGAAGATAAGGTAGAAATGTCAGTCACTAATAAGGTGGGGACCAGTGTGTTTACAGGATGTGTGGAAGATTGAGAAATGTGACCGTAGAGTGGGTGTGGAAGGGGTTACTGTGTCAGCTGACGGGGACAGAATGGTGGTCTCGGCCTTAGTTGCCACAGGAGTGGGAGGCCTCAGCGAGGGGACTCGAGTTTCTGCCAGAGAGGGAACCGCCGTGGGTGTCATCCTGACAGAGATCCCTGTGGCCTCTGAAGTGGTGTGGATGGAGTCTCTGTGGGAAGGCACGGTACCGCTGGTTGTGGAAGTGCTCTGATCCAATGGCGGCATCGATGCTGTGGTCACTGCAGCTGATGACAGAGTTGAGATATCTGAGGGCAGAGATGTGGAGGAAGCCCTGGCCAATGTAGAAGGCCCAGGCATGGTAACCTTAGTCTCCTCAGACAGCACCATAGAGGTGACAGCAGAGACATTAGCCGGCAGTGAGAACACAAGGGTAATAGGCACAGGGGCTGCTGAGGAATGCGTGGCTATAGGCTGTGGAAACAAGGCACCAGCAGTCAAGGACATAGCCGTCCTGTCTGTAGGGATAGTGGCAAAACTCATCCTCAGTATTCTTGTGGTGGAAGCACCCAGGGGTTCAGAAAATGTCTCTGTGCTCCCACAAGTGGGAGATGGGGCTGGATTCCCCTCAGGTAGAGTCTCTGAAGTCCAATGTGCTGTGTAGATGTGGGTGGAATTAAAGATTTCTGTAGTTCCATGAGGTGAATTCTTAGGTGTGGTTTTCACCGATTTTGTAGAAAGCCAACTTTCTCTCGCTTCAGTAGTTGCAGTTGTATTATCCAATTGGGTAGTCAGCTTCTCCATATCAGGAAGTGGGGAAACAGATTCATCTGTTGCTTCCAGTATCGTTGCAAATGGAGAAACCTCGGTTGTCACTGCTACAGTCGATTTTCCCTTAAGAAAATGGGAAGTGGTTTCTTTCCTTGTCACAGCAGTTCTGAATCTTTGTGCTGTTGCAGACTCTGCAACAGGGGCTATTGTCTCTCCAGATGCAATTGTACCATTTGTCTCTGTTTGTGTGTTCTCAGAAGCACTCTCCTCAGTAGAAAAATTTGGTTCAACATAAGCAAGGGTAGATATTCTATCTACTGGTGGAACAACTGTCTCCCTTGGTGTTGAAAGAAGTTCATTTCCAGCTACTGTGGACATAGAGGTGGGTTTTAGTAGTAAGCTGGTAAGTTTACACTCAGGCAGTTTGGTTACAGATGTGGCTCCAGAAACTGTGGAGAAATTAGCAAACCACGGAGATGTCAATTTGCATAGAACTGCTGTATATCTGTCGGTAGTAACATCAGCGGTGGTAGTGGCCTCACTCTCTGTGGATGCTTCTGGTTGGACGATAATATTAGCAGTTGTGGATGAATGCTCTGTATTAGAAGTACTCCCATGGAATGCTGATGTCAACAGGGTCTGTTCTGGCCTGGAAGTCCAAATGATCTCATTGGTGGAGGATAGATGGTTACCTTCATCAGTTACTGATGTGGGACCAGACTCAGACACCTTGGATGTGGAAGCTGATCTAGTGGAAATCAGAGAAAGCATGTTTTCACCACCGGGGGGTGTATTCTGGGTATATACTGGCCCAGTGATTGTGGGGTAAAGCATAGTTCCAGCCACTGTAGGTGCAAGTGTGATCCCAGTAGTCAAGGCTGCATGTGTAGTCTCAGCATCAATAACTGTCTGTACACTCTGAGCTCTGGTGAATGGAGAGGATGTCCTAAAAGAAAGGGCCACGGAAGAGGCCTCTTTTGGCACAGAGGTAGATATTGTGCCCTCCACTCTGGGTGAAGAGACATCCTGGAAATTTGTAAATGCCGGCTCTGTTTCAACTGTTCTTAGCGCAGGTGTCATTTCAATAGACCTAGTTGAATAAACTGTAAAGGGTATTTCCATATCAGTTGTTGCCAATGTGGATGCCGTCTGATTTCTAGGAAATACAGAATCCACTGGAACAGCTGTGGAGAGGAGCACAGACTCAGGTGGCAGTGCTGATGCAGTCCCAACGTGAGTAGTTGTAGCTGAAGTCTGGTCCACCGTGGACTGAGGTACACTTCCAGCATCTGTAGATGCAAGAAACTCCTGGCTAGGGCTTCCCTGGTGGCGCAGTGGTTGAGAGCCCACCTGCCAATGCAGGGGATGAGGGTTCGTGCCCCGGTCCGGGAAGATCCCACATGCCGTGGAGCGGCTGGGCCCGTGAGCCATGGCCGCTGAGCCTGCGCGTCCGGAGCCTGTGCTCCGCAATGGGAGAGGCCACAACAATGAGAGGCCTGCGTACCACACACACACAAAAAAAACAAAAACAGAAACTCCTGGCTAGCTGTGGAGATAGGGAGTGCCCCCATACCTGTGGATTTGGGTCAAGATGTTGTAGACATGGATGTCGACTCAATAGATGAGAATAAATATGTTGTCCTCCTAACAGCCAACTGAGATCCAGTCACTGAAGTTTTGAATGTAATTAACTCTTGGTAAATCCAGATGTGTACAGAAAATTAGTAGCTACTGTTGGATGAAAGGTCTCAGTAGCAATGGATTCAGCCATTTTTGTTGTCCTTGTGCTCTCTGAAGATGGGGATTTACTTATTTTCATGGAATTGGCAGTAGGGCCTATGGAGGTACTCTTGGTAGACAGAGCAATGGCTGCTGGAGTAGACGAAATGTCTGCTGTGAATGTAGCTGTCTCAGCTATGGATGTCTTTTTAAAAATTGGTGCAGTCATTGTTTCCAGAGGTGGAGATGTTGTATTGGAATACGATCTGGTTGTATAATCAGTTGCAAATACAGGCATGCTTTTAGACTCCACGGTAGAAGAATATACCGTCTTTTGTGGTTTTAGTCCAGTAACTTGGAGTGGTGTTGTCAAATCTATTTGCTGTGAAAGAGTTGTAGTTGTTTCCTGAATTGCTATATTTTCAGAAACAACTGAAAAATTACAAAGCATGTGTCACTTTGGATTCAACTTTAGAAGTCAGAGACAATTTAAGAAACAGCTCTATAATGGTTTTTCACATTTTTAAGAGGAGATAAGTATCAGATATAAATCAAATCATGTGATTACAGCTGACCCTTGAATTATAGGGTTTGAACTGTGTGGGTCCACTTATACGCAAGTTTTTTTTCAATAGTAAATACTACAGTACTACACAATCCACGGTTGGCTGAATCCTCAGATGTGGAAGAGCGGATATGGAGAAACCACAGATACAGAGGGCCAACTATAAGTTGTAATGGGGGGACTTCACTGGTGGTCCAGTTGTTAAGTCTCTGCGCTTCCACTGCAGGGGGTGCAGGGTTCGAATTAAGATCCCACATGCCACGGGGCGCAGCCAAAACAAAAAAATTGTAACGTGATTTTCCCTGCTCTGGAGGGTTGACATTCCTAATCTCCACATTGTTCAAGGGCCAACTGTACTTGATTTTTCTTTCTTTCTTTCTCTTTCTTTCTTTCTTTCTTTCTTTCTTTCTTTCTTTCTTTCTTTCTTTCTTTCTTTCTTTCTTTCTTTCTTTCTTTCCTTCTTTTTTTATTTCTTTCTTTTTCTTTCTTTCCTTCCTTCCTTCCTTCTTTCTTTTTTTTTACTTGGTTTTTCTTAAGATGATTTTCTACTTTCCAAAATCTATATATGGTTCTCATAATGCCCTGGTTAAGTAACAGGTAGAAGGATATCCATTCCATCGTGTCTCCATAAAAAAATATAGGCACTCCTAAAAGAGGGGTGCATACTAGAGTAGCACACTGAGTGAGAGGATTAACTTTGGGAAATGAACCAATTTCTTGAAAGACAAGTGGTCAAACTCGCTTAAGAAGAAATAGATGACTTGAATGGTCCTATATCTATTACAGAAATTGGATTGTGTGGTTAAAGTCTTCCCAAAAAAGGAGGACCAGCTTTGGATTCAAATAGATGTATTTTTAAATCCTGGCTCCCTCATTTATTCATTATGTAATCATGGACTAGTTAATTAACCTCTCTGTGTTTCAATTTCCTCCTCTGTAATGTGAGATAATAACACCGACCTTAAAAAATTGTTTTGAGAATTGAGTTAATGCATGTAAAATACTTAGCATAGCACCTGGCATATAGGAAGTGCTCAAAAAATGATTAACTGTTGTCAAATACCTATTATTCATCTCAGTACTATAAACTGAAAATGTTTTGATCTGGGACCCCAAGATTAAAATTTCTTTAACATATGCCATTTATGTGTATATATTTACCAATAATGTATACATATGTATAATAAATTTACATTATGTACATTATAAACATACTCAAAATATGCCAAAAGAATATGATAGGGCTTCCCTGGTGGTGCAGTGGTTGAGAGTCCGCCTGCGATGCAGGGGACACGGGTTCGTGCCCTGGTCCGGGAAGACCCCACATGCCGCGGAGCGGCTGGGCCCGTGAGACATGGCCGCTGAGCCTGCGCGTCCGGAGCCTGTGCTCCACAATGGGAGAGGCCACAACAGTGAGAGGCCCGTGTACCACACACACACAAAAAAGAATATGATAAAAATAAATACAAACAGAAGTTTCACGATATTTTCTTCCTGCATTCTAATGTAATGATGGGCACAGTCACACAGGAGGATAAATTAGTATGTCTATATATTCATGATCACCAACTTCAAATAAGCTTTTCACACTGCCCATCCAGCCTACCACTTTTCTCTGGTCAATTTATGCTCCTACTCTCTGCAATAACTACTGAAAACCTTCCCCATTCTCAAACTTTACCCTCACATGTTTATCAAGTAACCTTTTCCTCTTATTTCATAGGAAAAAACAAAGGAAGTCATCAGGTAGAAACTTAGCTGTGCTGCCGTCTCAGAAAGCTGACACCAACAGTCATCCCTCCTTTCCCTAAGGAGCCTTCCCCTTCCTGATTTAAAACATGTTCCAGTCTGTTGCAATAAAACATAAAAAACCCCGGGCTTCCCTGGTGGCGCAGTGGTTAAGAATCCGCCTGCCAATGCAGGGGGCACGGGTTCGAGCCCTGGCCCGGGAAGATTCCCACATGCCGTGGAGCAACTAAGCCCGTGTGCCACAACTACTGAGCCCATGTGCCACAACTACTGAAGCCCGTGCTCTGCAACAAGAGAAGCCACCACAGTGAGAAGCCTGCACACCGCAACGAAG
The DNA here is from genome assembly GCF_011762595.2 of Tursiops truncatus. Classification (NCBI taxonomy): domain Eukaryota; kingdom Metazoa; phylum Chordata; class Mammalia; order Artiodactyla; family Delphinidae; genus Tursiops; species Tursiops truncatus. Next base: position 14,840,336 of record NC_047055.1, read on the forward strand.
AGTAGCCCCCGCTCGCCACAAATAGAGGAAGCCATGCACAGCAACAAAGAACAAAAGCAGCCAAAAATAAATAAATAAGATTTTAAAAAATCCACATCCTTCTGCAGGTACTGCCCTGTCACTCTGCTCCCCATCACACCCAAACTTCTTTAAAGAAAATTGATCTCTACTGGCTGTCTTCATGCTCCCCTGACCCATTCTTTAGCCCACAGTAATCTGGCTTCTGCCATCATCATTCAACTGAACAGCACTCACCAAGGCCACCAATGGCCTCCATGTAGACAGATACAATGGATACTTTTTCAGTCCTCATCTCACTTGACCTTTCAACAGCTTTTGATAATGTTGACCACTCCCTCCTTCTTAAGATACTCTTTGAGTTGACTTCTATGACATAACGCACTCTTGGTTTTTCTCCTACTTCTCTGGCCACTCCTTCTGGCTATCACCTTTGCAGACACATCCTATTTCACCTGGCCATTAAATATCAGGGTTCCCCAAGGCTTGGTCCCAGCACCTCTTTTCTTCTCACTCTATAATTTCTTTTTTTTAATTAATTAATTATTTTGGCTGCACCAGGTCTTAGTTGACACATGCGGGCTCCTTAGTTGTGGCGTGCGAACTCTTAGTTGCAGCATGCATGTGGCATCTAGTTCCCCAACCAGGGATCGAACCTGGGCCCCCTGCATTGGGAGCACAGAGTCTTACCCACTGCGCCACCAGGCAAGTCCCTCTATAGTTTCTTCACATCTGGGATTCCAACTTACACATATACACAGATGAATCTCCAAGTTATATCTCTAGATCAGATCTCTATTCTGAGCTCCACATTTACATGACTAATTGCTCACTTGACATCATCTCTTGGATATCTCATTAACACCTCAACTCAATATGCCCCAACTTGAACTCTCTCCAAACTAGGTTCTCTTTCAGTATTCCCACAGTGAATCATACATTTAATTGTGTAAGCCAAAACCCTCTCCCTCTGTCTCCTTCATTTCCTCTCACCTGCTATAGCCAATGCATAATCTTGTCCTGTGGATCTTACCTGCTGAATAGCTCTTTACTCCACCTGTTTATCCCCACCTTTATCACTTACCACTCTGACCAAGCCACCATCAGTCTCTCACCTGGACTACTACAGTAGCTTCCCAACTAGATTCTGCCTCTACTCTTGGGGCCCCTCCAATCTGTTCCATAATGCAATCAGAATGATCTTTTTGACATGCAGATTTGATCACGTGTCTCTCACACATACACACACACCTTCACATACTCAGCTCCCGTTAGTGGCCTTGTATTACTCATAGGATTAAAAAAAAATTTCTTAATAGAGCCTAAAAAAACTATGCATGGTTTGGTCTCTACCTGCCTCTCCAGCCTCAGTTTGTACTAAGTTTCTCCCTTGTTTTCTGGGCTTCAGCCCGGCAGCCTCATTTTAGTCCTGCAATACTTGGCATTATTTTCCCACCACAAGACTACTGCATGTCCTGTTGCCTCTACTTAGAATGATCTTCCCACCCTTCTTCATCTGATTAACTTCTATTCTTCCTCCAGATCTCGCGCATGCATCACTTTTTCAGGGAAGACTGCCTTCCTTTGCCTCCATAACTAGGTCAAACCAATCTATTCTAGGCTCTTATGACATACCTCTTATGACAACCCTCATATCTCTTCTTCATAGTACTTGTCACAGATGCAGTTTTTCATGTGTGTGTGCTTATTAATACCTGTCTTCCTCACTACACTTTATGGGTAGGGCCTTCATCTTTCTTTGCTCACTCACCATTACATCCCCAGTGCCTAGTACAGGGCCTGGCATGTGGTAGATGTCCAATAAATATTTGCAGGCTAACTGAACAAGTGGAAATGATGAAGGCTTGGAATGAGATGAGAGTAGTGTGGGGAACCCTAATCCTACAGCTATTGGAAAGGAAGAATTGACATGACAGTTTATGTTAGTGAAGAGGTTTAAGAGATGAAGACAGAGAAATGTCAGAGAACTTGACTTTTGCTTTTGGGCTACTTGGAGAACAGTGGCGATATTCATAGAAATAGGAAAATTGGGAGGGCAGCCTCACTCGGAAGAAAAACACCTGCTTCAGGCTCGGATAAGTGGAATTTGGAATGATGGTGGAACATCCAAGTGAAAATGGTGCATAGTAAAATTCAACACTGAGTCATAATTGTTTACCAGTTCAAATCACCCAAAATGAAATCATGCATATTTGCCATTGGGAAATTAGCATTTTGAATTTATCTACCTGGGAAGCATAATACCTATGATGTAGGAATAATTATGGTGGTAGACAATCTACTAACTTATTTCACTGTCTCGAGCATTAAAATTACTTTTAATTTGCATATATAGAAATTCTGAGATGTGTGGGGGATATCCTTTGGGATTTTGTGGTCATTAGCAAGTAGAATGAGTGACAATCAGAAACCTGCAACTAACTGTATAGATGAGTAGACAAAAGTTCACACATTTATAAAAAAAAAACTCAAAGTGATATAAGAAGTACTTTTTTACTTAATTTTACAGCATTGTTTCAATTACCAGAGATTCACATCCTATTAGGCAGTATCAAGAAACCGGTACATTTCAGCAGCACAATATTTATTTCAAGCTTCTGCATTCAAATTTTTCCATAACTGCAAGTAAAAAGAGAATTGTCAGGATCTTGGTTCCCATTTTTGCAGATGGCTTTACCACAGCCAACTGGCTTAGCAAACCTGTTACAGTGTCACTTATATCACATTTGAGGAGTGTGGCATCCCAGGGCCTGAATCACTCCCTATGAATGCACTAATTGTTGAGAGAAGATTTCACAATTCCCATTCCTTTACAAATGATTAATGATTGAGCTGCGTTAACTTTCTAGGAAGACAATAAAACACTACATAACACAAAAGCTTAAGTAATCTTCTTTGATCCAGCATTCAAATAGCACTGTTAGAGAAATCCATAACAAGTAAACTCTTTTAGAACATGGAGGATGGGAGTTAGGCGTGATATTTTTATCTGGAGAGGGCTGAGCTATGGACGTTAATTGCTATTGACACTTCCTGTAAGCATCTCAAAAAGAAGCATAAGACTGAGAAAAAGAAAAACAAATGAGTTGAACAAAATTGCCAAACAGGTGGCATTTTAAGTACCAGATATCTCCTAGGAATGAATGCAACTTTCATCTTAACTTAAAACCTGGATTTGTATAATTCAGCAAACCTCCCATTGAATCTTTCAGATGAAAGTGGTTTTTTTCCAGAGACGTTACTGTCTCAAGGTTTTTCCTCTAAAGTCTTTATTAATAAAAACTCAAATCTTCCTTAATTAAATCACAGAATTTTAGCACTGTGTTGGAGATTGTATTCAATCCCCTCATTTAGAGATTAGGCCCAGAGAGGTTCAGTGTTGAGATGAGATTTCCACCGGTGACATATGTAGAGAAGAAATAAGATAGTGTGTGCTAGTGCTTCAATTATCCAGTACCCATAAGTGCATGCCCTCAATTTACACAGAATCATCACAAACCCTGGAGAAAGAAGAGACTCTACCTAAAAGAATCAAGAATTAGCAAATTTAGATAATAAAAGCCAAGTTCTGCAAACGCTGAACTGCTCAAGAGAAAGTTATCACCTAAAATAGTCAGACACAAACTTTAGAAGAGAGAATCACAATGCTAAAGCAAAACATGAAGGCACCCTTGCAAGCCTAGGCATTGAAACCCAATGTGGATCCCAATTACAGCCATGCCCTGAAACAATATTCCTTAAATAATCACTCACATCCCAAATAGAGGTAATCCAATCAAATGTCAGTAGCTTTTTAACCAGGATCCATAGGGATTAAAGATCCGTGGAAGCAACCTAAGTGTCCACCAACAGATGAAGGGATAAAGAAGATGTGGCACATATATACAATGGAATATTACTCAGCCATAAAAAGAAACGAAATTGAGTTATTTGTAGTGAGGTGGATGGACCTAGAGTCTGTCATACGGAGTGAAGTAAGTCAGAAAGAGAAAGACAAATACCGTATGCTAACACATATATATGGAATTTAAGAAAAAAACAATGTCATGAAGAACCTAGGGGTAAGACGGGAATAAAGACACAGACCTACTAGAGAATGGACTTGAGGATATGGGGAGGGGGAAGGGTAAGCTGTGACAAAGTGAGAGAGTGGCATGGACATATATACACTACCAAATGTAAAATAGCTAGCTAGTGGGAAGCAGCCGCATAGCACAGGCAGATCAACTCGGTGCTTTGTGACCACCTAGAGGGGTGGGATAGGGAGGGTGGGAGGGTGGGAGGGAGGGAGACGCAAGAGGGAAGAGATATGGGAACATATGTATATGTATAACTGATTCACTTTGTTATAAAGCAGAAACTAACACACCATTGCAAAACCATTATACTCCAATAAAGATGTTAAAAAAAAAAGGCATTGCAGATTATGTGATTGTCCATGTAGAAAATCTCAAGGAACCTAAAAAAACCTAAAACACAAAAAATCTCCTGGGACTTAAAAGTGAGTTCAGTAAGGTTGGAGGATACAAATTAACACCAAGCAAAGAGTTCTTAGACTTGATGCCAAAAGCATGATCCACAAAAAGAAAAATCAATAAATTGTACTTCACCCAAACTAAAAGCTTTTGCTTGGTGAAAGCCCACGTGAAAAGGATAAAAGAGTAATCTACAGATTAGGAGAAAATATTTGCAAAGCATATATCCAACAAAGGACTAGAATATATAAAGAACTCTCAAGACTCCACATTAAAAATAAAAAATCCAATGAAAAAATGTGCAATGAATTAGGAGTTTGGGATTAACATACACACACTACTATATATAAAACAGGCAAACAACAAAGACCTACTGTATAGCACAGTGAACTATACTCAATATCTTGTAATAACCTATAATAGAAAAGAATCTGAAAAAGAATATATACATGTATAACTGAATCACTTTGCTGTACACTTGAAACTAACACATCATAGTAAATTAACTATACTTCAATAAAAAAGAGAGAAAAATCGGTAAAAGACATGAATAGTTCACTGAAGAGGTTATACAGATGGCAAATAATCACAGGAAAAGATATTCAACATCATTAGGCATCAGGGAAATGCAAATTAAAACCACAATGAAGGGCTTCCCTGGTGGCGCAGTGGTTGAGGGTCCGCCTGCCGATGCAGGGGACACGGGTTCGTGCCCCGGTCTGGGAAGATCCCACATGCCGCGGAGTGGCTGGGCCCGTGAGCCATGGCCGCTGAGCCTGCGCGTCCGGAGCCTGTGCTCCGCAACAGGAGAGGCCACAACAGTGAGAGGCCCATCTACCGAAAAAAAAAAAAAAACAAAACACAATGAAAATCACTACACACTTACCAGGATGGGTAACATTGAAAAATAGTGACAACACCCAATGCTGGCAAGGATGCAGAGAAACTGGACCACTCATACTTTGCTGGTGGAACAGAATATGACACAACCACTTTGAAAAACAATCTGACAGTTTTATATAAAACTAAATGTGCAACTACCATAATGCCCAGCCATTACACTTTTGGGCATTTATCCCAGAGAAATGAAAACTTATTCTCACACAGAAACCTGTACAGAAATGTTCATAGCAGGCTTTTTTTTTTTGTAATAGGCAAAAATTAGAATCAGCCCAGATGCCTTTTAAGAGGTGAATGGCTAGACAAACAGTGATATATCCATGCCATAGAATCCTATTCTACAATGGAAAGAAACAAACTATGGATACATACAACAACCTGGATGACTCTCCGGAGAATGATGCTAAGTGGAAAAAAAAGCCAATCCTTAAAGGTTACATATTTCATGACTCCATTTATTAACGTTTTTTAAATGACAAAATTTTACAAACAGGGGACAGATTAGTTGTAGTTGTCAAGGGTTAGGGATGTGGGAAGCAGAAGTGGGGGAAAAGGGAAGGAGGGAGGTGGGCGTGTTTATAACAGGGCAACACCATGGATGGTTGCAGTGTTGAAACCATTCAGTATCTTTTTTTTTTTTTTTTTTTTTTTTTGCGGTACGCGGGCCTCTCACTGTTGTGGCCTCTCCCGTTGCGGAGCATAGGCTCCGGCCCGTGCAGGCTCAGCGGCCATGGCTCACGGGCCCAGCCGCTCCGCGGCATGTGGGATCCTCCCCGACCGGGGCACGAACCCGCGTCCCCTGCATCGGCAGGCGGACCCCCAACCACTGCGCCACCAGGGAAGCCCCCATTCAGTATCTTGACTGTGGTGGTGGACACGTAAACCTACACAGGTGATCAAACTGTATAGAACTCAATACACACACACACACACACACACACACGCAAATGAGTACAAGTAAAACTAGAGAAATCTGAATAAGATCAGTGGGTTGTATCCATGTCAATATTCTGGTTGCTATACCATAGTTTTGCAAAATGGTACAATTGGGGAAAACTGGGCAAAGTGTACAAGAGATCTTCAGCTGCATGTGAATCTACAGTTATCTCAATAAAAATTCAAGTTAAAAGAAGCAAATGCAAAAGCCCACACCGTGCAGGTAGTTGAATGATAACTGAATGTCCATTTGTACTGCAGGGACCACAGAAGCCACGGAGTCTGGCCTCCATCTTTGAAGGGCTTACAAACATGTTTTGCCGCATTCATCTTGTTCCCATTTGTGAACAAGTGATCACTTGCACAAGTGATCTGCATGAGCTTTGCTGTCTCTGTATTTTAAAGCGGTGATAATCCATGCTAATTCGCAGGGGCCTGTGGGCTTAATTGCCATTTGCTCCTTCACTTTAGACCAAATTGTATTATTGTAATCATTGGGAGCTGGAGAACAGAGGTATAGAGTAGCTGCATATTTATGAGGCATTTTGTTGCGGATGTACCTGCCAACAGAATATTAAGTAGAACATTTGCTAAGGTACCGAATTCTGCTTGTGATTTGGGTATATCACCTCATATTAAATCTTCGCGTTTTTCGAGCCCACATTTTGCATCTGATTTTTCTTTCAATCACGACCTCTGGAAATATAATTCAGAGCGTGTTTATTAGATTTGTGAGAGATAATGGTGACCAGAAACTGTCACAGACACATCTGCCTGTGGGGTAGAAAAAATATGAAATGAGCATCTTTAACATGATGAGAAAAAAAAATTGTTTTCAAAATGTTGTCTGTATTCAGTTTCCAGGCAAGGACATGAAAAATGAATCCTGCAATAGAGAGAGAGACAGGCTAGAAGCTTCCATCTCTGAATCCATAGGCGAATGTCACCCTGTGCAGGAGACTACCAATTAGGAGGTTTGAATGAACTACAAACAGCTCTTGCTTATCTTTCGTGATGAAAAATGAGGATAGCACAGAGAACTGATGTACAGGGGCAAAACCAAATTGCCTTTTAGCTAGAAGAGCCCATCACAATGAAACCTTTCCTATCAGAGCTGATAACTGGATAGAAGGCTTAATAGTGGGCCAAAGGCCTTAGAAAGTACATAAACTATATAGTCAATCTCTGCATATTTTAAGAATGGTTAGTTCATAAAGTAATTCAAAGCAGCTGGAGCATTAGATTAATTAATAAATCTTAGCAAATCAATAGCTACACACACACAGGGACCCTATGTTTTGATACAGGGTAGATTTTGCAGAATGGACTCAATTCATGTTACTTCATTCTTTCCCAAGAAGGGATTTCTCAAATGCATTAACTAAGAGTGATTTAATCTACATACCTTTAGGAAATCAGAACAAATCCTTTGTTGGATCATGTGTCTGAGCTGAGATTAGGAAATTACTCTCAATTTACCTAGAGAGGAATTTTAGCTTCTCATCAGTCCCTAATGATCACATCAAGAAATTCCAGTCACCATCCATACCTTTTAAAAATACATTAGATTTTTGTCACAGCTAAAACCTGGATACAGCTTAAAAGTCCTTCAAAGAAAGATCATTGAATAAATTATAGCATAGCTCTATCATAACCCCTACACCAGAAATAGTCAGGTAGGTCTATACTTTCTGATATGGAAATATCTGCAAAATATACTATCGAATGCAAAAAAAAGATACAGAGGACTATGCTTATGATGATGATCCCAACTGAGAAAAAGAAAAACAAAGAATATTTACACACAAACCCAAGTTTTAAATTGTTTCTGCAAGGATATATAAAAACTTTTTAATCATTACTTTTAGAGAGAAGCACTTGGGGTAAGGGGATTGAAGAGAAAGGAGACTTTTAATTTATATCTTTATGCATTGTTTGAATTTTAACCATGCATGTCTATTACTTTTACTGTAAAAACTAAATCAATTTTAATGAATAGTTAACTTAATAAAATAACTAGCAAAAAAGGTAAACCAACTTAAATTGTAAAAGCTTATATCCTTTTCTCTTAAAATTGTACGTTTAATAATGTGTCCTATGAAATTACAAGCCCATGTATACGGAGATGTGTGTACAAGAAAATTCATTGTAGCGTTACTTGTAACTGCAAAAATTTGGAAGCAATTTAAATGCTCAACCGTGGTGAGTTAGTTCAATAAATTATAGTACATCTATAAATGGATATATGAAGCCCCAAAAGGGATGAGCTGGTTATAAACCTACTGATGTGTCCATGATAATATTAAGTTAAAATAAATCAAATTGTAAACCTATATGTACATATGCATACATTATTTTTATTTTTTTAACTATACACATCCATACACACCCATGCATACACACACACATTATAAATCCATAGGAAAAAAAATTCTAAAAAAAAATAGACACCTCTGTGGAGAGGACGCAGGGTAGGTTTTACTTTATGCTTCACGTATTTTTGCATTGTTTGAGTTTGTTTTATTCACAATCATTTATTGCATTTGTAACTTTTTTAATAAAGAAAAAAGGCTTAAAAACTACTCCAAAACTAAATTACTAGTGACTAGCACCTTTGCCATGATTATTATTTATCACTGCACTGTTTAAATACTCCTGAGACATCTCCAACTACAGTGAATACTTGTTTATTAAACCCAGGTAGCATTCATGGTTTTCGGCAAATGTTCCCCCAAAGCCCTGTTCTCATGAATATATAAATATACACATATATAGTTTATGTGTAAATAGATTTATTGAGAATTGTAACCTAGCCATGTGTTCATTAAAATTTATTTTTGAAAGGTCATAATCCTTCTATGGACCATAAATAGCAATTTATTAGGCAAAAGCTGAAGCTAGACATGTAGTAACCACTCCTATCTATTCAGATAACTGCCTTCATTTTCCCCAGATGTCAGACAGCAAGATGGAGGTAGAAGAAATTCTATGGTGTTACAGCTCCTTCAGGGGTGAACAGGCAGCGACCATAGCTGGTAGCTTAATTTCCCCAGGTGGATTAACAACACCAGCAATTCTCTTCAAAGGAAGCTTCTAAGAGAGTGGCTCATGACCGTTTTGGGGCCACAGACTCCTTCGAGGCAGTCCTGCAAGGTGTGTGGGGTGAAAAGAATGGGCTTTGCAACAGGACAGATCTTTGTGCAAATCCCAGCTCCACTACTGATTTGATGGGTGACCTTAAGCAATTTATTTAAGCTCTCAGGGGCTTTCTTTCTTCATCCATAACGTGCCTGACACACGGCAAGGACCTAGTAAAAGGCAGCGATTATATTATTTTAGAATATGATGAAGACTATAGACTGTCCTCAGGAGGAAAAAATTCATCTTGCATTTTTAGAATGGTGCGTACCATCTCAAGGGCTTTGCTCACCTGTCAAGGCCATTCTGGACCTCAGGTTAGGAAACCCTGTCTAAGGTTTGGAAAGAACATTTGAAGGAACCTGAATAGTAGAAATAACATTTTCTACTCCTTTTACTGATTGTCATTTTAGGTTATGTTTTCTTTGGCTTGTTTGTTGTATTGGATTATTTGTATATTATGCCCACCAAGACTTAATCAGACCAAGAGGATAGATTGTACATTAAAAAGTGTACAAAAGAGCAAAATAAATGAGGGTCATCTAACACTTTATCACTTCAGTTAGATTTAGTCATTTACCAGCAAAGTGGTATGAAAGGCCATGGCAATTCACTGGCCAGATTAGGTTTTCAAAGACCACTGCTAAGCACATGGACTTAATAGAGCCATACTTCTGGTTCCTTCCATCAATGATAAAGTTACTTTAAACTGCTTTGAGTGAGCTGTTCAGGCTTAACCTACTAGCTCGCTTTTGTAATCAGAGCCAGCTAGGACTTTTCTCTTTCATTTTCAAGCCTTCAGAAAGGAGAAAAACCAAATGCCTTCAGGTAGTAGCTCAAAGGAATGGCTTTCCTGTTCCTCTGCATTAGTCTGAGCTCAAAGAAACACAGAAACTCTCTGCCATTAACTCAAACAGCATCCAGACCGTTGGTGAAAACCTATCTCCATAGTCTGCAGGAGTCCTATTAGGCATGGATCTAGCCCCCCTTCCCTCGCTACCCCCTCCCAAATCCATAAGAACAGTAAATACTATTCCTCTAAGAATAAGTGAACATTTCAGGAAATGAGAAAAAATTCTATCTTGATGCTGTTATCAGTGACTTTACCCATGCTTCAGGACTGCAGCTGTTGACGATGGAGAAGATTGGATTTGACGGGAGAGTGGGGTTGGACAGAGAAAAACAACCTTATATTTCCTCCTAAAAACTGGAAAGAAGGAAGGAAATACATGTGTAATTCCAAAAACCCAGTTTTCTTACAAGAATTCCATCTAACAGTTCTCCCACAACGTCATTGCTCTCAAAAGAAAAATGAATTGGTTTATCAATATCATTCCCCACTAAAAGGGACTGGGGCTCTTTGGTAAAATGGCTGATTCTTGGGCTGAGTGGGAAGACTACAAGATGAGCCTGTAACATCTTGTTGTGCTAGAAAGTACGGAAGTGCTTGAAAAATAATGGGAATGTGTCAAAAGGACACAAGAGCCAGACTGAAGGACTCCCACTGGCCAAATCTGGGCCAATTTGAGCAATAAAATAAATGACAGCAACAGATTGTAACCCATTGAATAAACGAAGAGTGCATGAATTCATGCTGATATAAACATATAAACAACTGAAGGAATAAATAAGTAAATGTAGAAGAGAACACTCTCCCTCACAATAGAATACTAACTAATAAATGTAGAAAAATGATGGAGTTCTAAAAATCGTCATTTGGCAATCATCATAGTAATAAGTGATTGAGGCAAGAATCGTCGATAGATATAAAACTACTGGGTGAAAGTTTGATAAGAACAGGATATTGATATAGCCTCCTAATATCTCTCACGAAATTACTCAATTATAATGGAAAAAGAGTAACTTTGCAGTGGGGAAATCTAACTATCATCATTAGCATCAAGAGATCAAAGTTACCGTCACCAGTATTGAGACAAATTGGCATCATGAAAGACAGGGAAAAACTAAGGGTCTGTTCCAGATTAGAATCTAAAGAGACACCATAACTAAAGGCAATGTATGATCCTGAATTGGATCCTGGACCAAGTAAAATATAACTATAAGAGAAATGATTAGTACAATTGGCTAAATTTGAATATGGACTATGAATTAGATATTAGTACCATATCAATGTTAAATTTCCTGATTTTGACAACTGTACTGTGGTTATGTAAGAGAATGTCCTTATTCTCAGGAAATTACACACTGAGATATTTAGGGGAAATGAGGCCCTATGTCTGCAACTTAATCTTAAATTATTAAGAAACAATTTGTGAGTGTGTGTGTGTGTGTGTGTGTGTGTGTGTGTGAGAGAGAGAGAGAGAGAGAGAGAGAGAGAGAGAGAGAGGGTGTATGGAGTGGGGAAAGAGAAGGGGACAGAGAGAGAGGGAGAATGATAAAACATAGGAGGAAAATGTAACAGTGAAGCTGGGTAGAGAATATATAGAAAATTTTTGTCCTATTCTTGCAATTTTTCTGTAAGTTTGAAATCATATCAAAATACAAGACAAAAAGTACTATTTGCTCTACGTTAAAAAGTAGATGACAAAACTGTGGCAACCTTGGGCCCCTCTGAGGAAGACAGAGCCTGGGCCTAGGAGTGGGTTATTTATAGTAGCGAGCAGAAGAGTTCTGCACCACCACTACCCTTGCTAAGGAAGACAATTCATCAGTTTCTCACCGCAGCGCACTCTCATGTCAACGGTTGGAATGATCTTGTTGATGAGCCAAACATCTTCTTCCCAACTAACCACGTTTCCGCTCAAACGCTTCATAAACTCTTCATTTCCCAGGATGTGGTCCCAGAGTTGAAAGTAGTACAAGCTGCTGGTGAACCTAGGAACCATGCCTTTAACATGGTCGTCCACTTTCTTGCGAAAATGTCCTAGAACCAGAGTCCCATTAGGCGCCAGGTTTTGTGGCTGATCCGTCATTACCAGTATCCTTTCTTTACTCAGGAAGAGCTCTGATCTGCCTTTCACACCATCCCATATCAAGCATATTGTGTGCCACTGAAATGGAGTCAGGTGGTAACGGATGTAAAAGGTCTTGCCCAAGTTGTACACAATTAGCTGCTGATGGTCTCCTGCGAGTCCAAGGTCTATGTCTCCTCTACCCAGGAGAGTAGTTTTAGTAATATAGGAGAAGGCCATCCAGTCACTTGATCTGGCACCCACAAATCGCAGGTCAATGCATACTGTGAATCGACTGAGTTCAGGAATGGTGTTGGTCAGGCTTACATATGTGTCAGCTCCGCCATAAAAATCCAACCTTTTTCCTTTTAGTGAAAGTGCATCTGTCCACATTTGGGGAAGGGAAAAAAAAAAAATCAATTTTAACATCTTTTTTAGCCGTAGAGCCAAATCCAGATTATACAATACTATTATGAGTCAATACCGGTGCAAGTAAGCCAAAATAGTTGATATACAAAAATCATCTCTATTTGACGTTAGCATGTGACTTGACTTTGGCAGAAGAGCTTCTTCCTAATTATATTTTGCCTGGGCTAATAAGAAAAGTTAGATTAGTGTTCCCAGAGCACACACCAACTGAACACTTTGAGGGGGCGGATAGAAGTGGGGTTGGGGGGAGACCAAGGAAAAGGTAGCTTGGACTTAAAATTTGCTGCACATAATCCTCACTCATATAATCAGAAGATGACTATTTCCATCTACCTAACTGCCTTCTTATATTCACGGTGCAACAGCAGTTTATTTCTCCAATGCCTTTTCCTGAGCCAAATTACCTGATTTATTCTGTCTCTGGAGACGGCTTCTCACTGAGGCACTGACAGGGGCCTGAAGGATGGACAACGCTGAAGTTGCAGGGCTTCCGTTTGCGTTCAGGAAAGGGAGAAAGGGCGCTGCCCGGAGTGTATCCTGATTCCTCCCTTCCATTTCCTCACTAAGGGGGCTGCAGCTTTAAGAGGCTCGAGATGGCCACGTACCTGGTTACCGCTGGCTCTGCAGTCAGGCAACCTGGGTTGGAATCCCAGCTCTGACGCTCATCAGGTGGGTCGCTTTGAGCAAGTGACTTAACCTCCAGATGCCTCACCGTTTGCTTCAGTAAAATGGGAATTCAGGGCCACAGTGTTGCATGAATGCACAACCCAGGGCCACCACTATAGTCTACGCCAAATAACACCCCTACCTGCTGTCCTTACAAGATTGTTTGAAGATTAAGTGACATGATGTGTGCTCTCAAACGTTGCTGAAGGACATGCGCATTGGTACAGTCTTTTGGCGGGCAATTTGGCAATATCTATGAAAGTATAAACGGAGTATGCCCTTTGTTTCATAGGTAGCTATTAATGAATCATGATACTATCACCATCGCATACCTCACAACCCGGGGCACTAGGCAAATATCTGAGGCTTGCCGAACATCAACCTAATTCCACTCCCAGCATAGCCCAAGACAAAGCAAGAAGAGCTTTATGGCAGGATGGAACGTTAACCTTTCTCTGAATCAGGGGTGTAATGTTGGGACCGCCACTCTAGAACTGACAGCTGTAACAGCACACTACACAGGCTGGCAGGAAGTGACAACTTCCCTGCTTTGGGAAGATGTCCCCATATGAAAGCTTCTAGATACTCCCTAGCCCTACGGAATTCTCTCCCTCCATTCCTCCACTGAATATCTTCCAAAAGCAAATAAATACATGTCTGCCTACACATACTCGCCTGCACACACACACACACACACACACACACACACACAGAGAACCATACGCCAGAACTCATAGCATCCACCTGCCAGGGAGCTATTTCTGAACCATTCATGGTGGATGAGCAAGTGCTCTTTTCTGTCCTTGGCTTATGTGATTATAGTATCATCATCTTTCATGTGGCTAATAAATCAAGAGCTAATCCCACATGGCAATAATTGCTATGAAACCCAAGTCTCAATTATGGTTGGTTAACATTGCTTTTCTGTCCAGCCCTCCAAAATGACGTCAAATACAAGACTTAAGAATGGTTATTATGGTGAACATAAATCTCCAGGGCTTACTTGTCCCTTAAAAGAGAATGTATCATAATTTCACATGCTCTACAAGGGCCTCTGCTCTCTGCAGTATGATAGTATAAAACCAGTTGCCAAAGGACATGAACAAGCAAGTAACTAAATCAGAAATATAAAAAGATGGGCTCTCACTATTTTTAAAACACAAGTTAGAACAACAATAAGATACCATTTTTTGCCTTTTAGGATGATAACACTTTAGATTGAGAATATCTAGTACTGACCAGCCTGTGGGGAAACAAGTCACTTTAAAACACTGCTGGTGGGCTTCCCTGGTGGCGCAGTGGTTGAGAGTCCGCCTGCCGATGCAGGGGACATGGGTTCGTGCCCTGGTCCGGGAAGATCCCACATGCCGTGGAGCAGCTGGGCCCGTGAGCCATGGCTGCTGAGCCTGCGCGTCCAGAGCCTGCGCTCCGCAACGGGAGAGGCCACAACAGTGAGAGGCCCGCGTACCACAAAAAAAAAAAAAATTTAGATAAATTAGAGGAATAACTGCTCAGAATAATTGAAAAATCTCTATGTCTCAAGAAGTTAATTGTCACCTCTATACACTGGAATAGTAAAACAAACAAAGTAGATGTATAGAGTCATGGAGAGATTTCCAAGGTTTACTATTATGTGAAATGGGAGTTACATAAGTATAGATATAGTATTATCCTATTTCAAAAATAAGAGAAAAATGTGTGTGCCGGCATACACTAGAAAAGAATCTGAAAGAATACACTCCAGATAAGAATGAGTATCTTCAGGTTTGAGATTTAGGGAGATTTTTACTTTCTATGTTATTTCAGTAATATTTGCGTTTTTTTAATAAACAATGTGTTCCATTTATAATCAGAAAAATAAGGATGGATAGATGATAGGTAGATAGATAGATACATACATAGATACATAGGACAGATAGATAGAAACCACTTGTGGCCACCCTTAAGGTTCTGCAGACAGAGGTAAGTCTTGCTTAGATCTGAGCAGAAGTGTGGTGTAGTGGAATCCAAAAAGGCCAGATTCAAGTCCCAGTTCTGCCCCTTCCTAGCTGCGCGAACATGGGAAATGAATGCAGGTAAAAGCATTTAAAATTAAAAAAAAATTTTTTTCATGAAGTATAGTTGATTTACAATGTTGTGTTAGTTTCGGGTGCACAGCAAAGTGATTTGGATATACATATATATTATATATACATATATAATATATATACATATATAATATGTATATTCTTTTACAGATTCTTTTCCGTTATAGGTTCTTACATGATATTGAATATAGTTCCCTGTGCTATACAGTAGGTCCTTGTTGGTTATCTATTTTACATATATAATAGTAATGTGTATATAGTAGTGTGTACATGTTAATCCCAAACTCTTAATTTATCCCTCCCCCATGTAAAAGCTTTTAAGACAGCGTCTGGCATACAGTGAGCACTATATGTATGTTAAACTCACGTCACTTCTCTGAACCTCATTCCTCCATGGTAAGATGGGAGTAATAATTACCTACCTAGTAGGGACGTTATGAAAGCTGATGCAATAACTAACAAACTGATGCAGTAACTAATGTTTAGGTCACGTTTGTGAGAAAGTTGATAAACTGCGAAGCCCCGTGTAAATGTCAGCTGCCGTGTTTGCCATTGTTATTATTAGAGGCCTCTTCTTCCACAACCTCTTCTGCGCCCTCACACGTGCAAGCACGTCTGCGCTGAGCCCTTGCTGCAGCCTCCAGGCCCTGAGCAGGGCTTGGAGGAGGCTGGGCTGTGATGAGTTGGGACAGAAGCTTTGCCCTTCTGTTTGGCCAGGCAACCAGTGTTCTCTGGCGGGCCTCTCCAGGGCCCACTTCAAAAGCCACTTGTGTCTTTGCATATGATTTAACTATCCATTGCAGATGTCTGCTTGAACGCTGCCATCTGTTCCCTGGCAATTTTCAAGTTCAAATTGCATGATTGCTCCCCTGAAGCAATTGATTTGGCCATCCTCTGTGTCTCTTCGCCTCTATCCTCTGTTTCCTTTTGTTTTAAATTACATGTATTGTTTCCCCCACTTTAAAAAAAAAAGAGGTGTTTTTTCCATTATAAAAGTGATACTGTACACGCTTTTTAAAAGAAAAAAATGGAAAGTATTAGAAAGTAAAAAGATGAGAACGAACTCAGCCAGAGTTCCACCACCCAGAGACAACCACCATTAACATTTTACAATATTTCTTTTGCTGTTTGGTTCTGTGCATGGGTTTTGCTTGTTTCTATGTGGCTGAGATCATATTGTATGAAAAATGTGGTACCCTGCTTTCCTCACTTAACATTATGACATAAGTGTTTTCCCTGTTGGGAAAACCTTATCATAAACCCCATTTAAATGACTATGTTACAGCCCCCAGGAGTGCCAGGCATCATTGTATTTGTATCGAGAAGATACACGTAACATAAAATTCACCATTTTAATCATTTTAAAGTGTACAATTCAGTGGCATTTAGTACATTTACGATGGTGTACAATCATCGCCATTATCTAGTTCCAGAACTTTTCATCACCCCCAGAGGAAACCCTGTACCAATTAAGCAGTCACTCCCCATCTGCCCCTCCCATCAGCCCCTGGAAACCACTAAGCTGCTTTTTGTCTCTGTGGATTTGCCTATTCTAGACATTTCATATAAATGAAATCGTACAATGTGGCTTTTTGTGTCTGGCTTATTTCACTTAGTGTAGTGTCTTAAACGTTCATCCATGTTGTAGCATGCGCCAGTACTTCATTCCTTTATATGGCCGAATAATTTCCATCGTATGGGTACACCACATTTTAAAAATTAATTCATCTATTAATGGATATTTGGGTTGTGTCTACCTTTTGGCTATTATGAACAGTGCTGCCACGGACATTCATGTTATTCATTTTGTTTGAACACATGTTTTCATTTCTTTTGTGTATATACCTAGGAGTGGGTCATATAGTAATTCTATGCTTAACTTATTGAGTAACAGCTGACCTGTTTTCCACAGTGGCTGCTCCATTTTACATTCCCGCTAGCAACATATGAGGGTTCCAACTTCTCTACCTCCTTGCCAACTCTTGTTGTTTTCTGTTTTTTTTTATATTAGTATTATAACCACCCTCGAGGGTGTGAGTGACATCTCACTGTGCTTTTGATTTGCATTTCTCTAATGACTAATGACATTGAGCATCTTTTCATGTGCTTGTTGATCATTTGCATATCTTCTATTCAAGTCCTTTGCCCATTTTTTTTTTTTTTTTTTTGCGGTACGCAGGCCTCTCACTGTTGTGGCCTCTCCCGTTGCGGAGCACAGGCTCCGGACACGCAGGCCCAGCAGCCATGGCTCACGGGCCCAGCTGCTCTGCGGCATGTGGGATCTTCCTGGACCGGGGCACGAACCCATGTCCCCTGCATTAGCAGGCGGACTCTCAACCACTGCACCACCAGGGAAGCCCCCTTTGCCCATTTTTAACTGGGTTGTCTTTTTATTGTTGAGTTGTAAGCAGTCTTTATGTATTCTGGATACTAGGACCTTATGAGATATAGGACCTGCATATAGCTCCCTTTCTGTAGGCTGTCTTTTAACTTTCTTGATAGTGTCTTTTGATGCACAAAAGTTTTTAATTTTGATGAAGTCCAATTTATCTGTTTTTTCCTTTGTTGCTTGTTCTTTTGGTGTCATTTCTAAGAATCTATCTACTGTCAAATCCAAGGTCATGAAGATTTACCTCTATGCTTTCTTCTAAAAGTTTTATAGTTGTAGTTCTTACATTTAGATTGTTCATACATGTTGAGTTAATTTTTATATATGGGGTGAAGTAGGGGTCCAACTTCATTCTTTTACATGTGTTTACATGTATTTGTATGTATACATGCATATATGTTTACGTACCCAGTTTTCCCATCACCATTTGTTAAGTAGATTATTTTTCCCCATTGAATGGTCTTGGCACCCTTGTGGAAAATTAATTGACCATACATGTATGGGTTTCTTTCTGAACTCTCAATTCTGTTCCATTAATCTATGTCTATCCTTATGCCAATAACACACTGTTTTGATTATTGTACTTTGTAGTAGGTTTTGAAATCAGGATGTGTGAGTCCTCCAACTTTGTTCTTTTTCAAGGTTGTGTTGGCTATTCAGTGTTCCTTGCAATTCCATGTGAATTGTGGGATTGGCTTTTCCATGTTTGTAAAAAAGACCATTGGAATTTTTTTTATTTATTGAAATGTTTTCTTTTTGGCCACACTGCACGGCTTGTGGGATCTTAGTTCCCCCACCAGGGATTGAACCCAGGCACACGGCAGTGAAAGCACTGAGTCCTAACCACTGGACCACCAGGGAACTCCCTAAAAAAGACCATTGGGATTTTGGTAGAGTTTGCCTTGAATTTTGATAGAGTGGATCTCTTTGCGGTATATTGCCATCTTAATATTAAATCTGTAAACATGGGGTTTTTCCCATTTACTTAGGTCTTCTTTAATTTCTTTCAGCCTTGTTTGTGGTTTGAGTGTAGAAGTCTTTCATCTACTTGGTTAAATTTATTCCTTGGTATTTTATTCTTTTAGAAAGTATTGTAAATGAAATTGTTTTCTTAACTTCATTTCGGATTGTTCATTGTTAGTGCATAGAATGTACTACTAATTTTTATGTGTTGATCTTGTATCCTGCAATTTGTTTGTTAACTTAATCATCTGTTTTTCAGATTCTTTAGGATGTTCTTTGTGTAAGATCGTATTATCTACAAACAGAGATCGTTTTACTTTTTCTTTCCAGTTTGGATGTCTTATTTCTTTTTCTTGTCCAATTGCTCTGGCTAGAACTTCCAGCACAATACTGAATAGAAGTGGCAGAAGTGGGCATTCTGGTCTTGTTCCGGATCTTAGGGGAAGATTTTAGCTATTCACAATTAAGTATGATGTTCACTATTAGGTTTTCATAGATGCCCTTTACAGCTTGAGGAAGTTTCCTTCTATTTCTAGAGTGTTGAGTGCTTTTATCATGAAAGGGGGTTGGATTTTGTCAAATGTTTTTTCTGCATCAATTAAGATGATCATATGTTTTTTTCCCTCCAATCTATTAATGTAGTGTATTACATTGGTAGATGAATTTTTATATGTTGAAACACCTTTGCATTCCTAATATAAATTCCACTTGGTCAGGGTAGATAAACCTCAATATGCTGCTGGATTTAGTCTGCCAGTATATTGTTAAGAATTTTTGCATCTAGATTCATATGGGATATGGGTGTGTGGTTTTCTTTTCTCATGATATCTTTATATGCCAGCTACCATTTTATAACTCTCTAGCAGATTGATATAGCAAGAGAATGTGCCCCAGGTCTTTCTCTGGCGGAGCCAGAGGGAAAATAATACTCTTGCCATATTGCCACAATACTCACTCAAGATGTCATTCTATTTTGCTTTTTGCTAAATTCTAAAGCTTCTTTGCCTGAGGATGCCAAGTTTAAGCAATTTTTAAAGCAGAATTGAATTCACTGAGCATAAAACAATGCCAGTTTTCCCCAGAATGCTCCAACTTTTGTATTATCTGATTTTCTGGGCAGTAGTATAACTGGAGTCTTGGCCACTATTGCCAGTTTCCAGTGCTCAGCATAATGGTTGGCACGTAGTAGGTACTTTATTGCTATTTACTGAATATAATCATTGTTCCCTATTATTAGGGTACTGAGTTGGAAGCTGACAGGTGAGCATATGGAGGGCTGTCCCTTGTGCAAAAGTATCAGTGCTGTGGGTGAAGCATCTGGCATAAGATGACAAATTCTGAACTACAGACTGAACTTGTGCCCTGCCCTCTGTTTTAGAGAACCTTTGGCAAAAGATCAGGAGATAGTTCCCTCTCCCCATCAGACCCCAAAAGTAACAAATACATCCATTTTAAAAGTCAGTGAGGGTGGGCTTCCCTGGTGGCACAGTGGTTGAGAGTCCGCCTGCCGATGCAGGGGACACGGGTTCGTGCCCCGGTCCGGGAAGATCCCACATGCCGCAGAGCAGCTGGGCCCGTGAGCCATGGCCGCTGAGCCTGCGTGTCTGGAGCCTGTGCTCCGCAACGGGAGAGGCCACAACAGTGAGAGGCCCGTGTACCGCAAAAAAAAAAAAAAAAAAAAAAAAAAAAGTCAGTGAGGCAAATCTGCAAAATTATTAGTGATTAGTAGTCCAAGGTCTGGCCAAAAGACTTGTAAATTGTGTCAAGTGTTCATTGAATTGAATCAGTGTTCACTGATGTCTCCTCAGTGAACAGTGGGACGTACAGATAGAGAAGCTCTTTGTAGTTGCCAGATCAGCTTGGCTCATAAGCCTGAGTTTAAAAAGGCATCATTCTCCCCTCACACTTTAATACTGTACAGTCCAAACCCCTAGGACTCATGGGCAGTGCTTTGAGCCACTTTTTTGACAAAAATGGCTCCATTTTTCCACTCTGCGGTTTTCTTAAAATAGCTCAGTGTTTTCTAGTCACCGTAAAGTAGTGTTGACTTCTAAGCTATCACATTTGACTTTATTCTTCTACTCTGAAAAATCTTGACTTGTTTGAGTGTATATAATATATATAAAGGGAGCCTTAATGGATTTGTTTTCATAATTTAAGATTTTTTGTATTTGCTCTGTATAACTGTTTTTAAAGGAAAGCATTACAGAATTGAGGGTGGAATTCTTAGAACCAAAGTTGCTCTTAATAAAAATCACCACATACTTGGACCATGAAAAAAAAATAAAGGTCAGTGAGGGAATTCTCTGGGGGTCCAGTGGTTAGGAGGTTTTCACTGCCATGGCATGGGTTCAATCCCTGGTCAGGGAACTAAGATCCTGCAAGCTGCGAGGCGTGGCCGATAAATAAATAAATAAACAAACAAACAAATAAATTAAATTAAATTAAAGGCAGTGAATAAAACGTTTAGAACTCTAAGAGATAGATAATTTGCATGATTTTTTTTCAGTAAAGTCCCTTTATTTTCTGAGGCAGCATTAGTAATCATCAGATATATTCTATACTTGTTTTCCTGTCCTCTCTTGGCAAAGATTCTCCTTGAAATGTGAAAGTATTTCAAAGGTTAGGGGACTGAGATTCTAGGTGCACTGCCCTGCATCGTCTTAGGAGGAGTGGACGAATGAGGTTTACCCCTGGTCAGGCACTGTGGGCATGATCTGGTCACTGTTTCTCCCCCATGAGGTGACCTGTTTCCTCTACTTTACCCAAGAGTTCTGATCCAGGGAACCTGACTGAGCATCAGAGTCTGAGTGTAATAGTTGCTAGGGTGCTGTAACAAAGTACCACAAACAACAGGAATGTATTGTCTCACAGCTCTGGAGGCTAGAAGTCTGAGGTCAAAGTGTCAGCAGGGTTGTTTCCTTCTGAGGACTCTGAGGGAAAAATCTGTTCCAGGCCTCTCTCCTAGTTTCTGGTGGTTTACTGACAATATGTGGTGTTCCGTGGCTTCTGCTGCATCACCCCAATCTCCGCCTTTATCCTCACACGGCCTTCTCCTTGTGTGCTTGTCTGTGTCCAAATGTCCCCTTTGTATAAGGACCACCATCATATTGGATTAGGGCTCCGCACTACTACAATGTGACTCCATCTTTCCTTGACTAATTACATTTGTAATGACCCTATTTCTAAACACGATCACATTCTCAGGTGCTGAGGGTTAGGACTTCAACATATGAACTGTGGGAGGGAAACAATTCAACTCATAATACTGCATAAGGCTCAAGGCCCAGCGAACCACCTGGCAATACCTTCTATTCAAGGAGGGAGAGGGGGCAGAGCAGATTTGGGGATGGATCCCACCGGAGTCATTGGCTGTTTCAATCCTGTAGAGAATCTGCCCACTGTGAAGGTAAGCATTCTGCCAAGGGCACACCATGCCTGCCTCAACTAGGAGATGTCATTACTCACTCATAAAAGGGCTCTTCTGGCTCTTACTATCACAAATCCTTGCAAATGAATAGCCAGGAGCATTGAAACACTTGGTAGACCAGGTGCTGGCAGACCCATGGCTGTCTGAGTAGATACAGTAGATTCATGCTTGATACTGGGAAGCTTCATTACCCACATCACCATGGCCAACCTGTGGACAACCAAAGAGGCCCAGAGCTACTGCCATCTATTGCCTATACTTCCCACTGGTCTTGTGAGTAACCAACTAATCTTTAGATAAACCCTTGTACATTGTTGGTGGGAATGTAAATTGGTGCAGTCACTATGGAAAACAGTATAGAGGTTCCTCAAAAAACTAAAAATAGGGCTTCCCTGGTGGCGCAGTGGTTGAGAGTCCGCCTGCCGATGCAGGGGATATGGGTTCGTGCCCCGGTCCGGGAAGATCCCACATGCCGTGGAGCAGCTGGGCCCGTGAGCCATGGCTGCTGGGCCTGCGTGTCCAGAGCCTGTGCTCCGCAACGGGAGAGGCCACAACAGTGAGAGGCCCGCATAGTGCAAAAAAAAAAAAAAAAACAAACTAAAAATAGAGTTACCATATGACCTAGAAATTCCATTCCTGAGTATATATCTGGAAAAAATGAGAACTCTAATTTAAAAAGATATATGCACCCAACAATCAAAGCAGCACTATTTACAATAGCCAAGATGTGGAAGCAAACTGAGTGTCCATCAACAGATGATTGGATAAAGAAGATTTGATATCTATATCTATATCTATATAATGGAATATTACGCAGCCATAAAAAAGAATGAAATTCTGCCATTTGCAGCAATGTAGATGGACCTAGAGAATATTATGCTTAGTGATATAAGTCAGACACTGAATACAGTATATCATTTATATGTGGACTCTAAAATGTAATGCGAATGTATATGCAAAACAGAAACAGACTCACAGGTATAGAAAATAAACTAGTGGTTACCAGTGGGGGAAGGAAGGGGGAGGTACAATAAGGGAGTAGGGGATTAAAAAGTATACACTATTATGTACGAAATAAGCTACAAGGATATATTGTATAGCACAGGGAATTCTAGCCATTATCTTGTAATAACTTTTAATGGAGTATAATCTGTAAAAATACTGAATCACTATGTTGTACACCTGAAACTAATATAATATTGTAAATCAATATACTTCAATAAAAATTAATTAGTTAATAAAAACAGATGATATATTAAGCCTGAAACATTGTATATGGAAAAAATTTCCTACCATCAATGAATAACTTTGCCCTCTACAAATGTAAAAAAAGACAAAACCAAAAAACCAGATCTGTCATATATAGAAGCATCCAACTTTGAGCCTCATTTCTCTCACCAGTCACCAGTTACAGAGTTATCCAACATGTCTTCTCCTCCAGTACCCAGGTTGCTGACCACGCATGTGGCCTGCCAAGAGTTCTTGTTGGAATGGGAGGCAAAGGAATTACCCTCACAAAGGTAATGAGATTGCTCCTTCAAAACTTGGGCCTAAGGCCCATGTCTCACCCAACAAAATGGATGCCCTTACTCATAAAGCCAGAAGTACCCTGGACCATTCATTTACTTGACACTGATGATCACTGAGGCCCAACTATATGGCAGTGTTGGAGTGCAGTGATAGAGTGAACACATGTCCACACCAGGTCCCTGGCCTTCGTCAGTTTAACATTCCAGAGAGAGAGAGGCAGTCACTCAACATGGACACTCAACATGGAGAGAGAATTACAAATTGTGAACAGTACTCGGAAGGAAATTAACAGGCTGATGAGCTAGATAATGCGAGGGGCAGGGATGAGGGGAACGGGAACGTCTACATTCAATCAGATAGCTAAGGAAGGCCTCTCTGAAGAAGAGTTATTTGGGACTTCCCTGGAGGTCCAGTGGTTAGAGGTCCACGCTTCCACTGCAGGGGGCACAGGTTTGATCCCTAGTTGGGGAACTAAGATCCTGCAAGTCGAGTAGCCAAAAAATAAATAAATAAATACACATTTTAAAAAACTTATGAAGAAGAGTCATTTTAGTTTAGTCCTAGGAGATGAAAAAGAGCCAGGGTTACAAAGATGTGAAGTAAGAGTGACCCAGACATGGGTAATAGTATGCGCAAAGGCCTTGAGGTGGGACTATGCTTGCCATTCTCAGGGACTAGGAAGGAAGCTGGTGTGTCTGGAGTGAGAGAGAGGGAGAGGAAGCATAGTAGGAAACGAGGCCCAAGAGGCCCCGAGACCAGATAGCGCAGTGCTTTTTAGGGCTAATTAAAGAGTTGGGATTGTATTCTAATTGTGATGGAGACATATTGGCAAGTTTTGAGTAGAAGAGTGACTGATCTGACTTAATACATCAAAGGATGGCTCTGACTGCTGTGTTGAGAATAGGCTATCGCAGAGCAAGAATAAAAGCCGGGAGCCCAGAGGCTATTTCTGTTTTATTCCTTACCTCTACCCTTTCTTCCTCCCTCCCCCGCTCCACTCTGCAACTATTCAGTTCCTGACCTCAGTCTTCCTCCCTTCTTTCTGGCACTGCTCTCACCTTTAGACTTTACAATGATTTGATTTCTTCTTCTTGACCCTTGGTATTTCCTCCATGGGCATGGTTTTGCTCCACACTCTGGCCTCATCCAGCGACAGCATCTGAATCACCCTCTGCCTGATCTAGGCTTGGCCCTCGCCCTGTCTCCCACGATGACCCTCACAGTTGGGAGGCTGGTGACTCTTCTGGAGCCTGAAGGGGACTGAACCTTAGTCATACTATTTTTTTCAAGAACCAATTTTTGTTCCAGGAAGAAAATGATGACTTTCTCACCAACTGAAGGACAATGAAAACTGTTTAATAACCTAAAAGAAACACTGCCTTGCCTCATGGATTTGAAGGTTTAAAATCTGCACATCTATCATAATTTCCATTGACCAATGACATTCCTCACAAAACCCATTCTAACCTTCCAGTATCACACACTCTTCCACTTTTTCCTCCATGACTACACTAAAGACTTCTAGATTGCTCCATTCCTAGATCCCTCTTATCCATGCCCCATGCCCTGCCCACACACACACAAATCCACTTAGAGTTTGTGTCACATACACCACCACCATAGAGGTGTTCAAGGTTTTATCATTTCAAACTGCATTAATTTATTAAATCAGCAAATATGTACTGACAAGCTGTGTGTCAAGACCTGTGCCGGATGTTTTGGATAAAGAAATCGAGCAAACACAGTTTCTTGCCTTTGAGGAAATAGTCAGGGAAAAGAGAAATCAACATCCTAGCAGGTAGTCAAGGCCAGGCGACACAGTTGCCACTGTGCCCCCTAGATTCCATTTCAAACTTTATGATAAGAAACATGGTTTCCCATCAGGCTCTGCACACAGTCAGTGCTTGTTGTTGATGGCAATGATGATTTGGTATTTTTCCAGAAGATCAGCTCTCAAATCTGAGGGCCACTCAAATCAAACCCCACTTCTGTTTCATCAAGGAACTGTCCCTCATTGGCATGTATGGCCTTTTAGCTAAAGACTGATGTGCTAAATGAGCAATGTTACCAACTGAATTCACTTAACATGGACAAGATTG
This sequence comes from Tursiops truncatus, assembly GCF_011762595.2. Lineage (NCBI taxonomy): Eukaryota > Metazoa > Chordata > Mammalia > Artiodactyla > Delphinidae > Tursiops > Tursiops truncatus. The sequence continues at coordinate 14,866,329 of NC_047055.1, forward strand.
CAGTCTTCCAAGACAACCTCGTTCTTATGTCTCCAAATTACCAGCTACTTCAGTTCAACTGTCTCCATCATCTATTTGCTGCAGAATAGAAACAAAGACAGAATCTATCTCCGTTCTGATCAGAGTTTAGGCAAGGGCTGGGCCTCCCAGAACAGATGCCTGTTCATCACACCTCAGCTTCCCTGTCTATACTCTATGATTGTTGATATATATATATATAGATATATATACCATGGAGACAGAAAGATGATATCATAATGCTCCAGGGAGCTTTAAATAAAGCATTATGCATAAGAGAAAACAGCCTAAAAGAAAACCCAAATCTTATGTTAGGTGTGTATTAGCCACCAAATGGCATGTCAGAGTTTCATTAAGATATGTCAGAGACAGCAGTAGTCCAAGCTACTGTCTACTTGGGGCCAGTTCTCCACCAGTCACAGGGAATCCTGAGAGGGTGGATTCACTTGCTGAAGCTCCAGCTTGTCCTATAGCCATATGGACTGACAGGAAGCCATTGAGAGGCAGCCCAGCAATTTTTCAAATGGTTTATTTCGGTAACCTACTGTCCATGAGATATTGAAAAAGATAATAAGAATACATTTTCTTACCTGAGAGAAAGATAAAACTCAACATGAGAATGGTTCCATAAAGCCTCTGATATATGATGTGTTCTTTCATTGTCTAAACCTGCGTTCAAAAAGTCAGAAATATGCCCAGTTCAGATTCAGAACAAACGATCTCCAAGTACATGTGACTATACTTTTCCTTCGCATCCCACACAAGACTTTTTCCTCATGCTCAAAGCCATGGCAGCAGCCACAGTATAGACCCTTGCCTGAGTTATGCAGCCTGGCGGCAACCTCACCGACTGATTTCTTTGCATATCCGTTTAACACATTTTATTGAGTGTCTACTATGTGTCAGACACCGTGTTGTACACTGGGAATACAGTGCTGGGAAGACAAGACAGAGATTCCTGCCCTCACGAGGCACTTAGTCCAGAGGGGAAGGCAGCCATTAAATGCATAATTACAAAATGTGATGTATTCAACATTAATGCACACAACTTCAACCCAACAACTTGCTGTTTTAATGATCCTAAACTTTTTGGAGGAAGCATTATGCAAGATCTTATTAACAAAAGTAACTCATCAAAGCATTGCTATTTTTTAATCTTTTTTGTTGTTGTTGTTGTTTTGGGGGGGGGTTTGGCCACGCTGCACATCATGTGGGACCTACCAGGGATCAAACCCATGCCCCCTGCAGTGGAAGCACAGTGTCCCAACCACTGGATAACCAGGGAATTCCCAAATCATTGCTATTTTTAAAAAGCAGACCTGTTTAGAGAAACCTGACCACCTCATTACATTTATCCACCTTCTCTCCTTAAATAATCGTTAACTAAAGCTACTTATTTGGGAAACACACTGGAAGTCCCCCTTTCTCCAACCAAAACAGTATTGAAACTACAAATCCTATGGAAACATATTACAGAAGCTTGGCAGCAAGATGCTGATGGGTATTTTCTGATTTTAAATAAAATACACTTCTGAATGATTTACTACTGATTTAAACATTTTTTTATAGGATAATGCAACATATTGTATTTCTTTCCACTTCTAAGCAGGGTTTGGAGTGAATAGACTCACTTTACATTTAAAGTAACAGAAGCCAATTAGGAAACCAAATGAGTCCTGGGCTTGCTATGAGCGCCAGCCATTAATAAACCTCTTCATATTTACCAAGTGTTCTACTGCCATTCTCATTAGAATAATAAGGGAATTTGTATGACTTGGATGGATTTTCTAAACTACGAGCTTAGAAGTAAGGGGATGTCTAAATCTTTTATAACTTGCAAGATGAAAGGCAGCTTAAACTTCCAGTGCTGGAAGAGGAACAGACTGCGAATCCGTAACTAGCTTTGAGACCGTATTGCTGTTCCTTCATTTTCCTGGGCCTCAGTTTCCTTATCTGTAAAAATAGAGATAATAATCTGCCTATTTCCCAGAACTGCTATAAAAGAGGATCAAATGAGGTTATATTTCAAAAGCAATTTTCAAAGTATAAAGTGCTATAGAAATTGATATGATTGCTATCTATAAAATGGAATTTTCAGCAGCAAACAATCTAATTTATACCTTTCTTGAATTTCCTCTAAACTTTTATAACAATTTCACGGTATGTTTCAGAAACTTACCTCACACCCCATAAATAAATCATGGGACATTCTCACTACAGAATACTATGCAGTCATTGAAAGGAATAAGGTAAGTCTCTGTGTCTATCAGGCATGAAAAGGTGGGTTGGTAAAGGGGGCAGGGACTGAGGACTTTTCCTTTACATACCATACAATTCTGTACTGCTTGATTCTTTTATAATTATCATACGTTACCTATGTGATTTTAAAAATTGAAGGAAAGGAGAAAGAAAGGGGGGGAAAGAGGAAGGGAGGGAAAATAGGAAGGAAGGGGACGAGAGAGATAGGAAGGAAGAATGGGAATGAAATCAGTTTCCTGTGTGCCTCATACCATTCTGTACTGCTTGATTACTTTACAGTGAACCTGTATTACTCCCATAATTTTTTAAAAAATGAAGGAAAGAAGGAAAGAAAGAAAAGGGAAAGAGAGAAAGGGAGGGTAGAGATTAAGGACCTTTATGCCTCATACAGTTACATGCAATTTGGTTTTGTATGACGAATATCTGTTACTTTTATAATTTAAAGAAATTTAAAGGAAGGAAAAAAGAAAGAAGGAAGGAAGGAAGGAAGAGAGGAAGACACTTACCTGAGAACTAGACTCCCTTAGCCTCCCACCCCCGTGTCACCGTGGGGTCCAAAAGAAGAGTTTGCTTTTCCAATGACCAGATCTGGTCTCTGAATCCCTATGTTTGATGTGAAATGAAACGAGCAAAAAAAAAGCAAGAGCTTCATTATCTGCTGGTCATGCCTCACTCACCTTCCTTTGTGGATCAGACCAGCCTCTCTGCTCTTAGCTTTATGGGGCTTGTTGGTCGGGCACATCCTCTTTTCATGGCTGGTAGCACGTCATGGGGCTGCTCTCCCAAGCATGAAATCAGCATGAGCAAAGTTCTCAGGTTATTACACACCCGCAATAACCCATTAATTTGAGGGCTCTTTCCCAGTTTTCACTAACGATTATCTTCAGTCGCTAGTTGATTTTGGCTTTAATTAAATTAGATCTATTAAACAGGTACTTGCTCACTTAACTCAAGCTCATTTCACTTTATTGAGAAAGTGGGGAGGGGGCGTGGAGCAGAAAGCAGAGGCCAAGAAAGTATTAATTTGTTCACATCTCACACTGTCAGTATGGGGGAGCCAGCAGTTTACCGTCACTGCAGATCCATCCTTCAAGTTGCCTTGAAAAGAAGTAGAATTACTGAGGGACTTCCCTGGTGGTTCAGTGGTTAGGACTCAGCACTTTTACTGCCCAGGCCTGGGTTCAATCTGTGGTCCAGGAACTAAGATCCTGCAAGCCGCTAGGTGTGGCTAAAATAATAAAAAAGAAGTAGACTTACTGAACTGGTTTGTTGGTATCATTCTCAAGATGGGGGATGTAGTTTTTACCCCAGAATGTGTCATTACAGCCCTTTGGGGATGATGGAAATGTCAAATCCCATCAACCATCCAGAGATGGTTCCTGCCACCCTCTGCATTTCCAAGCTCAGGACCCTGAGGTCCACAGGGTAGAATGATTTGCTCAAGGTCATGGACCTTATGAGAGGCAGGGCAGGAACTAGAACCGAGGCTTCTGACTCCCAGACCAATGTATTTTCCTTTCCACTTCACACCTTAAATGGAAAAAGTCAGTCTAAAAAGAGGCTGAGTCCAAAAAATAAAATAAAATAAGAGGTTGAGTCAACCTATTATCTGTAGGTACTCCATGGGGGGAGGAGGGGAGAAGGGGTGTATCAGAATAACGCATTACTCACCCCCAAGCCCAGAAACTGTGATCAACATGGTGGATGAGAGCCCCGGTTTTGCAGAAGATAGACGAGTTTGAATCTCCCTTGTGTGATTTAGGGCCAGTTCCCTAACATCTCTGGAGCCCTCAATGTCCTCGTTTGTAAAACATGAATAATGGCACTCACACCATATCACTGTAAAGATTATGTGAGACGGTGGGTGTAAAGGGCTTAGGCCAGGGCCTGGCACGGGTGTCAGTGCCCCCTGCTCCTGCAAAGAACTCCACCGCTTCCCCTTTTCACTAGCAACAAGGCTTAAGCTTTTTTTTTTTTTTTAACATCTTTATTGGGGTATAATTGCTTTACAATGGTGTGTTAGTTTCTGCTTTATAACAAAGTGAATCAGTCATACATAAACATATGTTCCCATATCTCTTCCCTCTTGCGTCTCCCTCCCTCCCACCCTCCCTATCCCACCCCTCCAGGCTGTCACAAAGGCTTAAGCTTTTGAGGTCTGCTCCCTACATGGGGCCATGCGGCTTACAAGAGGATGTGGGGCAATTGCTAGGCATCTTGGCGCCCCCTGGCGGTGGTTTATATTTCCCATCATGCTTGCTCATTGGTCCGTCTCTCCCCGTCCCCCAGGAGTTCTGGGAGGGCTGGGGCTCCGTGTTATTCAGTGGTTCACACATTGCCTGGCACACATGGAGCACTCAATCAAGATTTGATGAATGAATGACTACATCTTTCTCCCCTCCTAAGGACAGGAAAACACATCTCTCCTCTCGTGCCCCAAGAGTTAGCACAGTGCCTGGCACATAGTACGTGCTTAATGAATATTTGCTGAATTGAAAAAGAATTTAGAGGAGAATATATTCATACATACTTGGATATGTTTTTAAAAATCTCTGAAAGGAGACCCTGGTGAGAATAACTGATTCTAGGAAAGGAGACTGAGAGGTCTTGGATGGGAAGGAAACTCACTATTCTCTGCATATACTTTTGTACTATTAGAATTGTAATCATCTGTATGTGTTGCTTTTTCAAAGAAAAACACTGGGTTTTTGTTAATCCAATGTAGTGCAAATGAAATAATTGACGGGAAAACGAAATGTGCAAAAAAATGAAGAGGTCAGAACCCTTTGGTCAAGAAAAAAAATACCACCTGAGGAGGAAGGGCTTCAATGGTTATCTTCCATTCTCAGGAAGGTTATAAGGAGAATGTTGACCATCTGTTCTCTGTATCTATAGAGTAATAGGAAATGGATTAAAATTGCAGTGGGAGATATGAGTTAAACATAAATAAGTCATTATTGACGATAGGGGTTGATAAACACCAGGAAAGGCTATCATGGGATGTTATGAGCCATCCATCCCTGGAAACTCGAAGGTCTAGATAGCCATATGGCTCTGCTGATTGAAGTATCCTCCCACACAGAGTGCTGAGCTTGGTGAGATTTTGTCCCCGTTTCTGACAATACAACAGACCCTTAGTCTGGTGAAGGTCCAGGCTGTCATTGTTCCCCCTTCTCTTTCCTGCTATGAGCATCCCACCAGACCAATTAGGAGTCTGATGATTTCCATACAACATGTCCCCCCAACCACAAGTACGCTATTGAATTCAGGGCTCAACTATAGAAACAGTGGAAGAGTTGGTGACTACCTAAGAGATTTTCAAGGACAGTCTTGATTATATTTGATTGCTACCTCAAACACTACCATCCAAAAAAATCCCTGCTGGTAGTGGTTTCTGTGCGTACCTTCATACTTTTGCTACATATGTAGGCATCCCTTGACAACATGTAATATTATTTTTAGGAAAATGCCAGCTTAGGTATTTGGGATAAAGTGTTCTTACATAAGCACAGTACAATCATCAAAATTAGGAAACTTACCTTGATGTACTCTTACCTCCTATACAGTTCATATTCACATTTAGCCAACTGTCTCACTAATGTCCTTTATTGGTTTTCCCCTCTGATCCAGGGTCCAATCTAGGATGACACACTGCTTTTAGCTGTCATTATTTTTTAGTCTTCTTTAATGTGGAAATATTCCTCAACCTGTCTTTGACTTTCATGACATTGACCTTTTTGAAGTGTACCAGCAGCTGTTGTATAGAATGTCCCTCAATTTGGGTTTGTCTAATCTTTCCTCATAGTTCAGGTTATATACTTTTGTCAGGAATAGCACAGAAACAATGCTGTGTCCTTTGCAGTGCATCACACAGGACACACATGATGTCATTTTGTCCCATTATTGAGAATGTTAACTGTGATCACTTGGTTAAGGTGATGTCTGACAGATTTCTCCATGGTAAAGTTATAATTTTTCCATTTGTAATTTGTAAGTGGTCTGTGGGAAAATACTTAGAGTCTGCGTAAATATCCTATTCGTCCTTGTCTTAGTTCATTCAGGATGCTAGAACAAATTACCATAGACTGGGTGACTTATAAACAAGAGACATTTATCTCTCACAGTTCTGGAGGCTGGGAAGTCCAAGATCAAGGCACCAGTAGATTTGGTGTCTGGTGATGGCCCACCTCCAGGTCCACAGACAGATTTCTTCTTGCTGTGTCCTCACAGGGCAGAAGGAATGAGGGAGCTCTCTGGGGCCTCTTCTATAAGGTCACTAATCCCATTCGTGAGGGCTCCACCCTCTTGACCCAGTCATCTCCCAAAAGCCTCACTGCCTAATACCATCACATTGGAGACTAGGTTTCAACATATGAGTTTGGGACATAAACATTCAGTGTATAGCACTCCTCAAACCTTCAACCATTAGTTTTAGCAGTCATTGTTAATTTTTGCCTGATGGTTGCCAAATGGCAATTTTCTATTTCCATCATTTGTCTTGCATTTATTAGCCAGCTTTCTACAGAAAGGGTTTTCCCTTCTCCCATATTCATTCATTCATTCATTTTTATCAGTATGAACTCATGGATTCTTATTTTATTCAGTGGGTTGCAATCTATTATTATTTTGATGTTCAAATTGTCCTAGATGGGACAAATTTCTCAACAGGAGCCCTTGAAAGCTGGCTTCTGTGTCCTTTTTGACACATCCCTATGATTCTTTGAGCACTTTCTTACCTTCTTGCACAAGATACTCCAGGTTTATCTTGCATTTTCCATGCCTCAGATCTAGAATCCACCATTTCTCTTAGGACCCCTGGTTCCATTTAGTGCATAATAGTGCCTAGAAACCAAGATCTGGGTCATGACAGAGTTTTGAGTAGAAGAATAACGTGATCTGACTTTTTTTTTTTTTTTTTTTTTTTGGCAGTACACGGGCCTCTCACTGCCGCGGCCTCTCCCGCCGCAGAGCACAGGCTCCGGAAGCGCAGGCCCAGCGGCCACGGCCCATGGGCCCAGCCGCTCCTGACCAGGGCACGAACCTGCATCGGCAGGCGGACTCTCAACCACTGCATCACCAGGGAAGCCCTATCCCCTTTCTCTGCATCTACTGAGATGATCATGTGGTTTTTCTCCTTCAATTTGTTAATATGGTGTATCACGTTGATTGACTTACGTATATTGAAGAATCCTTGCATTCCTGGAATAAACCCCACTTGATCATGGTGTATGATCCTTTTAATGTGCTGTTGGATTCTGTTTGCTAGAATTTTGTTGAGGATTTTTGCATCTATGTTCATCAGTGATATTAGCCTGTAGTTTTCTTTCTTTGTGACATCCTTGTCTGGTTTTGGTATCAGAGTGATGGTGGCCTCATAGAATGAGTTTGGGAGTGTTCCTCCCTCTGCTATATTTTGGAAGAGTTTGAGAAGGATAGGTGTTAGCTCTTCTCTACATGTTTGATAGAATTCGCCTGTGAAGCCATCTGGTCCTGGGCTTTTGCTTGTTGGAAGATTTTTAATCACAGTTTCAATTTCAGTGCTCGTGATTGGTCTGTTCATATTTTCTACTTCTTCCTGATTCAGTCTTGGCAGGTTGTGCATTTCTAAGAATTTGTCCGTTTCTTCCAGGTTGTCCATTTTATTGGCATAGAGCTGCTTCTAGTAATCTCTCATGATCTTTTGTATTTCTGCAGTGTCAGTTGTTACTTCTCCTTCTTCATTTCTAATTCTATTGATTCTATTTCATTTCTAAATCTATTGATTGAGTCTTCTCCCTTTTTTTCTTGATGAGTCTGGCTAATGGTTTATCAATTTTGTTTATCTTCTCAAAGAACCAGCTTTTAGTTTTATTGACCTTTGCTATTGTTTCCTTCATTTCTTTTTCATTTATTTCTGATCTGGTCTTTATGATCTCTTTCCTTCTGCTAACTTTGGGGATTTTTTGTTCTTCTTTCTCTAATTGCTTTAGGTGCAAGGTTAGGTTGTTTATTCAAGATGTTTCCTGTTTCTTAAGGTAGGATTGTATTGCCATAAACTTCCCTCTTAGAACTGCTTTTGCTGCATCCCATAGGTTTTGGGTCGTCGTGTCTCCATTGTCATTTGTTTCTAGGTATTTTTTGATTTCCTCTTTGATTTCTTCAGTGATCACTTCGTTATTAAGTAGTGTATTGTTTAGCCTCCATGTGTTTGAATTTTTTACAGATCTTTTCCTGTAATTGATATCGAGTCTCATAGCGTTGTGGTCGGAAAAGATACTTGATACAATTTCAATTTTCTTAAATTTACCAAGGCTTGATTTGTGACCCAAGATATGATCTATCCTGGAGAATGTTCCATGAGCACTTGAGAAAAATGTGTATTCTGTTGTTTTTGGATGGAATGTCCTATAAATATCAATTAAGTCCATCTTGTTTAAAGTTTTCAATTATAATCTCTTCAAATATAATTATAATTTTGAAGTTTTCAATTATAATCTCTTCAAATATCTTCTCAGTCCCTTTCTTTTTCTCTTCTTCTTCTGGAACCCCTATAATTCGAATGTTGGTGCATTTAATGTTGTCCCAGAGGTCTCTGAGACTGTCCTCAGTTCTTTTCATTCTTTTTTCTTTATTCTGCTCTGCAGTAGTTATTTCCACTATTTTATCTTCCAGGTCACTTATCCATTCTTCTGCCTCAGTTATTCTACTATTGATCCCATCTAGAGTATTTTTCATTTCATTTATTGTGTTGTTCATCATTGCTTGTTTCATCTTTAGTTCTTCTAGGTCCTTGTTAAATGTTTCTTGCATTTTGTCTATTCTATTTCCATGATTTTGGATCATCTTTACTATCATTATTCTGAATTCTTTTTCAGGTAGACTGCCTATTTCCTCTTCATTTGTTAGGTCTGGTGGGTTTTTATCTTGCTTCTTCATCTGCTGTGTGTTTTTCTGTCTTCTCACTTTGCTTATCTTACTGTGTTTGGGGTCTCCTTTTTGTAGGCTGCAGGTTCGTAGTTCCCATTGTTTTTGGTGTCTGTCCCCAGTGGCTAAGGTTGGTTCAGTGGGTTGTGTATGTTTCCTGGTGGAGGGGACTAGTGCCTGTGTTCTGGTGGATGAGGCTGGATCTTGTCTCTCTGGTGGGCAGGTCGATGTCTGGTGGTGTGTTTTGGGGTGTCTGTGGACTTATTATGATTTTAGGCAGCCTCTCTGCTAATGGGTGGGGTTGTGTTCCTGTCTTGCTAGTTGTTTGGCATAGGGTGTCCAGCACTGTAGCTTGCTGGTCGTTGAGTGAAGCTGGGTGCTGGTGTTGAGATGCAGATTTCTGGGAGATTTTTGCCATTTGATATTATGTGGATCTGGGAGGTCTCATGTTGACCAGTGTCCTGAAGTTGGCTCTCCCACCTCAGAGGCACAGCACTGACTCCTGGCTGCAGCACCAAGAGCCTTTCATCCACACGGCTCAGAATAAAAGGGAGAAAAAGTAGAAAGAAAGAAAGAAAGTAAGAAAGAAAGAAATAAATAAAGAAAGAAAGAAATAAAGAAAGAAAGAAAGAAAGAAAGGAAGGAAGGCAGCAACGAAGAAAGAAAGAAAGAAAGAAAGAAGAAAATAAAATAAAATAAAGTAAGATAAAATAAAGTTATAAAATAAAAAATAATTATTAAGAAAAAAAAAATTTTTAAGAAAAAAAAACAGACAGAACCCTAGGACAAATGGTGAAAGCAAAGCTATAGAGACACAATCTCACACAGAAGCATACACATACACACTCACAAAAAGAGAAAAAGGGGAAAAATAATAAATCTTGCTCTCAAAGTCCACCTCCTCAATTTGGAATGATTCGTTGTCTATTCAGGTATTCCACAGATGCAGGTACATCAAGTTGATTGTGGAGCTTTAATCCGCTGCTCCTGAGGCTGCTGGGAGGTGTTTCCCTTTCTCTTCTTTGTTCTCACAGCTCCCAGGGCTCAGCTTTGGATTTGGCCCCGCCTCTGCGTGTAGGTCGCCAGAGGGCGTCTGTTCTTCGCTCTGACAGGACGGGGTTAAAGGAGCCGCTGATTCGGGGGCTCCGGCTCACTCAGGCCGAGCCTGCGGCGGCAGAGGCCGGCGTGACGTCGCACCAGCCTGAGGCGCGCCGTGCATTCTCCCGGGTAAGTTGTCCCTGGATCCCGGGACCCTGGCAGTGGCGGGCTGCACAGGCTCCCGGGAGGGGGGTGTGGATAGTGACCTGTGCTCGCACACAGGCTTCTTGGTGGCGGCAGCAGCAGCCTTGGCGTCTCGCGCCCGTCTCTGGGGTCCGCGCTGTTAGCTGCGGCTCGCGCCCGTCTCTGGAGTCCCTTTAAGCAGCGCTCTTAATCCCCTCTCCTCGCGCACCAGGAAACAAAGAGGGAAGAAAAAGGCTCTTGCCTCTTCGGCAGCTCCATACCTTTTCCCCGGACTCCCTCCTGGCCAGCCGTGGTGCACTAACCCCCTGCAGGCTGTGTTCACGCCGCCAACCCCAGTCCTCTCCCTGGGATCTGACCTCCGAAGCCCGAGCCTCAGCTCCCAGCCCCGCCCGCCCAGGCAGGTGAGCAGACAAGCCTCTCAAGCTGGTGAGTGCCGGTCGGCCCTGATCCTCTGTGCGGGAATCTCTCCGCTTTGCCCTCCGCAGCCCTGTTGCTCTGCTCTCCTCCGCGGCTCCGAAGCTTCTCCCCTCCGCCACCCGCAGTCTCCGCCCGCGAAGGGGCTTCCTAGTGTGTAGAAACCTTTCCTCCTTCACAGATCCCTCCCACTGGTGCAGGTGCCGTCCCTATTCTTTTGTCTCTCTTTTTTCTTTTGCCCTACCCAGGTGCGTGGCAAGTTTCTTGCCTTTTGGGAGGTCTGAGGTCTTCTGCCAGCGCTCAGTAGGTGTTCTGTAGGAGTTGTTCCACGTGTAGATGTATTTCTGGTGTATCTGTGGGGAGGATGGTGATCTCCGCGTCTTACTCTTCCCCCAGAGCTCCTGATAAGGTCTTTTTAATTGAGGCTCAAGAGCAGTTTTTCTCCAGTGTCTCTTCCAGGAGACCAAATCCCCAGAGCACGCTGAGGCTGCTCAGGCAGATATTTTGGAAATGTGACTGGTACCTGTTGGTGATAAAGTCAGAGGTATTGTATGTGTCCCTTGCACTAACTAATCATATCTGCTTGTAATAGGGTAGAATCGAAGGCTGAGGGTGAGATTCCCAAACATATAGGGTTTATTATTTTATTAACCCTTATTAATTCATAAGCTAACTTGCAGGTCCCTGAGGGAGTTGATCTTACGGACATTAAAGCTAATGGTAATACTTTAGGTGATAGAAGTTTTAGGGCTTCTGACAGCATTGCCAGCTTTACTTAAAAGTAAAATACTAAAGTATTCCATTAATTCTCTCTACTTTTTACGAGGACTCTGGGTGATAAGGACAGTGGAAGTTTCTGGGTAAAAGGGAGAAGTTTAGAGCTCTTTAATAACGGTTCTGGTAAAATGAGTTCCCCTGTGACTACAGACATAATTTGGAATGCCCCAGGTTGGCAAAAAATGAGATCAAGTTTTTATTTTTCCAGGATTTCCCTGGTGATCCAGTGGTTAAGACTCCATGCTTCCACTGCAGGGGGTGTTGGTTTGATCCCTGGTTAGGGAACTAAGATTCCACATGCCACGTGGCGTGACCAAAAAAAAAAGCAGCAAAAAGATTTTATTTTTCCACAGTTAGGGCCTATTATGTGTTGACTTGTGTATCCCCCCAAATTCGTATGTTGAAGTCCTAATACCCAGTACTTCAGAATGTGATCTTGTTTGGAAATAGCCCTTGCAGATGTAATTAGTTAAGTTGAAATGAGGTCATCAGCATGGGCCCTAATCCAGTATGAATAGCGTCCTTATAAAAAGGAGAAATTTGGACGCAGAAACAGGCACACAAACAGGGAGATTGATGTGAAGAAACACAGAGAAAACAGCCAACCATGAGCCGAGGAGAGAGGCCTGGAACAGATTCTTCCCTCACAGCCTCAGAAGAAACCAACCCTGCCCACACGTTGATCTCAGACTTCCAGCCTCCAGAACTGTGAGACCATCAATTCCTATCGTTCAAGCCACCCAGTTTGGGGTACTTTATTACAGCAGCCTGAGCAAACTAATCCAGGGCTGTAGCTCTCTGACAGGAAAAGCTTTAACCCACCCTGAAAATAAACAGTAACCAGACATATTTATAGCCTAGTGAGGAAACATTTGCAGAAGTTCACTTGGAGGTATTCAAAGGGCCCTCCAAGCTTCCGTTCCTCTCCATGACCCACCTTTAGAGTTTAACCAGGATTGTGTTGTTAGCAGGTACGGCATGTTGTGCAAACATCTTTGACAACGCCTCTAAAATTACCTCATCCCACCAATGTTAAATGTGACATCATGGCCAATTTATCTCTGCTGTTGTGGTTAATATCATGAAGAATTCTGGCTAAAATCTATTTTAAAGGATTTGGTGCTACCAGTTAGCCATACTGAGAGTGCCAAATACTATCTTCATGCAATGAGCCTTCAAAATTTCCCAGTTATCTTTTTTCCAAATTAAAGGCTTCTCTCTGACAGTTAACAACAGTTAACAACAATCTTAGAGGAATCTATTAATTCCTCTAAGGCCTCTCCTTTCTGAGTGATTACAGGAACAATTATCTTGGTGAAAGCTGCTTGTTTAGTAGTGAAACAGTCCGCTAAGGTTTTGTCGTGAGATGCTGGGTCCTTGCACTTTGAATGATGCTCCACCTTTATTATAACTATTTCCTTAAGTTAACAGCATCTAAAGGTTCTTTAGTTAGTCCATTTTTATAACTGTTTCATCAAGGTCAGAAAACCTCTCTGTTTCAAAGCATTTTGAAGTCAGATTAACCCAAAGCCATATACTTACAACAAATGTAAGTATTTTCTTTTCCCCTTTGTCAGTCGGTAAGTCTAGGTGAGGGCAACCAGTTAAGCTATATGAACTGATTTAATTTCTATGAGAGCTTTATATTTTAAAAGTAAATGTAAGGAGGTAGGATAAACTGGGAGATTGGGATTGATGTATACACACTACTATATATAAAATAGATAACTAATAAGGACCTACTGTAGAGCACAGGGAACTCTACTCAGTACTCTGTAATGGCCTATATGGGAAAAGCATCTAAAAAAGAGTGGATATATGTATATGTAAAACTGATTCACTTTGCTGTACACCTGAAACTAATGCAACGTTGTGAATCAACTATACTCCAATAAAATTTTTTTTAAAAAGTGAATGTAACTCTGTGATAGCGTATCCTGTTTGTCAATTTTGGTTTTACTTTTTATGTGTGAACAATTAACAAACACAGTTAAATTAGTGTTACTCAAGGAAGCCTCTAGAAGTTCTGTGCAGTATATGGTGTTGGGGAGGGGGAAATTTCCCCCTCTCTCCCTCTAGAGTTCTTGTGGCTGGACTAATAACAAAATGATGCAAGACAGAATAACAGGAGGAAAAGAAACAAATTTTAATTTGTGCACATGAAGGTCTCTTAGAAATAGGACCCAAGAAGTAGCCAAAGCTAGGCAACTTCTATACTTTTTAGACAAAGAAACAATAAACGTGTCAGGAATTGACAGGACAAAGAAAGGCAAATTTGGGGTGCTCAATTAGAGAAGAATCTAAACAGAGTATGAGCTTGGGGTAGTCAATGAAAGAAGTGAATTACCCATCTCTGGTGATAAGGGGGTCCTTCTACCTCCAGATGTAGGGAGTTGCACTTTTCACATGAGAGATTTATTTCCCGCTTTCAGGGAGAGAGAAAGGAGGGTCAAAGTGCCCCTCCTGCATCAGCCATTTCCTAAAAACTTTAATTCAAAATAATCAACATGCCAATAAAGCATATTTGGGGGCAGCCTGCCCTGGGCCCCAACAATGAATACTTTTTTGTTGTTGCTATTTTGACAGAGGTTATGAGGTTTTCTTTTTTTCTTTTTTTGAGGTTTCCTTTTTTAAGCAAGGGAAAGAGGCTGGATTTACAGTGTTGCAGGAATGGACAGTGATGCTTGAAGGAGAAAGCAACAACACTTTACAGGAAGTAGGTAACAAGTTAAAAAGTGGTGAACAGAAAAAGCTTTTGACAAAATTCAACACCCATTCATGATAAAAACCCTCCAGAAAGTACGCATAGAGGGAACTTACCTCAACATAATAAAGGCCATATATGACAAACCCACAGCCAACATCGTTCTCAATGGTGAAAAGCTGAAACCATTTCATCTAAGATCAGGAACAAGATAAGGTTGCCCACTCTCACCACTCTTTTTCAACATAGTTTTGGAAGTTTTAGAGAAGAAAAAGAAGTAAAAGGAATCCAAACTGGAAAAGAAGAAGTAAAACTGTCACTGTTTGCAGATGACATGATACTATACATAGAGAATCCTAAAGATGCTACCAGAAAACTACTAGAGCTAATCAATGAATTTGGTAAAGTAGCAGGATACAAAATTAATGCACAGAAATCTCTTGCAGTCCTATAAACTAACGATGAAACATCTGAAAGATAAATTAAGGGAACACTCCCATTTACCATTGCAACAAAAAGAATAATATACCTAGGAATAAACCTACCTAAGGAGACAAAAGACCTGTATGCAGAAAACTATAAGACACTGATGAAAGAAATTAAAGATGATACAAATAGATGGAGAGATATACAAGGTTCTTGGATTGAAAGAATCAATATTGTGAAAATGACTATACTACCCAAAGCAATCTACAGATTCAGTGCAATCCCTATCAAACTACCAATGGCATTTTTCACAGAACTAGAAAAAAAAATTTCACAATTTGTATGGAAACATAAAAGACCCCGAGTAGCCAAAGCAATCTTGAGAAAGAAAAACAGAGCTGGAAGAATCAGGCTCCTGGACTTCAGACTATACTACAAAGCTACAGTAATCAAGACAGTATGGTACTGGCACAAAAACAGAAATATAGATCAATGGAACAGGATAGAAAGCCCAGAGATAAACCCACGCACATATGGTCACCTTATCTTTGATAAAGGAAGCAAGACTATACAGTGGAGAAAAGACAGCCTCTTCAATAAGTGGTGCTGGGAAAACTGGACAGCTACATTTAAAAGAATGAAATTAGAACACTTCGTAACACCATACGCAAAAATAAACTCAAAATGGATTAAAGACCTAAATGTAAGGCCAGACGCTATAAAACTCTTAGAGGAAAACATAGGAAGAACACTCTGTGTCATAAATCACAGCAAGATCCTTTTTGACCCACCTCCTAGAGAAAGGGAAATAAAAACAAAATTAAACAAATGGGACCTAATGAAACTTCAAAGCTTTTGCACAGTAAAGGAAACCATAAACAAGATGAAAGGACAACCCTCAGAATGGGAGAAAATATTTGCAAATGAAACAACTGACAAAGGATTAATGTCCAAACTATACAAGCAGCTCATGCAGCTCAATATCAAAAAACCAAACAACCCAATCCAAAAATGGGCAGAAGACCTAACTAGACATTTCTCCAAAGAAGATATACAGATTGCCAACAAACACGTGAAAGGATGCTCAACATCACTAACCATTGGAGAAATGCAAATCAAAACTACAATGAGGGATCACCTCACACTAGTCAGAATGGCCATCATCAAAAAGTCTACAAACAATAAATGCTGGAGAGGGTGTGGAGAAAAGGGAACCCTCTTGCACTGTTGGTGGGAATGTAAATTGATACAGCCACTGTGGAGAACAGTATGGAGGTTCCTTAAAAAACTAAAAATAGAACTACCATACGACCCAGCAATCCCACTACTGGGCATATACCCTGAGAAAACCATAATTCAAAAAGAGTCATGTACCACAATGTTCATTGCAGCTCTATTTACAATAGCCAGGACATGGAAGCAACCTAAGTGTCCATCGACAGATGAATGGATAAAGAAGATGTGGCACATATATACAATAGAATATTACTCAGCCATAAAAAGAAACGAAATTGAGTTATTTGTAGTGAGGTGGATGGACCTAGAGTCTGTCATACAGAGTGAAGTAAGTCAGAAAAAGAAAAACAAATACCGTATGCTAACACATATATATGGAATCAAGAAAAAAAAAAGGTCATGAAGAACCTACAGGCAAGACAGGAATAAAGACACAGACCTACTAGAGAATGGACTTGAGGACACGGGAAGGGGGAAGGGTAAGCTGGGATGAAGTGAGAGACTGGCATGGACGTATATACATGACCAAATGTAAAATAGGTAGCTAGTGGGAAGCAGCCACATAGCACAGGGAGCTCAGGTCCGTGGTTTGTGACCACCTAGAGGTGTAGGATAGGGAGGGTGGGAGCGAGATACAAGAGGGAGGAGATATGGGGATACATGTATATGTATAACTGATTCACTTTGTTATACAGCAGAAACTAACACAACATTGTAAAGCAATTATACTCCAATAAAGATGTTTAAAATATATATATATAAATATATATAAATATATAAATATAAATATATATATATATATATATATATATATATATATATATATATATATAAAAATAGGGGGCTTCCCTGGTGGCGCAGTGGTTGAGAGTCCGCCTGCCAATGCAGGGGACACGGGTTCATGCCCCGGTCCGGGAAGATCCCACATGCCGCGGAGCGGCTGGGCCCGTGAGCTGTGGCCGCTGAGCCTGCGCGTCCGGAGCCTGTGCTCCGCAACACAGAGGCCACAACAGTGAGAGGCCTGTGTACCGCAAAAAAAAAAAAAAAAAAAAAAAAAAAAAAATATATATATATATATATATATATATAAAGGTGAGCATTTTTTTTTATTGCAAGAGGTTTTACAGCATGGAGATCCATGAAGTTTAGTTAGAACTAAACTCCCTGAAAATTTCCCATCTTTTGCTACTGCTGTTACAGTTTTCAAAGAAGTGGGATATGTCTTGGCTACAGGGTCTAATCAAAGGCTGAAATAAGCAATAGGCCTTCTGATGAGTGCCATGGAGATTACGCAGTATTCCTAGTGCCTGTTCACACTCTTTATGAACGAGAGGGGAAGTGGGTTTGTGAGTCTAGAATTCTGGAAACAATTTTTGTGGTTAACAGTTATTGTATTAGTCTTTGTGCTTATGTATAAATATGTTTCTTCTACCTTGAAAAGTATTCAATCACTGAAATATATTCATATATAGCCTAGTCCTGGTCCACTTACATCACAGTTCAAGCCAGGTCATAGTAGGTTGATTAGCACAGAGTAGTGCCATCTGGGCAGGGCAGGGTATAAATACAGACTCACTCCCTGAGACAGCTCAGACTCTGGAGAAGAGCCTAGGTGAAGACATCAGAAACCCACCTTCGTGGCGAGGCTCACATCCAGAGAATTACCAACATCCATCCACCCACCAGGAGAACACTTGCACTTGACATCTATCAATTCCCATCAGAAGCAGCAGGCTTGCCCGAAAAAGAACAAGGTAGTGGGAGGGATGGTGGATGGGGTATATAGAACAAGCAACAGAGTGGTCATCAAGCTACGGTTTCGAGGTGAAACTCTCCGAGAGACTATATATTTACTATTTATTCTATTTGCTGCAAAAAGATTTGGAGACAGCTTATAAGGATTCATTCAATAGAGGCATCTAAAAAAATTTTAAATAACGTAAGATAGAGGGCAAAGGACTAAAGGTACTAAGCGGGTAACCTAGTCCAGGAGCAAGAGACACTGGGTCTCAATTCAAACTAGCAGCAAAAGGAGCATTTAAACTAGAGGGTAGAAGGCTTCAAAGGAGATAATGGACCTGGACTTTGAAAGATAAGTGGGCTTTGTAGGGGTGAAGATGAAGTAACAAACATTTCAGGCCGAGGGTGAGCTCTAATACTGACTCTAGTTCTAGGTAAAATGCCTAGAGCAGAGATGATGGGGAGAAGCCTTCGGAGATGGATGGGGCTGGAGGGGGAACAGCTACAAGTCGTACAGGGTCCGGAATGCCTGCTAAGGAGCAGGGCTGGGCTCCTTTTCAAGCACTCAACAGTTTTCAAAAGTTCTGAGGTGTGGAAAACTTAGATATGACTCAGAAAATACATTGGATAATTCGATGTGAGTGCACCTAGGCATGGGAACCAGCAGGGACAAGTGTTTTTACCAAGGGTTACCTGTGAGGGAGGCAGACTATGACATTACAGAATAACAGCTGGGCAACTGGGTGAGGATACGAGGGGACGAGGGGAAAGAAAAGGGATGAAGGGAGAATTCAGGGACCTCCTAGTAAATAACTGCCTTCTATATTTGCATTTCTGCCCCAAGGGAAGTTGTTCAGAGGGAGAGACACATTCCCTAACATCAATATTCACGTGTGCGTACAAGGTGTTCTCTGAGTGGCTGAGGGACCCACAGGCCGGCAGGGGGCGGGTGGGGGGAGCCATGATGTCTCCATTGTGAGGCGTTGATAACCCCTGAAACTAGGTCTCCCATTGGTGGAAGCTGGCCAGTGGCTGCCTCCTACTTAATCACATATCCTGTATCAGCAGCCGAGGTGCTGTTTAGCATCCCAGTGCCCCAGATCATAAGGTCTGGCCATTAAGACAAATAGGGGTGGTCTTGGAAGGTAATGCTCCTCCTATCACACCTCCACCTCTACACAGCGCAATCCACCTTGGGAAAGGAGTTCAGAGGGTTCCCAGAAGTCATCCCTGACATTACTGTGCATATGTCTTACCAAGGTTCTCTCTAATTGGCTGAAGGGTCCCATGGGGGGAGAAGCCATGATGCCTCCGCTGTGAGATGTCAACTGGCCTCTGGAGCTACATATTCCCATTGGTGGGAGCTGGACCAATAGCTGTCCTCCTACTTAATATAGTTACACTCTGCCAACCACGTGGTGGTTTCCGTTAGACCTAAAGGTGAAAAGGTCTCTCTCCCATTACCACTCTCCTGAGTATACAAAAAGCATAAGCGAGTTTTAATGAAGGGATTATTATATCTTGAAACGTTAAGAGATAAATGTCGATGAGAGTTTGTGAAATAGGATATACAGTATTACACAAAATGGGAAAGGAATTTTTAAATCTTTCTGTGTAGTTATATGGAAATGTACATAATATATGGTCTATATAATTTATATACTCTATAAACATATAATGGAAAAACATTTCCAGTCGGAAAAGGTATAGGCCTTTTCCTGACCCCATTTGAATCTTCTGGAATTGATTTTAATTTGCGTTGGGGGTATATATGAATTGGGCCACCGTTGCTATGGAGATCTCAAAGCTCATCCTATCTTCTCTGTGGTTCTGTCTAAAATGATGTCTTTGGGGAGATTCAAATTATGAGAACGAGGACTGTGGGTGTCTGCCTCTGAAGATGCCACTTGTTATCAGCTACCATCATCTACTAAACTAGAAAGACTCATAGATTCCCAATCTTAATAGATGATTACATTTCATAGTAGATCTTTTATCCTGTCAACCATCCTGAATAACACACCAAATTAACTTGGGGGCATAAATGGATGTGCTTTTTAGGAGAGTTTGGCTCTATTTTCAGCTGTGAATTATGCATTAGTAGGAATTATTTGGACAGCATTCATCATCATTTCCGAAGTTAATGAAATTCCATTACACTTCAGTACATTTTCATTTCACCCAGTGGTAAATTAATTCTCCTTCCCTCTTTCTGTCTCAAGTCTCTCTCTCCTCTTTTGCATCATTTACAGTAGTTACAGAGTGGGAACATGGAGAGGTTTCCTAACTCGAGTAAGTTAAATAAAGGCCAGGAAAGACAGATGTTACTGATTCCCTCTATAATGATGATGTTCTCTATAACTCAATGCCAAGATGAGCAAGGCTGCATGTTTTCACAGCTGTCACTGCCGTTTCCATTGCTCAAGAATTCAGGGCAGGGGCCGGGTTCAGGGGCTTAGCTGGGCTACAGCTTAGAAGTCTGGCGCATGTCTCATCTTAACACAGCAGCAGCCCAGGCCACCCAGTCACCACACTGAACAGATTGCTTGACCTGGGGAAGCTCTTTGAGCAAATGAGAAGGCCAGGAGCATTGCCAGGTCCAGCCCCTCTGAGACGCAAACCTGGAGCTCTCCTAGGTGCTGGATATTTCCCTTTCATTGTATTGGCCTTGTCCTTCCCTGGTCCTACCCTGCCTCCGGCCCTAGTCGCTGCTCAGACCAAATGGGTCCCCTGACCAATGGGCAAGAAACCTGTTTGTCTGGTTCTGTAGCAGCTGACCCAGGTGTACCCTGGAAGCTACTTTGACCCTCCCTTGTGGGAGGCTCTGTGCTATTCTAGACGCTTCTTCCAGCTAATAGTGGTTAAAAGGGAGTTCTGGCTCTGAACTCAGAAAGCCCAGGGTTAGAGGGCCTTGGACTTGTGTGGGAACGCTGCTGAGTTCGGGACCAACCTGAGGCCTAGCTTCCACAGCATGAAATGGAGGTGAGATCTCTCTTAGAGACTGATTATGAGGAAGACATGAGATAATCTATGGGAAAATATTGAGCATGGAGCCTGAAACTTGGCAAATGGCGGTTATAGTGATCAGTACTAGGCCATTGCTTTCTGATCCCCTGTTCCTTTCCCCTTCTGTTGGCTGTGGAGAACAGCCTCCTGCTCGTCCCCAGTGAGGCTCAGAGGGATACTGGTAGATAGCCCCACTCTCATAATACCCCTGGCTTCCTAGTCTGGGGCAACCTGGGCATGTGATTTGCTTCCTTCCTCATTCCCCCATTCATAAATCTGCCCAGATCCTATCGTTTACACAGGCTATTTAGGGGTTGGCATTCTGCCTACAGAAAGTTTGAGAAGTATAGGGCTTCTCTCTACTCTGTTTCATTCAGCCCAGTCCCGGGTCCCATCAGGCACTGTGCTGGACAAAGAAATATTTAGCGAGCGCCTGTTCTATTCCAGACACCACACTAAATACTAAAGATTTAATGATCAGCAAAATTAGACATGGTCCCTGTTCTAACAGAACTTAGTCTACTAAGCTAAAAAAGCTAATGAAGCTTCAGGTAAATGTCAGGGCCCCTCATTTGAACAGGCCCCTGTAAGATGCTGGGAGTCACAGAGTGTTCTAGATGGAGAAGAGATATAGATAATTAAAGTCACCCCCAAGATGATGCAGGACTGGAGGTAAAGAGGAAGATCATTTTCAGAGTGTTTAGTGATTTCATTATACAAATAATAGGTGACATATCAGAAACTTTCAGCCTTCAGGCAGATGTGTGTTTTATTTTAAGAAAAAGAATGGAAGTTTTGAATCCTTTATAGAGGGAAGGGACTCCAAATTCCTAAATATAAAGCCATACAAAAATGTCTGTTTCTGTGACTGAAAAAGTCCTCAATTCTATCAGAAAGATTAGAAATGACCACAGTCAGATGAATTGTTTTCTGGTCGATGGTATTCAGCCAAACTAACTGGAATAAAATCAACCAGGTGGCAATCTCTAGTCCAAAAAAATGACCTCCACACGAGCAACCCAGGGATGTAATAACAACACAGACTCTTGCTTACATATAGTAGTTGTCACTTTAGATCACTCTGCAGCTGGATTTAGTTGACCTGTATAACACAATGTATATTTATTCAGATTACTTGATGCTCTCTACTTCAGTTAACTCCAGACAGGTTCCTTCCAGGGGTAAAGGCAGAGAGCGTATTTATTTGACTACTTTAACCAAATCGACAGGTAGTCAGGCAAACACAACCGTGACAACATCTGTCTAGTAAGCTGCCCCGAGCTCCCAGGCCAGGAGGGTGATTTGAGTCAGGTGTAGATAACCAGGTAACCTTGACAACCTTCATAGTTGTCAGGGAAATGACAGAACGGGGGAAGTGCCCTACTGTTGCTCAATGAAAGCCGAAGCCATCAATGAGGGGAAGTAATCACTACTGATAGTGAAAGGTACAGCAAATCCTATGACCACACGCATCCCTTTATCAGGTGATGTTCTCCAACACTCACCGGTCCTGGGAAGCTCAGGGTGCTGCAACTAATTCAGGACACAGCAAATTTGTACATAAACCTGGGGACTATAAAAGGCAGCATGACGCAGTCATTAGAGGGAGCACTGAATTAGTCTGGCCCCCGGAGACCCTGTAATTTTAATAGAAAGAATGTCAAATAAACTCCCCACTTTGGACCAGGCTTCAGGCTGATATAATGAACTTAAGTCTTTCTCTAGGGTTCTTCATTGTCACTCTGGAATGACTTAGTCGCCACATAACACTTGGCCATTACTGTTTTTAGCTATTGCCCCTGCTCATAACAATACTTCATTGTAGCTCCCGATAAAAAAAGCTCCATTCTAGACAAGAGACCAAATATTACACATTTTCATCCTGCTTCTTTGAAGATTTCTCATCTCATCAGCAATATACAAGAGGTCCAGACACTCTGCATCCTCATCAGCACTTGATAGTATCAGTTTGGGGGTTGCTTTTTGTTTTAGCCATCCTGATTGGTATGCGGTGGTATCTCACTGTGGCTTTAATTTGCATGTCCTTAATGACTAATGAGGTTTGAGCATCTTTTCATGTGTATATTTGGCAACATTATGCTTGGCACATAATCATTGCTCCCTTCCAAGATTTCAGGTGGTTTCTACCCCCTTCTGCCCAAATACATGATTTTAACAGAGGTCATCCAGAGACAAGACCTTACCTACGCCCTCAGGATTTTGAGGAGAAAAGCATGGGAGAGCTAGGGAGAGAAAGGGTTGTCTTTGGGAATTTCTCACACATCACACCATGTAAGTGACCACAGACTTCTGGTAGTAAGAATTGCCCTAATCCTAAAAATGCTTTTCAATATTATCTTCTTTGGATTAAACAACACACACACACACACACACACACAAACACACACGCACCACGGAGGGAGTTTTTTTGGAGGGAGTTTTTTTTAATCAAAAAATTATTTCACTGAATCGTACAGTAAAGGTAACAGCTAAATTGGAAGGCGGCTGTAACAAGTCACTGAAAAACTTCCCATACGCACTGCTGGCTGCATTATTACAGTTACGATTCATATACAATGAGATGAGAACATTTACTCCCTTTACAGTCTCCCCTTCACACTCTGAAATGAAATCTGTAGTTTCTCATTTCTTTTGCGGTTTCGCCATAAAAAGCACCTTGATTCTTGAAGCCTGGAATCTCATTACAAAGTCCATTTTGACTCACTAAGTATTTATTGAGGATCTAAAACATACTAAAACTACAGTAGGCAATCTGGGGGATTTTAACGGTATAGAAGACATAATCTCAACCCCTGGAGGCAACTTGTGGTCAGTCTACAGGCAGCTTGGGTTTATTTCAGGAAACAGCGGAAAATTCTGCTGATAGTCTAGACTTGGTGTGTGGAGTCCAGGCACGAGGTGAGGCCTCTGTTTTTCTTTTTAGAAGCCTCTTCTTTTTTGATGACCCTCCCGACACAAGGCTGTCTTTAGTCCCCGACTCACTTCCTCTTTTTTAACAGCATTCTCAGTTTGTGTTCAACTATTTCCTGTTGACCTTTTCTAAATGCCCTTGTTTATTATTCTCCGCCTTAAAAACAAAAATCCATAGAGAGATAGCATAACATGCTATATAAGCCTTCGCATGTATTCTTAGCCTAAGGAACCAAAAAAAAAAAGATCAAAAGCGAGGAGGGGTGGTGCAAGAGTAAAATTACTATTGTGCATATTCTGTTCATATTACATAGATTTATATGTAAAAGATGATACACTCTTGTTCATGGAAACTCTTCACCTAATTGATAATGTAATGGGAGGAAGACAGGCTCATATTTGACAACAAACACTGGAAGGAAGTCCATCCCTTTTAGTGAATTCTGGGCATGCTTGTTGATTACTGAAGGGACTTTTGTGTGAGAGAGGAAGGAAGGTTTGAATCACTTAACTATACAAGTCAATTCTTAAGAATCCATGTTAAGAGCGAGAAGCAATTGCAATTGTTCTGATGAGCTGAACAACAGATAATCAAAAATTCTTCCCCTTCATCACCTGTCTTCCTACATCTATCTCCCCCTCCACCTCCGCCCAGCAAACAATTTGTTGGAAATTAGGAAAATGTTTTCCCGAGGTAATCTCTCCCCCTACAGGCAACTAGCCTACCAAACTGCTGGATCAGTTCCCTGAGGAGAGGCGGGATTACTAGAATGCATCTGCGCACATTTACAATGGGGTCCGCGTGGCGAGAAGGGACTCCTGTCCTAGAGGTGGAAAGGTACAAGTCCCCTAGCCAGGGTGTACACTTCCTGCTTCCTGGCATTAGCGCATTTTACTCTGCTGTAAAATGAGGATCGTAATTATTACCTCGTTGGGCTTTTGTCAGATGTAAATGAGATAATAAAGGCAAAGGCCCTGCCTCAATGGATGCCCTTGATGATGTTAGCCGTCATCATCGTCATCATTAAAGGTGGTTGACTGTGCAGAGGATCATTACAAGAGTACGTGGGCCACTTCAACTAGGGCCTATGAGTTTGTTGCAAGTGATTTCTTATAATAGTAACAAAAGCTTTTGACTTTTTAAATACATTCTAGCAGAGGCAAGTTAT
Source organism: Tursiops truncatus (assembly GCF_011762595.2). Classification (NCBI taxonomy): domain Eukaryota; kingdom Metazoa; phylum Chordata; class Mammalia; order Artiodactyla; family Delphinidae; genus Tursiops; species Tursiops truncatus. The sequence goes on from NC_047055.1 coordinate 14,891,154, forward strand.
CCAGCAATAACCATTGCTTTCACTCTCACTTCTGATATTCTTTCTTCTTTTTTTTTTTTACATCTTTATTGGTCTGATATTCTTTCTTACAGGCAGAGGAAAAGGTATGGTCACTCCCCCAAGGGTGGGACTGCCTCTCAGGAAGATTGAGATCGCCGGCTGGGGGATTCCAGGAGTCCCAGGGACCGAGCCCTTCCCTCCTCCCTGCACAGAGAGTGCCTTCTAGTGCTTAAAGCTCTCCTCAGGGTCTGAGCCTCCTGGTTTCTGGCCTGACCACCCCTGCCTTCCCACCAGCACCCTCAGGCTTTCTTTAAATATGTAAATATCTTTGATTACGTCTCCTAATCTTGTTCCAGGCCCGGGAGCTACATTCACCTCAAAAGGTGATTTTACAAATATCTAATCTTGTCCATTTGGGGTGGATTTTATCAGATCAGTTTTCAGAGTTCTGGGACCAATCTCTTGTCACCTCTGCCTATGTTAACTACCTGTGTGACCTTGGCCAAAACATTTTTCCTCTGTACTATGAAATGGGTTGCCCTAGAAATTGTTTGAGGATGTTTCCTTCCTGCTCAGACCTTCTAGGGTTCTGGGATTCCACCTGAGAGAGACAGAGGACCTCGGGAAAGGATCCAGTGTATACACAATATCACATCTACTTAATAATAATGCCCAGAGAAGCAATTCTCCCAACCTCATTTTAGTCAAAGGGAAAGCAATTGGCTTGTAAAAACCTTGTAAGATTTAACGTATCTGTGAAGTCCCGTATTACTGGTCAACTGGATGATTTCTGCTAGCTTTTCCCTAGGTTAGCACAGAAGGAGCGGACCTTGCCTGGAAGCCACGCTCCTTTTCTCCACTAGGTGGCAGCAACACTCAGCTTTGCCAAATATCAATAGAAACAGTGTCCTTTCTACTGTCGTTTCTATGATGACCTCCTCACCTATATGTTGGATTCGGGACCTTGACACTTAGTATTTCTAGTTCTAGTCTCCTGAGCAACTAAACAGGTTTAATTCCAATTACAAGTAATCGCAAATAATGATACAGACTTCAGAAGAAGACATAGAATCTAAAGCTGGAAAGAACCAAAGCCATAAGGGAGTAGGAGCCTTTAATTTGTAGAGGATGGAATAGAATTGGAGTGACTTGGCCAAGGTCACCCAGGTAGGTAGTGGCACTGTGGGAACTAGATCTCGGGTCTCTTAAGTCACAATCCCCATGTCTTCTCCTTTCCTTCTTTTGGGAGGTGAATATGCTGATAGTTTCATTTAGTAGCTGTGTACCCTGGGGCAGACTGAGTTCCTCATCTGTAATATGGGCATAATAATAGTGTCTACCTCATAGGGTTTTACTAGAATTAGAGACCATGCATGTAGGGGACCGGGAATCAGAGCACACTCAGGAAGACGTGTCACAGACAGGCAGGCATGTCACACAAGCAGCTGCATCACACGCAGGTATGCCCAAAGGCATGTTGTTCCACAATTTCCCATGACAGACTCTGATACAACACACAACATACACAGTTTTCCTTCTCTTTTCTGCATAGGCACAGTGCATGCATTTTTTTAAATTAAGAATTAACATAGGGCTTCCCTGGTGGCACAGTGGTTGAGAATCTGCCTGCCAATGCAGGGGAAACGGGTTCAATCCCTGGTCCGGGAGGATCCCACATGCTGTGGAGCAACTAAGCCCGTGCACCACAACTACTGAGTCTGTGCTCTAGAGCCCGTGAACCGCAACTACTGAGCCCGCGAGCCACAACTACTGTGTCCATGTGCCACAACTACTGAGCCTGTGCGCCTAGAGCCCGTGCGCCTAGAGCCCGTGCTCCACAATGAGAGAAGCCACTGCAATGAGAAGCCCCCGCACCGCAGTGAAGAGTAGCCCCTGCTCACCGCGTGCAGCAACAAAGACCCAACACAGCCAAATACATAAATAAATAAATAATAAAATTTATTTAAAAAAAAGAACTAACATAATTTATTGAGCATGTGACAAACAACATTCATCCATTGATCTTGTTATTTTTTTCTGTTAAAAATTCTCTTTATCTTTAAAAGATCTGTTTACCGCTCTACATTCCATCAGAAACACGGAATCTAGAGAGCTCATGTAAATTGTTTTGCAAGCCTGGGAACTGAAGTTTTTTTCATGTTAATATATGACACTGTATATGTAATAATCACTCATTTTGTAGCATATAATTTCAAAAAGAAACAACACATCTTTCCTATTTCCCAACCCCTACTCTCTGACATCTTGCAGCCCCCTCCCCTGCGAGGAGAAATTTTTTTAAAGCTGTCATGACAAATGCCCTGCAGGCTCATGGGGGAAACCTTCTAGTACCGTAATAATGAAACACTTTATGTGTGGGAGAAGAATGATAGAAATAACAACTGTGCCACATCAGAGCTCATTAAAGTCAACGAACAGTGCATGCATTTTTAACAAAAACAATAAAGCTCTATTCAGGAAATAAGAAATGGGAGGGGTCGGTGTCCGGTGAGAGGCTATCTAAGGCCTCTTTCATGGCTAACAGCCTCCCAACGGTCTCTGGTTCAGGTATTAAGGTGAACTGTGCCTAACGCCTGGTTTCTCCCTCAGGAGAGGAAATGAGACGCAGCAGCTCCTTTGCTAACCTGCCAGTTTCACGACTTACCCACTCCAGTAAGACCTGGGCCGGATGAGTACCACGCCCCCATCTAGTCCACGTGACTCCTTTTGAAACACGGATCAGGCCATCGGAGCAATGGCACCAGCACCTGTGTGTCTCATCTTTCTCCTCACAGCTCTATCGTGGGGGGAGCACTGCATTTGCAAATATCACAGTGTAACTATAACTGGGGACCCACTTCTCAGAAATTGTTCTTAAAACAGAAATGACGGAGTCTCTCCGGAAAGCCTAGGGCTGGGTCAGGTGATGTGGCCCGGTAGAGTCCTATAGCATCACAGTAGCTAAATTAAATCCAAGTGATGATCATGCCTCACGTTTATAAAATGCCTGCACATCTATACAATGTTTTGTTTACTCTTTACAAAGCACTTTGGGATTTTTCTCTCATTTGATCCTTGAAACAACACTGGAGTCAGTATGGCAGATAAGTCACCATCACGTAAACCAAGAAAGTATGAGAGGCAGGACAAGATCAAGCACAAAGGCCTTAGAATCAAACAGACCTGAGTTCATATGACAGCTCTGGCACTTGCCAGCTGTGTGACTCTGGGCAAGTTAATCTTTCTAAACCTCAGTTTCCTCATCTGTAAAATGGGGATGATCATAGTATCCACTCCAAAGGTGGTTATGAGGATTAAATGAGATGATGCATGGAAGCACAGGGCCTTAACACTCAAAAATGTAACTTGTTATTATTGAATCATTGACAGTTTGTGAGTGACAGAAGTCAGAAGAGACACCCCAAGTCCACTGGGCCAAATGTTCAAATTCAAACACATGGATACATAGATCCACAGTGAGATTTTTCTCTCTGAATTGGCAGGCTTTTCTTATCAACTGATCTTTGAAACTAAAATCACCTTTTTGTCCATGATGGAAATTTACAGGTGAATCCCCAACATTTTATTTGGTGAAGCACTTGGGACAGTCACACTTCCGTGTGTTGCTTTTGTTAGATTTCACCTCTTGATTCAAAACTGTTCATCCTCTTCTGTATTAGCATGGTTGCTTCCGCTCCAAGACTCTGTGTAGAAGGGGGAAGTTAGAAAAAAGGCCAGGAAAGCACTAACACTGCCGAGGGTTGAAGGGTGGGGTGACCAGGGGCAGGCTAGGAAGTTTCAGTCAAGAACCCCCAAGTTCCTTTTCTATGCCCAGACAGAAGAGTTAAACCACTTTTTTCTCCAATGCTATAGTCTCCCATCACCGATGACACACAAACACAGTAAAGTGGTGGTATTTCTCTGGAGAGCAATCTGCTTTGAAAGCTCTTTATATGTCTTATTCCATTTTTGAGAACATTCTCCACAGAAATCAACTAAAAAGGAGCACGGGGTGGGGGGTGGGAAGCTATGTAAGGTTGTTCCTAGCCCTGCTATATATAACGGTGAAACACTGGAAACCGCCCAAATGTTCAATAATGGTAGCGTGTATAAAAAAAGTAGAGTCTATGGACCAGATGGAATGTTCTTTCAGCATTAAAATGGTAAGTATGGGGTCTGTGTTAAGTGAAGAAGAGAGATCAAGATGTGATATAGACACAAATGTTACAACTCTGTAAACTCAAAATGTATGTGGACATAAATATCAAGGAAAGGAGTGTGTAATGGATAGAACATTTTAATTTCGTTTTGCTTAGCTACTGTGCATGCCACCTTGCGGACGTTATTGTTATTTAATCCTGGTGACAACCCATCAGCTTGTCAATTTCTACACACAAAAATGCCCCCTGCTGAGATGATCATTTGGATTGTGTATAACAGCATTTTGAAAATGGGACTTTAAAATATATGGGTCTGCCATTTACTCACTGTGTGACCTTGGACAAGTCTCTCTCTAAGTTGCCTCCTTTGTAAAATGAAGAGGGAAGCTGATTAAATTGTAACTCTCTAAGCTCTCAAAATTGTCTTTGAGCTATCTAAAAAGTCCTAATTTGAGTTTTTCTGTCCCTGGCCTTACCCCAAAAGTGTCCCTTCACAACAGGTTGTCTTGAAGTGTGATTAAAAAGCCACTGGAGAAAAACAGGCCTTTTCGATTTTAAAACAAGACACAATACAAAATGTTATAATACTCTTTCATATTGCCATGAATTCTGGGGACCAGACTGAAAGCGCTTCTTTTCTACCACACCCAGAAATGTGGCAGAAGTGGCAGGGACGGGGAGACGTGCCCGGGTCCCCGTGGGACCATGCACAGGCAGTGTTAGTGAAAAATGTCAGAATTCTGTGCTGTGGCTTCCCGGAGGCCAAAGGGAAAATAGAATCTGCTGTTTTCAGTTAGCATTTAAATAAGCTTGTCACGCAGGAGGCTCCACTTCCGAGTGCCCGCCGTCCTTCGGAGGTGGGCGGGGCGGTGTGTTCAGACACGTGACCTGGGTTAACCCCTTCTAGACCTTCAAGGTCCCTATGCTTCCCTCTGTGCCATGAGCCGCTGAGGCTGACTGTGAGCTCCTGAGGCAGATTCTCATCTGGTGCTGCTTCAGCTCTTGCCTTACCCTCAAGAGAGATCGCAAGAGCTAACTTCCAACAAGGCCGTTTCTGTTTGTAAGAAATGAGGGGACAGAAAGCATCCTAGTGGCTGCCATCTGTCTGCTCCCGCCTTGTGTCTTCCCCACAGGGAGACGTGCCCGGGGGAGGGAGCGGCTGGGTCTCTGCACCTCAGGCTTTGCCGCCACCTGAAGGGAATAGGCCCTACCTGGCCCCGCTCTGAAACAGACCTTCTCCCCCGCCCCCCAACCGCTGAGGGAAGCTAAGAAGGAAGGGGGGCGGGGGAGTAGGAACACAAAGGGACTGGCCTCTGTGAAGCTCCAGTATTCTGATTTAAAAAAAGATTTCAAGTATCTGAATGACTCTCGTGTTTGTTTCCCCTCCAACAAGCCTCTTTGTTAGTTCCACACAATTAGTATTCTTTGCATGAAAATTTGATCGCTTGTCTCTGACTGCAAAGCCCTCTTCCAGCATTTGGGTGGCAAAATGCTTGTTCCCTTGGCCTCCTGTCTCCATTCCCCTATCACCTGGTGAGACATCTCCAGCCCTCTGACCACAGATGAAAACCACTGCGGACGGGGGTGGGGAGATGTGCGGGCAGTTGAGGGAGAAAAAGCCAGATTAAAAAGCATGCGATTATCCCAATCTGAGCTGTGTGGTGTATCGTCATGATTAATAGTACTATTTTAGGGGATAATTCTACTGACCTCATAGCATTATTGTCAAAATAAGTGGGACAATGTGAAAAAAGCAAGTGCATAACTCGGTGCCCAGCACACAGTACCTGCCTCTGAAATATTAGCTATAGTTATTATTACTATTTTATTTTATTTTGTTATTTATTTATTTATTTTTGGCTGCGTTGGGTCTTCGTTGCTGTGCGTGGGCTTTCTCTAGTTGCGGTGAGCGGGGGCTGCTCTTCGTTGCGGTGCGTGGGCTTCTCATTGTGGTGGCTTCTCTCCTTGCAGAGCACGGGCTCTAGGCGTGTGGGCTTCAGTAGCTGTGGCACGCAGGCTCAGTAGTTGTGGTGCACGGGCTCAGTGGCTCTGCGGCATGTGGGATCTTCCCGGACCGGGGCTTGAACCCGTGTCCCCTGCATTGGCAGGCAGATTCTTACCCACTGCGCCACCAGGGAAGCCCCTACTACTATTTTATATTGAGCTCATACTGTATATTGAGCTTTATATCAACTGATTTCAAGATCAGTAAAACAGTTTAAGCAACTGTTATTATCCTCATTTTACAGATGAGGAAACTGAGGCTCAGGGTCCAAGAGTCTTTAAGTGGCAGGACTGGGAAGCAAGCCCAGATGTACTGCGCTCCAAAGCCCATGCTGTTTTCACCACACGGCAACGGGCAAAGGGCACGTTTGGGAACTTCGTAAGGATGCCAGTTAGTCACTAAATTTCGAATGCTTGTATAATGACAGCATTTCTCCCTGAACCAATTTTCTTCAAATGTCATTTCCTCCTTCTATAAACAGAGCAAACACATCCCCGACTCACATGTGAACAAAAGTCATTTCACATTTCGAATTTTCTTTCCCCTGCAGTCAGCCCTATGGCAATTCCACAGGCCCCGCGCCAGATTCCAGCTCATAGTGAAGGATGTGTGAAAACCATAGGCTAAGAAAATAGCATGAAACCAACTGACAGCGGTCCCCAAAGTGTCATCCTACCCGGCTCTTTCCCAGCAGGCTGGGGATTAAGATATAAATGAAACATATGGAGATGGGAAAAAGCATATGTCAGGCCGGCTGTGGCCCGTGTTCCTGTCGAGTGCATGCACGGGGTCATTTTTAATCATGAAAACACCACCAAGCAGACTGCTCAAATATTTCTACAGAACTAAAATTGAACTCAGTGCTTTATTCCTCACACCTTCTTTCTGAAGTCAGCCTCATCGGCAGCTTCCCAGTGCAGGCGTATCCAGAAGGAACCAGAATTCGGCATACACGCCCCTCCTTCCAAAGAGAGAGAGAAAAGAACTGGGTAGTTCTGAACAGTTCCTCCTGGGTGTGTTTCAGTTGAATTAATTATCTCCAGGCATAATAATATCGACAACAGAAACGTATTGAATACAAACCCTCTACAGAGCACTGCGCAGAGTTCTGAGGGTAACACGTATAACAAACTAGCCAGGGCTTCCCTGGTGGCGCAGTGGTTGAGAGTCCGCCTGCCGATGCAGGGGACACGGGTTCGTGCCCCGGTCCGGGAAGATCCGACATGCCGCAGAGCAGCTGGGCCCGTGAGCCATGGCCGCTGAGCCTGTGCGTCTGGAGCCTGCGCTCCGCAACGGGAGAGGCCACAGCAGTGAGAGGCCCACCTACCGAAAAAAAAAAGAATGTACTAGCCAATAAATAGCCACCATTTATAAAGCCTGGTTTTAAGAGCCGTTCCTTCCATGAAGCCTCTCTGGGCTCGGCTGGTGCTCGGCCCATCTCCTCCAGCCCCACCTCCACTCCTAGATTCAAATAGCAGCTGGATACGGCCATGCTTTTAGCCCCCGGCATAGACCACCAGGCACTGTTTTGAGCAGCCCTCTCTTGCTGTAGCTCCTCAGACCTCTGGAAAGCTCCAGAGAAGTCTGGAGTCCGATTATCCTGAACTTGAATCACACTTCCGTCAGGTGGGGGAAGAGTAGATCAAGAGGCCAGCTGGAGCCCAGGCGTTTGCCTGTTCTTGCTGTTGCAGAACAGGGTTCCTGAGAGGAAGTAGTGGGAATTGTGTGCAGCAGCAGGTAGGGGCCAGCTCATTGATTCCTTCACAGAAATAACGCCTGTTCAACATCCTTTAAGTGTGTCTTTCTCAACTTCGCGGGGTCTCCATCTGTTTCCCTCCCGTGTCCGTTTCAGTTTCATTGGGAGGATATAGGTCAAATTCCAGCTGGATGACATAGTGGCTCCCAGCACTGGGTCAGCAATTCTCACTTTTTTTTTCTTCTTCCAAAAGATTGTTTGGACAGCCTTTCACTTGTGGGCAGAGGTAAGGGCATTAGATAGGGTGTAGGGAGACCTGGGTTCCAGCAGTGGGAACTTGAGTCAACACGCCTCTCTGAGCCTCAGGGGAAAATGAGAGGACTCAACTTAGTGGCCTTGACGTTCCTTCCCAGCTCTCACATTCAGTGATGTGTCCTCAACAGACGCTAATATCTGGAAACTAAAGAAAAGCAAAGTCAAGGGTATGTGTCTTTCCTGAGAGCAGAGAACGATGGTCTATTCACTTGGCCTCAGGGATGACCTGCTCTTTTCCTCTTCTCCCCCTCATCCACCCCAAGAGTCTTCTCTGAAAACCCTGGAGGGTTTTCTTTTCGAGGGGCTGGCTGTGGGGCCTTTAGAAGTTTTGTTCCGTGTTGTTGCTGAGTCCTTTACCCCAGCTGCGTAGAGATGAGAGCCCTGCTGGAAGCCTGCTTCAGCTCTCCGCAGCCCACGTGTGCATCCCCACAGACCCACGTTTCCCGAAGAAGAGTGTGCGCACAGTTCCCCTTTGTCCTCTTGGGTCCTTTTGTCTCTCAAAGTATACATTCTCTAAATAGCTCTGGGAGCCGGCCATGAAAAAACAATGAGGTTCACAGTGCAGGCTTTCGGCTCTGCAACTGTAGCAGTTCAGCGACAAACAATTGAGTTTTGCAAAGGGGTCCTCAAGAAGAGGCAGAGTTAAGGACACAATTGTTTAACCATTCTGACCCCGGGAAACATTCCTCCCTTGGGTCGTGAGGAGAGGAGTTTCTTCTGCATTTCATTTCCCGTCTGTGATCTGGATGTCTTTACTCCGCCCCCCTCCCCCCCGCCGCCCCGTACCTATGTTAACTCCTTTTCAAATGTAGGTGTGTATGCACGTGGACTGTCCTGAGCACGTGGAGGTGGGGAAGAGAAGGAAAACCGTGTATTCAGTGTGTTGTACTACACTCTGTCACAAGAAGCTGCGGTACAAAATGCTCTCAGGCATCCTTGCAGGCAGCTCCCTGCCTGTGATGCCCCTGCCTCCATTGCGATGCTCACCCACAAGGTCTTGGCCAGATCTTGACTTGCAGTGAAACCTAGGGCAAAGTATCTGTCTTCCCCTAGTAAACAAATGTCAAGTATCAGGATGTACACGACACTAGATCTGTATTAGAATTTTTAAATGTTTAGCATCATCAGAGTGTAATGATATTAAGCACTCAGCTGTACTTGACATCACAGTAGACATTCGGTACATTTCCTTAGGGGTATATGTTAGTTATACAGCTAATAACACTTAGAGAATCAGAAACTCTGGGAATGAGGCCGAGCAATCTGTGTTTTAACAAATCATCCCGACTCCTCTTTTCTTCTCATTTTCTCCCATCTAGATTTTACCAATTTTTAGCTCTATTAGAAATTCCGCAGTGTCTTTAAAGGGCATTCTTTGATATTTTATGCTTTCTGGCATCCCCTGAAGCTTCCTTTATATTATAGGCCCTGTATTTAGCCCATGTTTGCTCTACTTTATTTGAAGTTAAGAAAAAAAATGAGGACATTTTCTTGCCCTTTGATAATTTTAAGTCTAGACCTTTTCAACACCCCGGTGGCCATCGAAAATTCCTCCTTCGGTACTGTGGAGGCTTTCAATACTCTTTCATTCATTCAACAAATATTCATTGCAGGATAAACAGTGCACTAGATGTGGCACATTTTCCTTTACACATGCATTTTGAAGTCAGTCCTGAGTACCTGGCATTTATGGACCCTGTGAGCCTTTCCAGAAGGAAGGCTGCTTAAGAGGAGTCTTATTTATCTTTACTGCCAGACATGTTAAGCACCCATTTTTCAATGGTTTCTTATGGAATAGTTTGAGTCAATCCTAGTAAAGACTTAAGAGACTGCTATAGTGATACTTGGGTTAAGAGATGTAGTTGTACGAAGACGTTACCACTGATAAAAAGTGCATCTCGGGACTTCCCTGATGGTCTAGTGGTGAAGACTCCGAGCTTCCACTGCAGGGGGCACAGGTTTGATCCCTGGTCATCGGGAACTAAGATGCCACATGACACAAGGTGAGTAGCCTGAGTGTGGGGACTGGATCAATGGAGAAGTGAAGACGTGGGTTAGGAGTTGAGTAGACTAGCGCTCATCACCTGGTATATTGGGAGACACAGTGGAAGGAGTACTAGATATACATGGCTTTGAATCCTGACCCTGCCACTTCCTAGCTGTGCTAACCCTGGGGAGGTTAACTCTTTCCTTATCTGCAAAATGAGGATGATAACAGAAGCTATCCCATGAAGCAGTGGTGAGGATTATATGAAACAATCCATGTAAAACCTTAAGCACTGTGCCTGCCAGTGCGTAGGCACTGGACAATGACATATTTCTTACTGTTTACTTGTGAGTATCCAAGATGCACCTACTGCTCCAAGCAGATTGCCATCGCTGCCACCGTGCTCTCCCCCTCTGAGGTTTGTCTGATCCAACTGACAGTGGTGCCTCTTCTTCCTCTCCTCGGAAGCTCCCAGCCCCCCACCCTGGTGAGCTCAGGCCATGAGAATCAGCCCCCCCACCCTATCCCTGGAAAGAGAGCAAGGTCACCCTGGTCCTCAGTGCAAAGGGAAGGGGAAGGGGAATGGGGGAGGGGTGGTGAAGGGGCATTGTGGGGAGCGGGGGCGAGGTGCTGCAGCAGGAATTCCGGAGCTGGGAAAGCTGCCATCAACCAAACAAGAAATGACCAAAGCCTGAGGTGAGTCTGTAACTGAGGAGAGAAGGAAAGTGCAGATTTGGGAAAAGAAAGGAAAATGTGAGTAGAATTGGCAAGAGGTGAGTCCAGAATGAAACATCACGCTTCCCCCTGCATCACAGCCAAGCTGCAACAGATGCGAGGCAAGAGTCAGAAATGAGAGGAGAATGAAAAACCAGAGCCCTGACTCCGCTGTGTGTGTGATGGCTGAATCCGACAGGTAGTTAAGGATGGAGAGGAACAGCCACCTCAAGGCTGTGAAGCTTAAAACTCTTACTACAGAGCTGTGATGGTGGCAGTTTAAATGCAAATTTGTTAGACTTGATAAGTCCACTGGGTGTTTATTACATGTGAATTCAATGTTTTAGTGACACTTCCCAGACCTATTACGACTGCGGGGTTTCTGAATATTTTTCCTGCTGGTATCAGGTTTAAGGGAAAAAATAGCCAAGTAAAAAAATAGTGAGCAGGATTCCAGTTCTTTTTCGCTCACTGGGGAACATAGGCTTTCCAAACAGGGGCAGAGAGGAGTCAAGCCTCCTGGGTTCTTTCCCAGCTCTGACTGAGTTGGCTTCAGAATAGACTAACTCTCCCCAAGCTGGCGGTCTTCAGTTCCACTCATTTTCTGAGAAATGTACAGACAGTCTCGTGGGGGGCTCCTTAGGGAGCTGCCCTAGCCCCAAGGAAACATCTGAGGGGATCTTCCCTGTCTCTTTCTCCCCAATACTGAATGAATGAATGAGTTGTAAATTTCACAGTGATCTGTCAAAGATGTTAGAGGAAAAGAAGAGTTTATCTATAGATTAAAAGAGACCTAAAAGGCATATCAATTAATGCCACGTGTGGACCTTGTTTGGATTTTCATTTGAACATAAAAAATGAGATAATTGGGAAAGTCGAACATTGATTAGCTATCTGATCATTTTATTTGCCCTGCACCCTGTTTTGCAAAACTTTTAACTTTGTCATCATTGTTTAAAAAAAGATTTTACATTAAAACCTAGATTTCCATCTTATTTTGAGAAATAGTGCAATCTAGCCACAGATGGGCGCATTGCCTCACTAAGCTACCTGAGGACCTCTCATTTGGTCCTCAGGTCCAAAACAAGTGCCAATTTTTCCACAAAGGGTTCTCTGATCACCCCAACCACGAGTGATTTCCCATCCCTCTGAGCTCTTGGGACCCATTTTATTTTATTTCTTGAAAAATTTTTATTGGAGTATAGTTGGTTTACAATGTTGTGTTACTTTTAGGTGTACAGTAAAGTGAATCAGTTATACATATGCATATACCCACTCTTTTTTAGATTCTTTTCCCATGTAGGTTATTACAGAGTACTGAGTAGAGTTCCCTGTGCTATACAGTAGGTTCTTGTTGATGGGACCCATTTTACTTACTCACCCAGCTCCCAGCCTATGCCGCCTGTATTTGTTTTCTTGTAGAGACCTCTTATTGCTACTTGCCCCCCACAACACACACCTGGGCAGGATTAAGACCTTTAGAAATTCTAAATGCTGCAAAGATTATGGAGGGTGCCTCCCTGTATATGTAATGCCAAATCAAGTTTTATTTTTCAAAGTGGTGATGTTTAGAAGTAAGCTGAAGACAATCTTTCTAGATTTAAAATAAGTTCTCCAACTTATTTTGAAAAATTTCAAATCCATGTTAAGAGTTGAAAGAAGAGTAAAACGAGCTTCTGTGTAACCACCTAGATTCACAAGTATTTAATATGCGTGATATTTGCTCTGTTTGTTCCTATGAACTACTTGACAGTAAGTTTCAGACATTATGATGCTTTATCCAGCAGTTACTTCTTAAGAAAAAGGACATTTTCCTACATGACCACGATACCATTCTCACACCCAAGAAATTTGACTTTGATACAATAATATATAATATACAGTTCATATTTGAATTTTCCCAATTGTTCCAATAATGAATGCCCTGTAAAAATTTTTTTAATCTACGTTCTAATCAAGGATAATGCATTATTACACCTGGTCTCTGTTGCCTCCTCTGATCTGAAACACTTCCCCCATGCTTGTTTTTAAAAATCTTTCATTTTGAAGCATCCAGGTCAGTTGTTTTGCAGAATATGCCACAGTTTGGATTTGGGCGAATGTTTCCTTATTATTAGATGGGTTCACTTTCAGCAGTTTTGCAAGAAACTACAAAGCTGATGTTGCATTTTTCTAGATTTTCTGTTTGTGAAGTTCCAGATAAATTCATCAAAGCTGAATTTGTGTGTAGGTATATGTGTTTTGCTAGTGCCCCAATCATGTGTCATAATAATCATAGCTCATGCAAAGCATTGGTGTCTGTATATATGTAGCAACAGGGCTTCAGGTGATATAATGCCAAACTTCTTCCCCCCGCTAGTGTTTTTTTCTTTCACTAGTGTCTTTTTAATTGAAGTATAGTTGATTTACAGTATTATTTTTCTCCACTAATATTAAACTACATCCTAACCAACCCTTATTTTCCACTCTTTAATTTTTGCCAAATCTGTAGGTGTAACATGATATCTGTGGTTTCCATTTGTATTCTCTCGAGTGCTTAAGAGTTTGAGCATCTTTTCTTATGCTTATTGACCATTTGTGTTTTCTTTCCTGTGAAAGGCATCTTTATGCCTTTTGCTCACTTTGGGGGGGTTGCCTATTTCTTAAGTAATTTTAAAATCTTTATGCATTCTGGATACTAATCATTTACGAATATTATATATCTATCTGGCGAGATTAACACCAATAAGTCCTCTCCTTCACTTTAAAGATCCACAAACACCCTAAGATAATTCACACAACTTTGAGACCTAATAGTGTCACGATTTATTCTCAACAACTTAAAGTCTTTACTCATGATCAGGACCCCTAGCACCTCACAGGAACCTATCTCTCTCCCAACCCCTCTCTAGGCCTCTTCACCCAACTTGGGCCTTTCTGTCGTGTTTCAAAGACTAGCAAACTCTTGATGCAAGCGCACCCAGGAGGCACTCAGGAAGTGCTCCCTAAGTGAACGAATGAAGAAAGGAAAGAACATTACTGCGTTTCTAGGTAAAAGAGTCGAAAAGAAAAAAGGGATGTTGGAGGGCCACGCCGGCTGATGATTGGCTGGCATCCAGGATGGAGGGTGCTGGGAGAGCGCGGGACGTAGGAGAGGGTTTATTTACACCAGGTGGTCGCCACCCAGCGGCTCACCACGTGGTGCGCAAAAAGCAGCGCTTCGGCAATCGCCTGTCCGAGGCGCGCGCGGCGGCCCTTTGGGCCCCGCCCCTTCCCGCCCCCCGGCGCCACGGCCCCAGCCCCCGCGGCGGCCGCGCCAGAGCCTGCGCACTGGGGACCCAGTGCCTGCGGCGGCTCCCCGCTCGGCTGCTCTGAAGATGGCGGAGCGCGCCGGTGGTGGCACATCCCTGAGGGGGCTGCGGGAACGGATGGGTGAGCGGGCCGGCGGCTCCCGGGGGGGCTCGGGCCCGCGCGGGAGGCGGGGTTCCCGCGGCCCCGGGGACTGTCGGAGCGGCGCGACCCGCGCCGGAAACCTTCACTTCGGAGTCGCCTCGCGCGCCGTCGGGTGCTCCCCTCACCCCCGCCGGAGCGCCCTGGGACGGGACGGGGCGCCGAGAGGGTACGCGGGCGGGAGGGGAGACGGCCGGCCCGCGCCACCAACGGCCCAAGTCCCGCGGCCCAGCTGCCACCGCCAACGGCCGTAGTCCCGCGGGCGGGCGGGGCGCGAGAGAACTAACGGGCGCTGCTGGGGCGGGAGGGCGGGGGCCTGGCACCCCGTAGCCCGCGGACGGTCCCGAGCCCCGCCTGCCGTAGGGGAGAGGCGGACGCTCTCGCAGCCGCCGGAACGGACGCGCCGCTGCCTGGGAGGTGCGGGCGCCGAGACGGCCCTCGTGGCTCGGGGCAGCCCTGGAATCTTCCCTCTGCCCGGGGCGCTCGCGCTTTCATCCCCTCCCACGGTCGCAACCCCGGTCTCTCCCGCATCCTCCTGGTCAAGGTCTGGTTAAGGTCCGGTGAGGAGGGGGCCTTGGGGGTCTGGCTTTGAAATTTGGGATAAAACTTGGTCCCCCTGCTCCTCCTGGTTTGCCTCAGCACATGACTTCTCCAGGATGTCACCTTCCGTGGGACATCTTGCAGACCCTAGGCTGGACTGAACGGGACTCAGCGCTTCAGAGTGCTTTCTTCTAAACTGGTCCCATCGCCAAAAAGTCCCCCCCCCCCCCCCCGCGAAATCGTTAATTTTATAAAATTTGGCAGGATTTGGCATTGCTTAGCCCAGGAGACTGCTTCGCTACTTGAGCGAGATAGTATTTCTTGCTTGTGGGAGGTTGCTTTTAGTTCTCGGGCTAGTTTCCTCCTATATGAACTTGAATAAAACAGCCTTGCTGATTTTACTGAAATCCTTAGGGATTTTTTTCATTTGCAGTTGAAAAATTAGACCGGCTGCGATTTGGGAGGGTTTATGTTACTTCAGAACGCTTTGAATCAACTCCCCAGAGAATAATGTCAGAAGCAAAAACACTTTCATTATTGCATAGCGTGAAAAACTCTTCTGTCTCTAGCTTATTATGGTTCACCTACAGGGAGAGTTTGCAATAAATTCATTGTTTTATTGCTTATTGACACCTAAGGTCCTCTGACATTGAATTATTTCACTGATTTAAACTAACCGGCCTTCTGGATAGCCCCCCCAAAGTATTTGCATACTGAATGTTGAAAAGTATTTTTAAATTTTATATGGGACAGTTGCTTGAATTCACAGTATTTCAAACTAAAAACTTAAGCAAAAAAGGCTTAACCGAGAACCTAGTTGACCTCCTTGCTGCCCATTTTGTATTAGGAATTGAAAACATCACATGTTAAACTTCTACAGAGGACCACCTTGACCAGAAAGAACTTACTTCATGGTCTCAGCATTTTCCTGAAGGGGACAGAGTCAGTGAAATATTCTGCCACTTTGTGGCAATTGCTTCTTTTCTGTTATCCAGATAACAGTGAGTAGCTTTTGTTGCTGTTTTAGGCAAAGCTTCCTGAATCTGCCTTATTTTTGTGGTTCCCTGATTGCAAATGTCTTTGGTTTTCTATTTTTTTGTAAATATTTTCTCACCCTCTCCCTGGCCTAATGACATGCAAACTGTAATAAGGCCATGAAGAGAGACCCTTGGTATGGGTGGAATGGATCTGCACTCCCAACTGCTCAGCTTTGAATGAGGGTGGATCCAGGACTGGGCCGGCAACTGTGCGAAGGGTCAGGGACTGGGCTGCTGGAAGAGAGTCTGCTGCTAGACACCCCACAGCCTACACTTTGAGGGCTACATCCAGCAGGAGTGCAAGATAAGACTTAGTAGCAATTGCTTTTTATTCTGTTATCCAAATAATGGTGAGTAGCACTGATCTGTAGCAGTTAGCCCTAGCCCTTCTTATAATAATTAAAAAAAAACCTTTCAATGATTTTTTTTGCAATCTATGCCCTTTGCTACCTAATGAGAAATACTAGTGTACTAGTTTGTGTAATCTAATGTTTCTAATTAGTACAGAAGAAAGGTCATGGAGAGGTGGGGCTACAGATTTTTTTTTTTTTTTTTTTTTGCGGAACGCGGGCCTCTCTCTGTTGTGGCCTCTCCCGTTGCGGAGCACAGGCTCCGGACACGCAGGCCCAGCGGCCACGGCTCACGGGCCCAGCCGCTCCGCAGCATGTGGGATCTTCCCGGACCGGGGCACGAACCCGTGTCCCCTGCATCGGCAGGCGGACTCTCAACCACTGCGCCACCAGGGAAGCCCGGGGCTACAGATTTTAGGTCGAACTCTGACTGAGTGATGTCAAGAGCAGCAGCTGAGGCAGACAATACAGAATTGCTAATAAGCACTGGGATGAGTATTTATCATTGGCATCTCATGGGATTAAGCATTTTGGGGTGATTGTGCTTGGGTGCAGCTTTAGGAAGATTCTTGAACTAATTGTCATGGAAAAGTGTTCTTCCTTCCTTTCTTGCATTTAGCTTGACCTAGTGGAGCAGAGCTCTTGTGACACAGATTGTGTGTGTGTGTGTGTGTGTGTGTGTGTGTGTGTGTGTGTGTGTGTGTGTGTGTCTCTGTGTGTGTGTCTGTGTGTGTTGAGGAAGGGGGAGTGGGGTTTCTGGAGAGAAGCAGAAATATTCCACTATGTTGAAGTCAGTAGTGAGCTAAAATCCTTTATGTCCAGAAGGGGCCTCAAAATTTCAATGACATCTTTTAGAAATCTATCAAGTGTAAAGCATTCTTTAATTTTGGCATCCTAGTGGCATCTATTTTTGGTTCATTTCATTCTGAGGTTTTTATTGGGCTAGATGGCTAGGATGATTGAGTTTGTTGTTTTCCCATCATAGAAGGAGAATGGGGGAATTCCCTGGTGGTCCAGGGGTTAGGACTCTGCACTCTCACTGCCGAGGGCCCGGGTTCAATCCTTGGTCAGGGAACTAAGATCACACAAGCCGCGAGGTGCGGCCAAAAAAGGAGAATGATTTTCTTTTTGTAACATCTTTTACACACTTTCTCTATAAGCTTTTCTTAGCCACAGCATAACAGTGCTTACTTTAGAGGAAAAAAAAAGTAAATGCTTTATTTTAAAATATTTCCATTGCTGTATTTCCAAAGTATATTTTAAACCAAAGCCCGTATATTTCATTTACTTATTGTTGAATAAATTTTATACATTTAGATCTTAATTCCTTCATTGTGATATTTTAAAAAGAAGTAACCTTAGAAGTAGCTGAGGTGGGAATATTAAACTAAGTCATATAAAGGTTGATGTGGGTTTTGTACAGTCTGGTCCTTGATAATTACATAATGTTTCAAAGTTAAGTTGCTTCTTAATCTACAATTAAGTTCTGGTTTTACCAGTTGCTACCTGTGTGATCTGGGAAAGTTGTGTTTAGCCTCAGTTTTCTCATCTGTAAAATAAGGAGGGGAAAATAATAATATCCACTTTATAGGATTGTTATGAGAATTAAATGAGGTAATAACCAATGAAAACAACTTCATAAATGGTGGTATACATTATTTGTTATGGCAGATTTTTGGAAATACAGATTAAGATTCATAATTCAGTTTTAGTAATAAACTCTACATGTTTTCTTATGTAATCTCCAGGCAAAAGGTAACTTTTAACTTTAATTTTGGACTTAGAGTTAGTATAAGAACTATAGAAGTACTCTATTGCACCTGTTACTTTAAAGTGAATTAAGTAAATTCTCTCATTGAATGGAGTTGAATAAAATGTTCATTTTGTTAAGTCCAGACATAAAGGCTTTCTCCCATTGTTTGGACATTTTTAGAGCCTGTTCTTTTGGTGAATGTATTTCTTGCCAGTAGGAATTTGGACGTAAAGATCTAAAAATAAGTTTTGAGGGGACTTCCCTGGCGGTCTAGTGGTTAGGACTCAGTGCTTTCACTGCCGTGGCCCGGGTTCAATCCCTGGTCGGGGAACTGAGATCCCTCAAGTGGTGCGGCACAACCAAAATTTTAAAAAAATAAATAAAAATCATATTTGATATTATAACCTTTATACGATTTGGTTCGTTATTGCCATCACAGCTATTTCTTAGGTTACTTCTGATTAATAAGATCTTAAATCTGGTAAAATTGTACATTTTGAGAAAAATTGTCCTTATGGCCAACTAAATTATGCCAAAATATGGACTTTCGTTAGGATTTTTTTTTTGCGGTACGCGGGCCTCTCACTGTTGTGGCCTCTCCCGTTGCGGAGCACAGGCTCCGGACGCGCAGGCTCAGCGGCCATGGCTCACGGGCCTAGCTGCTCCGCGGCATGTGGGATCTTCCCGGACCGGGGCACGAACCTGTGTCCCCTGCATCGGCAGGCAGACTCTTAACCACTGCGCCACCAGGGAAGTCCTCCTGTGCTTTTATATGAGAGTAGAAGAGGAGTTTTCAGTGTTATTCTCCAGCTCCTTCCTGAAGATGCCTGGTACTATGGGGCATTTTATTTTATTTTATTTGAAAACTTGTTCTACCTCTTTATTTTATATTTTAACATCTTTATTGGGGTATAATTGCTTTACAATGGTGTGTTAGTTTCTGCTTTATTACAAAGTGAATCAGTTATACATATATATATGTTCCCATATCTCTTCCCTCTTGCGTCTCCCTCCCTCCCACCCTCCCTGTCCCACCCCTCCAGGCGGTCACAAAGCACCGAGCTGATCTCCCTGTGCTATGTGGCTGCTTCCCACTAGCTATCTACCTTATGTTTGGTAGTGTATATATGTCCATGCCTCTCTCTCGCTTTGTCACTATGGGGCATTTTAGATATAGCCATATATGGAATTAGAGTTCAGGGAATTCCCCAAGAACTTGTTTTTGTATCATCTTAGAATTTTAGTTTTTCTTACTTTCCCTCAAATTGTGCTCCCATACTCTTATATTTCACCCTTATTGAAGTTTATTTGCCATTTTCTACCTGTTCACACAAGATGTGTAAATTTATATTATATAATTTATATTTATTTGCTTGACATTTTCCTACCTAGAAAAATACCATCACATTGTCAATTCCTTGAATGTTTTCTCCACCTTCACTGTGCATCAGAATAGAGCTTTTAGCAACTGCAAAGGGCTGGGCCCATTCTCAGAGAGTGGAGGCGGGGAGGGGAAGGCTTTGCTAATTTTTTTTAAAAGCAATTTGGGTGACTCTCGTGTGGAGCCAGGGTTGGAAGCCCCTGACCTAGGTAATTTATACATGTACTCCTTATATTGGGCCCAATCTCTGAGGCTCTCACTGTTGACACTTTTGCATCCAAATTCAGATCCATAAACTCCAAATGTTTTCTAAATTCCCCCAATTTATGGTGAAACATTTTTCCAAATCCTTGCCAGCTCAGTTTTTCTAGTACTTGCTGTAATGTCTGTCTGAGGCATTTTTGAAAGCTATTAATCAGCTCTTACTCACCTACCAGCTCGTGCTGCTACTTCTACTGACAACTCTGTGCGCACAGATAGGCTGGCATGTCTACGGTAAACACTGTTAATTCTTTGTTGAATTATTGTTGAACATCATAGGTACTCATTATGTCTTTGCTGACCCAGAGTCTGTCATGATTTTGCCTTGTAGAAGAGATTCTGTCCTTTATCATCGAAGATACAATTGGCTGTGCTTTGCCACCCCTGGATTAGCTGTTCGTATTCTTTCTTTTTTAAAAAATTAATTAATTTATTTATGGTTGTGTTGGGTCTTCGTTGCTGCATGCGGGCCTTCTCCAGCTGTGGCGAGCTGGGTCGTTGTGGTGCGTGGGCTTCTCACCGCAGTGGCCTCCCCTGTCTCAGAGCACGGGCTCCAGGTGTGCAGGCTTCAGTAGCTGTGGCACGTGGGCTCAGTAGTTGTGGTTCCTGGTCTCTAGAGCGCAGGCTCAGTAGCTGTGGCGCACGGGCCCACTTGCTCTGGGGTATGTGGGATCCTCCCGGACCAGGGCTCGAACCCGCGTCCCCTACATTGGCAGGTGGACTCCTAACCACTGTGCCACCAGGGAAGTCCCACTGTTTGTATTCTTAATATCGAATCCCTTTCCTTTATCTCCCTGTATTTTAGTTGCTGCTGCTAATGCCATTGCTGAAGAAAGACGGAGTCAGGGTAGCTTTAGTGCTCTTCCATCACAGCCCTCAAATATAAAATCACCATTTAAACCAGGTATAATTTCTAGAATGCTTTGATAGATGTCAAAGTGTTATATCCTTAAAGTTTGATATCCTATGTCTAACTGTATTCTTTCTTTTTTTTTAGTAATAGATGGATCTGTGCTTAAAAATGATGTAAAGCAAAGATTAGCAAAGGAGCGCAGAGAGGAGAAAAAAAGACAAGATGATGGTATATTTTAGACTTTTTTTAAAAAAATTAAAATGAGTGAATTTTACGTTAAAGTTATATATTTCCAAAGTGGTTTTACTTACTTTTTAATCTGTTCATATGATAGATTACACGTTTTACAGTATGTGTTATACTGGATTAAGAGCTTATACTAAATGAGATAAAGAAGGTCCATGAAAAATATTTGACCAAATTGTTTTATTTTTGAACTAGTAGTTTCTGTTAGCTTTAATTTTCTGAAAATTAAGGTATGAAAATTTCTTCAACATTTGTAGAAACAAGCAAAATGGGATTTCAGAAAAATGACTTAGAAACAAAAATGAGGAAATTCCCTGGCGGTCCAGTGGTTAGCAGTCTGCTTTCACTGCTGGGGGTGGGTTCCAAAACAAAAACAAAAACCAAAAAAACAAAAAATGGAGTTGCTAATAATCCTAACATGGATATGGTATCTTTCACTGATTGCTATGCTTTTCAAGTGTAACTTTGTATCAATTAGGATCTAAAAGAATAATCTTTCTACACCTTGAGAGAATACTTTTTCATCTATGTATTTTTCTCATCTGGCCCTGTAAATCCACTGCAAAACTAGTGCTCAAGTTCATTCAAATAAAATAGCAAGCAAAATTGTCTTTGTTTTGGTGAGGAGCTGTTTCTTCCTGTAGCTCTTTAGAAGAGTATTTTACAACTTCATAGATGGCTCTCCAGGCTTTAGTGAGGGGAAATTTGAACGCAGGAAAGCATCATGCTGGTCAGTAATGTGGTATGTGCCTAAAGCCCACGAAGGTCAAACTGGCATGCTTAATATGGTCTGTCTAGATGAGGCCTTTGAAAAGAAGTTTCCTAGTAGAAGGGAAAAAAAACATATATTCTGGCCATGTGTTTTTTTTACATCTTGTTTTAATGTATAGCATATTAATCTGATGGGGTTTGACTTCAGCTCAAGTCAGCAGAAACATCACATGAAAGAAAACATTTCTTCTGAATTTGGAATTTTAGTTCGGACAGGAGAGTCATCTAAGCCAATTCAGTTCTCAGGAGTTAAACGAACACCCAGTGGAAATGATTCTTTTGTGGCCATCTCTGTTCACTTATATAATAAGTCTTTAGTCATTAGCACAGGTTATGTTATTTTTAAGAAAGAGAATAAAATATAAACTTTTTCCTTCTCTGTCTGTAATGTGGAAAACTTAAATATTTTCTTGGCTCTTACCTTGCATTTGGAATATTTCAGCTAATAAAGAGACACAACTACTTGAAAAAGAAAGAAAGTCTAAGATCCTATACGAAAAACAGATGGAAGAAAAGCAGCGAAAGCTGAGGGAACAGAAAGAAAAGGATGAACAACGGAGAATATCTGCAGAAAAAAAGAGAAACGAAAAGTTACAGGAAGAAAGGGTACATGTTTTTCTAGGCTGTTAATCAGATGATGCACTGTGTTGCCTGGTTCTGCAGTACTTTTTTCTTAGCCCTTCTCTGCTTTTACTGGAACCAATCCCAATTCTTCTTTCATCTTTCCTTCAACATTAGCACCTCTTGCCCCATCCTGATCCGAGCCTTGCACGTCCAGGGAGAGAACCCTGTCCACTTGCAGGGTGCCTGCGGCCTGGGCTTTGCTCTGAGCGGCTTTCTATCCTACAAAAGTGTTGTCCCATTGCCTAGTATTCACCTATCCACCGTCCCAGGGCCTCTGAGAGGCCCCCTTGTGACCCTGACCTGCTCTGCTTCTCACCTCAGCACTCGGCTCATCGAGTGAGTGGCGTGAGTGGCAGAGGCCCAGCCAAGCGAGAGCCTCGCACTCTCCCACGGTTCCCTGGCTCTCTCTCCTTTGCGCTCTCTCCCCCCCCTTCTTGTTCCTTTTTTCCCTCTGTTGTTCTGTAGCCCTGCTCTCTTTTCCTGTGGGGACTCTGCTTTGGTGTCTTTGGCACTCTGTTGCTATGAGTCACCGCCTCTGTCGTGCCCTCTCGTTCCCCCTCTGGCGCTCTTCATTCACTTTGTCTTTGACTGTTGTGTGGGCATCTGGCTGCCTGTCTCAATCTGTATGATTCTCTGTGGCTCCAAGTTGTTCCCCTGTAGGTTGTTCCACAGCTCTCCTGAGTGTCCTTGGCTCCTCTGAATTCACATGTTCTGTCCTGTTCCTCGCTGTCATTCCCTCTTTTCTTTGTTCCAGTGACTCTCAAGTGTCCCTGAGTGAGCCTTGGTCTGTCTTTGGCTCTCTGTCTGACTGACTGACCTTTTTCTGCCCGAGGCACCTCCCTTTTCTTTCTGCTTTCTTTGTCTTAGCTTCTCCCTCTTTTCTCTCCCCATCTTTATAGAGTTTCTGCCTCTCTCAGTATATGGGTTTTTATCTCCCTCTCTTTTTTTTCTGTTGGTCCAATTTTAAAATGTTTTTCCCTCTCCTTTTCTCTTTGGTTTCATTTCTCCCTAAGAGCCCCCTTCTCTGTGGTGCTCGCTTTTCCTCCTAATTTTTGCACACAGTTGGCTCTTGCAAATGCCTCACCCCCCAGCCCTTACCCCCGTTGGCGAATCTTCCTTATTCTAGGACTATTCCTGTGCTGTTTCTTCCCTGTCCATGGTCCACTAGCACCTTCTCTGTCTTTTTTTTCCTTCTAGCACATTCCAGTATTTAATGAATTCTCATTCAGAACTTGTGTCACTCTCTGTCTTCCTCTGTGAAACATCTCCTTAATTTACTTCTCTGTGGTTAAGAGAGTGAAGGCCAGAGAGACTGAACTAGGTAAAGAGAGAACCAAAGAAAGTAAAATAGAAAACTGTGCACAGAGTCGGGGAGGGTCCCTGGAGGAGAGAGAGTCCTGGGGACTGAGAGAAAAAAAGACAATCTTAGAGAAAGAGGAACCTGAGAGAGAGAACACCAAGAAAGAAGAAGCAACAAAATGATACTGTAGACAGAGCGGGAGCCAGAGACAGGGCAGGGGAAGAGGCCAGAAGACAAGGAGAAAGGGCAAAAGAGAACCGACCCCTGAGAGCCAGCATGGGGGAGTCCCAGACAGAGCAGGGACAGGTCGACACTGTGAGGAGGCTGCACGGAGGAAAAGAGGAGTGCTGAGGAGGGGCGAGTGTGGGCGGGGCTGCACGGGAGGCAGGCCGGGAGCTTGCACGGGAGCCACAGGTGCCTTCCTGGAAGGAACCTGAAAGAGCACAGAGGGTCAGCGCATCTGCAAACAGCAGGTTAGAATGCTTAGGAATCAGAGATGTTTGAGAAATACAAGAAGATTCTCTGTTTTTAGTCTTTATTATACTTTTTGGGTGTCTAACTAATTTAGAAAAAAAACTTACTTTCTGTTAGAAAATATAATTTTAAAATATTGCCATTAGATAAGTTTTATTTTAAGAATTGCAGTTGCTTTTCTCAGAGGATATGGGTGACTCTCTGTTTTCCTAGTATGTTTACCCTATTTGCCCTCAGAGAAACGGTGGGAACATCGTAAGGATGATGTTGCTATGAAACGATTGTTGTCAGGGAAGAATAGAAAACCTTCTGGCCCTGAGTTGATTTGCTTACCTGAGTGTAGTCCATGGTATGTTACAGCACAGGGTGAGGAATAGCTGAAAAAAGAAAACTGCCTCTCATTTCCAGCAATGGCCTTGTTTCGCCACAGTGTAGCATTTACATTTGTAGAGCTGTTATCCTGCCCAGTTCAAATTGAAGCTGAGGTCAAGACAAACACATCTCTTTAAAAATTTGATTAGTTAACGCCAGAATTTAAGATGTTACAAATGTGGGTATAACAGATGATCTGGCATAGATTTCACATATGTGTATTAGTTGATTTGTTTTTCCTGCCTCATTCTACAAAGAATTTAAGGTATATTTTAAAAAAGACATACCACAACCAGATGAGAAAATAAGTGGTTGAGGGAATCAAGCAGAGGGGGAAATTAAAGTAAGAAAATAATAAAACATAAGGTATAATTAGCATACATCAAAGTGTGCCACTCAGTCTTTGTATAGTTGCTAGAATAGGCTACACGTTTGGTTCTAAATTTCCTAATGATATAATAAGCAAAGAGGGAAGCACAGTCAGCTCCTTGATTCGTGTCCATAAGATTAAAACCGTTATTCGGGAGAACGTGGATTGATACCCGAGATGTATTGAACTTTAACTTTTTACCTGAGATGTTTCCAGTTCTATCTTTTATTTAAAAAAATTTGCCTGATTGGAAAATTTGGTAGTGGGGGTATTTTATAACCGACAGATCAAAATTATACTAATCAATATAATGCATATGTAAAAATTTGTTGGCGTTTTTTTTAAATAGGAGAGATTCAAAGCTGCCCTTCATCGTACACTGGAACGGAGCAGCCGTATTGATTATCAAAAAAGATGGTCATGGGAAGGCTCTACAACAGTGAACTATCAGAATAAAACTGGTAATTAATACAGCTGCTAAACTTTAAGTTCATTCATTTTCACATGTAAATATTGGCTACTAGTATAAGGTTGCATTTACTACAAAAGGTTTTGAGGTTTGTATCCTAGGTGAAAACACTGCCATGTACTTACTCTTTGGCATGCGTTTAAATTTGTGTCATGTGAGATCGCCAAAGAACCAGGTGAAATTTTATAGTAATTGTATTTTATCCACTATATCCAAAATCTTACCATTTAAACTTGTAATCAGTGTAAAAATGAATAATAATTGATAAGTTTTACACAGCTTTATCCAGTGCATATTTTAAAAATAGTCTTGTTTAATATTGATGTACTGTAAATTTTTCCTATGTGTGGACATAATTCTATACAGTTGCATAAAATGTAAGTAAAATTTATATAGTTTATGCTCCATAGAAGTACATCATGAACTCATTTTGTTTCAGCTAGTGATGCTTGTTTAAATATGAGTACAGTAAATCTTATATCTTTTCTCAGCCAACAGACATTCTGTATCTACTGAAAAGCTTGAACAGGGGACTTCTGGATTACATAAACAAGTGTCATCTGCAAGTCCTCAAAATTCTATTACCAAGAGTAAGTAGTTATTTCGTGTATTCTACTGAGTTTCAAACCAATGAAATCAATTCTTTATATGTATTTCCACAGTACCACTTATTTAGATTGTAGGACATTTCAGAAGAACACCACCTTGTTTTACAGTAGAGATGGTCATTACTATTCTGTATTTTCATCAGTATAAATACTTGTTTCTTGATTTGTGTACTAATCATATCAGATGGGTTTGTTGGGCTTAGGTAGCCCAACAAATATGAAACATATTTTGACCAAAAGACATTGCCATTAGGTGGTACAATAATTTATTTTAGAATTAATTCATATTCTATTTAACCTATAAATGAAATCACTTTTTCTAGGGACTAGACTGGTCATTCAGTTTTCATTAAGTTTCATGAATATTACCTCATTTAAGGAAAATAATAGCATATATATAGCAGTGGACAGGTTGATCTGCTTCACATATATATAAAGTTGACAGGCAAGTATAATTACCTTCCTAGTTGTATAGTTAAGACCCCAAGAAATTCGGTGATTTCCACTCCTCCATACTTATTTATGGTTTATATTTTAGTCATTTGATGGATGGATCATGGTATTTAAATTGTACATTCCACTAGCAAGTCCATGTTTTCCCCCAAAGCAAATAAAGTGGTAACAGTGTTTAATGAGAGAAGTATTGCTAAGCTCCACTTTACAACTCTTCCTGCAGGTAATGCAGTGTTCTTTAAAATAAAACAAAGTTATCTACTATGGATACTTCAAATACCTTTTGCTCCTAGTGTTTGCACTTTTAATTAGCGTTCCTTTTTTTCTTTT
Source organism: Tursiops truncatus (assembly GCF_011762595.2). Lineage (NCBI taxonomy): Eukaryota > Metazoa > Chordata > Mammalia > Artiodactyla > Delphinidae > Tursiops > Tursiops truncatus. Next base: position 14,917,652 of record NC_047055.1, read on the forward strand.
TTTTTCTTTTGGCTGCCCGGCTTGTGGGATTTTACTTAGTTCCTCGACCAGGGATTGAACCCGTACCCTACGCAGTGAAAGCACGGAGTCCTAACCACTGGACAGCCAGGGAATTCCCTAGAGTTCCTTATCTTTAAAAAAAATCTTTACCAGAGTGTGTGTCAGTGACCATTTCTGGCTTGTAGTACATGGTGCTTCTCATTGATAATTGAAATGGATTAGACAGCCATACCCATATGGAGAAAAAAACAGAAGTGATCTGGGCAGGAAAAAGACGTGGCAGACATACTCCACATCATTCCCTCAAACTTAGCCGTAAGAAAAGAAGAAATACCACCTTTGTACCTTGTGAATTGAGACAAAGGCATAATTATAGTTTGAATTAAAAATGTTTCTTTTGTATTATTAGGTGCCTTGGCAGTTTTTTGAGCGATGCTGATTGCTCTAAAATTCCACTACAGCAAAAGATTCTGGACCTCATTTAAAGTATAATTAGTTAATTGTCTAACTTAATAGGAAAGATTTCCATTTTTGTCTAAATATTATAGTTTTAATATGTTGAAAAGGATTTTTGTTTTGTTCATCCTTACGTTATTTGTACTTTTAGAACTCTTACAGTTTCCAACGATGAACTTGAGAGGTCTTTCATTGTTTGTCAGTCTTGGTGCATCTAATTTTCTCTTGTAATGGTCCAATAAAAGTTGATCCACTTTCCACCCTCACCCTCAATATGCTTTCCCAGAGCACTTTTATGTATAGTCCAGGTTCATTCATAGATTAATGTGGGAGGATTTTCTTTAACACCTTGCTTGTCATGTAATTAATTTATTATTCACAAACTCAATCCTTTAGAAAAACTAGGTAACATTCATTGTAATGTTATGTTTATATACTTTCATTTTAATTTATTTTAATTGTTTCATAAGCATTGGCCATGTTTTACTATCTAATTGCTTGGAGGAATTAGCAGAGATTTCTTGCACAGACATTTATTACATTTTTAATATAATGAACAAACACTAGTGTGTTTTCATTAATATGTGTGCCTGCTGTATCAATGAGACATGTAAAGAGAAGGGACAGGTGATGACTTTCAAGTTAATAATTAGTTGAATTGCGCTGAAGGAACAATTCCAAGTAACTTTTTAATATAAGAAGGTATGTGTGGAAGATACTTTATGAAAGTGTTTGCTTAAAGTTACAGTATATTGCACACTCTGAAATGATGAATGCCGTTAAATTAATGATTCCAATAATTTTATTGAAAATAAAATCAATATTTTCAGTGGCTTACCTTTGTAAAATCCCTTCAAATTGAAATAAAACCTGTTCAATCCAGAGAGATGAACATTTCAAACTCAAATGAAGTTTATAATCTAACCTGTGATATTTTAAATAGCGTTGCTTTAAATCTTGACTGATTCAAATAGTCTGTTTTTCTTCTGCTCACTGCTGACTTATAATAACTGTTCACACTATTTTGTCATTTCTTGCAGTGTGATAATGAGGGATAGGTGATTTCATCACATGGTCGAATTGATTACACTTCTGTGGTTCATGCTGTGCAATTACATTATCAATTCAAGAATTTTCACAAGATGCTATGTTGTCATACGTACTTTAATTTAGAGGTTCCCAAAAGAGAAGTTCTTCTTTAAAGACTTTCATCAGTATCCTGAACCATAATATTTCAAGTGAAATGGAAAAGACACAAAAGTGTCTTTTCCCATATGACTGGTTTGGGTTGATAAAATTGTGACATCTATACCAAATGTTAATGATCATTTTTATTTAAAAAATGCTAGTTAAGGGACTTTCCTGGCAGTCCAGTGGTTAGGACTTGGTGCTTTCCTTGCCGTGGCCTGGGTTCAATCCCTGGTCAGGGAACTAAGATCCCACAAGCCGCGTGGCACAGCCAAAAAAAAAAAAAACCAAAAAAACCAAGTTAAAACTGAACTATAAATTACTTTAGTAATAGATGTTATGGACTGTGTCCAAAATTAAATGTTGTATATTCCTAATTTGGGAACTTTGATGTTGTCAGTATCAGATTTTCCCGCTTAATTTTTACTGTTTCCTAAATAATTTTATTTCACTTCGTATAACTTACTTAAAGAGTAAACTAGTTTTAAGTTTGGGCATGTAAAATTTCTGCATAATACTTGAAATTTAAATAAGATAAAAAATGTTTGGGAACGGGTGGCTCACCCCTGAAATAATATATATAAACAGCTTGTAAAAGGTAAAATTCTTTGCCCTTGATCTCCAGAAACAACAGAAAAGAGGAGAAGCTCATCTCTGAATAGAAGATGTAGCAAACTGCATTCATCTACAGAACAAGTGGAAGAAAAAACACCTGGTTAGTTATTTCTATGTACCGGTCTTAAATGGTGGTTTAAAAGCATTATATTTATGTCAACATTCAGCTGCTTGAAAAGCCATTCCAAAACATTGGAAGCCAAAATATCCCTTCTTTAACTAAAAAATGTACTTTGGTGCCGTGCTTATTTGGCTGAAGCCAGAAGAGTCTTCAAATGAAATATATAATTCTGCAGTGAAGCTGAGGAGGTCACAGAATGTTGGTATAGACAGAGTTGTCCTGAAGCACTTGATTCCCTTCAAATGTTTCATCAGTTCGCACATTGAAGTTCTAAATTACCGGCAACATTTTGAACTTCAAAGCTTTGCTTTGTTGCTTCACAGCATAATCTACATCTATCCTTTGGGTGTGTTTTCACTGCTGATGATTACACACAAGATTTCCAAATTATTACTGAAGTACTTCTTTATGTAAAGTTGTTTCTAACACCCCCCTAAGTTTTCCCTGTTAAACATGATTTTCCTTTCTTTTCCGTAACAAACTGTTCACTTACAGAAGACTCTCCATTTAATTGATTCAGGTCACATCCTCTTATAACAAATGTCATTGTCACAGGGATCTTTTTTCTTTTTTTTATAAATTTATTTATTTTTATTTTTGGCTGTGTTGGGTCTTTTTTTCCGGACATGCAGGCTCAACGGCCATGGCTCACGGGCCCAGCCGCTCTGTGGCATGTGGGATCTCCCCGGACTGGGGCATGAACCCGTGTCCCCTGCATCGGCAGGCGGACTCTCAACCACTGCGCCACCAGGGAAGCCCTGTGTTGGGTCTTTGTTGCTGTGCACGGGCTTTCTCTAGTTGCAGCGAGCAGGGGCTACCCTTCGTCGCGGTGTGTGGGCTTCTTGTTGCAGTGGCTTCTCTTGTTGTGGAGCACGGGCTGTAGGCACGTGGGCTTCAGTAGTTGTGGCTCATGGGCTTAGTTGCTCTGTGGCATGTGGGATCTTCCCGGACCAGGGCTCGAACCCGTGTCCCCTGCATTGGCAGGTGGATTCTTAACCACTGCGCCACCAGGGAAGCCCCCACAGGGATCTTTTTGAACATAAAAATTTATTGGAGCAAGCTATTTACAAGATTTACTTTTAACAGAATAATTCACTCAGTCTCTTGGAGCTATTGGCAATCGACTTGACCAATGTGACTGTCAGTGACATACATCTGGAGGAATCCATGTCAGAGTTGTTTTGTCATGTACAACTATTTTCTCCACGTGTGAGTTCCTCTGTAGAGACTCCATACATTGGGTATGGTTCTGCTAGATACATTACCTGGATTCCTGCTTTGGGGTTATTGTGGTATGCTGGGGCCTTTGCCCCTCTATTCAGGTATTCTTTTCCCTAACAGTGTAGTCCCATCAGGTGGCAGTTTTCAGTCCTGTTATATATGTGTGGCTCTCATTGCCTCTGCTTTTAGGCTGGGAAAGTTATCATTTGCAGCAGTTCACATTGCTCCTTCTTGCTTTGCATTTATTTGTGAGACCTCGAATCAAATCCTTTCTGTTTTTTTCTCATCATTTAGTTTGTCAGTTATACACTAGTCTTTGGGAGAATAATTTAATCCGTCTCCTGTTCATCCCAACAAAAGCGTCAGTAGCCAGGAACAAAAGTGCTGTTTCATTATTAATTTCTGGAAGCAGTACTCCAGGTAACAGGCATAGAGTAGAGTGCCTGAAAGTGTTAGTATTTGTGCTTAAAAGTAGGTTGTATCACTTAGTTTTCTACAGTAAGGCATAAAAATAATTTGAATCAATACTTTGCAAATGAGTGATTCTACCCAACATTTTATGTTGCATATTTATGATTTCTAGCAGGGTAGAATAGTTATCAGTTTAATTTATAGGATGAGATAGGGACCTTTGGTTGTTAAATTGTAAAACAGTGGGTTTCTTAACCTGTGTTTAAGTGTATCACAGTACTGTGAAAAGTACTGGATTTTAAAAATATAGAAAAACTTAAATAATATCAAGGGAGAAAGTGTCCTACTCCACCCTTCTTTTTTTCTTAAAATGTGAAAGAACAACATTGAGCGGCTCTTTAGCTTTTAATTAAGAACATAAAGATTGTTAGTAAAATAAAACAGATCTTCAGGGTTATGTGGATTTTCTCATTTATAGGTTACATATCATGTTAGACATGCCTTTAGATAGTAAGTCCTTAGTAATGGAGAGCTCTAGTGCATTGTTCCCATCCTTTTTGTCTTTTTTTCTCCACTTTTTCCTTTCCAGAATATATCCCACCCCCTTTGCTTATTTTTATGTCTATATCCGTATGATTAGTAAACCAAAGTGCTGTCATAGACTTTGTGGTAGTGCAGCTTTACTTCTCTTGGTAATCCTCAACTTTGTTTATGCCTAGTTGTATGTGTGTCAGATTATTTTCTACCAGTCTCCCCTGAGTCTATTGTAAGGTATTCTAATTACTTTCATTTTATTTTAATATATTACTCCTATTAAAAACCTCAATATTTTACCTTAAATTTCTGTAGTTATTAGAAATCTAGTTATTACACTTACTCTATTTTCTGTAGCACAGTCAGTGCTAAATAAGTGACTGTTTAGGCACATACAAGTATGTAAGTAAAATGCTTTCTCTACCAAAAGTGAGGGACTAAAAAATAACCGAGTCTTATATTTACCAGGTCTTTAGAAAGCTACCACCAAACACCTTCCTTAAAATGTTTACTTTAGGGAATGCCCTGGTGGTCCAGTGGTTAGGACTCCATGCTCTCAATGCCGAGGGCCCAGGTTCTGTTCCTGGTCAGGGAACTAAGATCCCACAAGCCACGTGGTATGGCCAAAAAAAAAAAAATCACGTTATTATAAAGCAATAAATATTTAGTGTAGAAAATTTTTAAATATAATTTTCTATTATTCCAATACCCACTGATAACTGAATATTTTCTTTGCGTTTACATATTTTTTAATAGAATGGGATCGTAACCTGCTTTTGTTTAAACTCAACATATACTGTTTTCTATGTCCAAAAATTGTATATTATTACTCTTAATGACTGCCTTAGTATAGTCCAAGTTTTGTGTTGAATATTTGGATTATATTTAAATATAATTATTAAATTATATTATTAAACAATGCTGTAGTAAGTAATCTCATACATACATTTTCATTTATTTATCTGATTTTTTTCTTCAGAATAACCTAAAAGTGAAATTGCAAGAACAAAGAGTGTGGACTTTTTATTTTAAAAAAATAGTGATTGATTGATTGATTTGGCTGCGTTGGGTCTTAGTTGCGGCATGCGGGATCTTTGTTGTGGTGCACAGGCTTCTCTCTGGTGTGCATGCGTGGGCTCAGTAGTTGCGGCACGCAGGCTCTCTAGTTGCGGCGCGTGGGCTCTAGAGCATGCAGGCTTGAGTGCCCCGCGGCATGTGGGATCTTAGTTCCCCAAACAGGGCTCGAACCCTTGTCTCCTGCATTGGAAGGCAGATTCTTAGCCACTGGACCACCAGGGACGTCCCGAGTGTGTACTTTTTAGAATGGCTTTTGATACACTATTGCCAACATGCTTCCCAGGGAGCATATACCAATCCATACTTCCACCAGCAGTGCATGAGGTTGCCTGGTTCCCAACATTAGTATTATCACTTTCCTCTATCTTAGCTGGTACCGGATATTAGGACTTTTGTCCATTTGTTAGGCTAAAAATATTTAGATTGTTAAAGCTGGAAGAGACCTTGGAGATCCAGCTCATTCTGATTAATGTCTTATTACAATTTTTAGTATGGGTGAGAAAATGCTTTTTTATACTCTATTTTAAAACGATCATATATAGAATGCCTTATGTAATCACCTGTAATGGTAAGATCCCTGGCCTTGGTGACGTTGTTTAGATTACTTTTAAAAAGCATTGAAGGTCTTGTAATTTTCTATGAAAATCATTTCTGAACTATAGTGTGATTAAAATAGAAATGGCTTACGGCAAACATCAGCTTTGGAGAAGCATCTTATTTTCGTCTGGAGTGGACTGTTTTCACAATGCCTCTCTTGGTGGTGGTGCTGCTTCTGAAGTACCAACTTTGCGATGCTTCTGTTCTGTGTCTGTGATCCATTTCAGTAAACATTTCTGTGTTGTGTGTAATCCCTGTCATTTCCTAATAAATGCAGTCTCTTTGTTTTTATATTGTTACATGGTGCATTTCTGTCTTATCAAATTTCTAGCTGTGTGGAATTTCACTCTCTGTCCTCATTTACCTACAGGCATCCACAATATATTCCAATATGTAAACATGCCCCTGCTTAAGCACAGCAGTGATGAATTGAAGAGTACCATAGTGCCTCACAAGTCAACAGTGGTAATACCTCCCCAGGAGAAAGTAGACACACCCTCTAAGACAAGCGTGGAAACGGCCCCCAAGGCGAGTGTGGAAGTGCCCCTGGAGGTGAGCGTGGAAGCACCCCCCAAGGCAAGCTTGGAAGTATCCCCCGAGGCAAGCTTGGAAGTATCCCCTGAGGTGAGCGTGGAAGCACCTCCCGAGGCAAGCTTGGAAGTATCCACCGAGGTGAGCCTGGAAGCACCTCCAGAGGCGAGCGCAGGAACACCCCCCACTAGCGTGGAAACATCACCTGAGGCAAGCGAGGATCTGTTCCTTGAGGCGAGTGTGGATCCGTCCCCACAGGTGAGCATGGACTCATCCCCAGAGGTGAGCGTGGACTCGTCCCCAGAGGTGAGCACGGAAGCGTCATCTGAGGCTAGTGTGGAAGCATCTCCTGAGGCGACCGTGGAAGCATCCCCAGAGGAGAGTACAGAAGTGCCCTCTGAGGCAAGTATGGAGGCGCCCCCCGAGGCCTCCCCTGCGGTGACCATGGGAATGTCTTCCAAGGTGAAAATGAAAGACTCTTCACAGGTTCGACAAGTGCCTTTCATTGAGAAATTTTCTATTAAAATCTGTATGTTTTGTTGTATAGATTATGATAGGTCAGATTTCACAACATAAGCAACTTCTTATTTATAGCGTTCTGTGATAAAATAAATTCACTTTAATAATTTAAAATTATATGATATTCGTTGTTGCAGAGTTTACCCCCCCAAAGCTGGAATATTGGTTAATTTTTAGTAGAAGAGACAAAATAAAGCAGTTTATATGAACTGTGTTTCTAAACTCTGAAGGAACGTTTTTGAGAACTATTGCAAACCTCAATTAGGATTTAAAAATAAAAGTAGGTTTTGAAGTAAAAGAATTCTTTTAAATTATTTCTCTGACATGCTTGAATTGTGTAATATAAATTGTTAGTCTGGAAGAATGTATCTCTGTACCTGATGCTCATGCATGAAAGGAAAATTGGGAGTTTAAGGAGCTATAATTATATGTTATTCAGAATATTTTTCTCTTGAAAAGCCAGCTGCAAAAGGTAATGCTAGTAATTTCTTATCTGATTGTATTGATCTGTTCAGAAATCAGGAACGGACAAACAGGCCTCAAACCCGATTACGAAGAAGCGCCTATCACCATCACAGATACCGTGTTATAGATGGTCATCTTCTCCTACAAGCAGGTGGTGTCCTCCATCTCCCATCAGTGCTAGGTAAGTAGCTTATTTGCCACTGTTCCTGATACGTATTTTACCAGGATAAATTTCACATCAGTGTTTCATAAATAATTTAGTATGCATGGTAATGTAAATATAAAGGGAAGAGCCTTTAAAAATGGATTTACCTTTGTTATAAAATATCATTATATCATAAAGTCAAGACATTACAGCTTATGAAATGGTACACTAAAAATCATCACATATGTATTACAAAACCATACCAGACTTCCCCCATTAACTATTACTTTTTCCCAGCAGGCAAATCCAAAAGAATCGCCCCCCGTCACCTTCACCCGCCACGTCAAAACAGTCGACGCAGTTTTCTTTTTCCTGTGGAGTAATTCCTATGCAGCGTACCGTATTTGCACAAAATGCATTAGGTACTATTGGAATGAGGAATGAAGCCATCTCTAACACCATTAACAGCTCTGAGACTGCAAGCCAAAAGGATATGATCTGTGAAGGTGAGTTCGTTCACTAAGAAGTTCATTTCAGCAACACAGAAAAGGTAGTTTGGGAACTGTCAACGTCATTTTACTCCCCAGTGCAGAGAACTTTAGGAAGCGAACTTTCTTTTAAATAAAGAGAATTTCACCAGTCACGCTGGCACACTGCTTTTTGTTTGCTTGCTGGAACTTCTTACCCCCATTTTTGGAACTGATATTGGAAGTATGGATGGGTTGGATGAGTGCCATGGTCTAGGTGGTGCCTGCATTTCCCTCCAGCTCCGATAGTGGATGGCCCTAAGGTATTTTCCGTCCTTGGAGAGAGCACGCCAGCCATTTGTGGCTGAGCAGGTTTCCTTCAGGAGCTGTAGGGCAGTTTCCATACATAGACCATACATGTGTCAGGTCAGTATGTGGGTTCCAAAAAGTATCATATTGGTATTTTGCCATTCTTTTTTTTAATTGAAGTACAGTTGATTTACAATGTTGTGTTAGTTTCTGGTATATAGCAAAGTGAATCAGCTATATATGTATTCTTTTTCATATTCTTTTTCATTATAGGTTATTGCAAGATATTGAATGTAGTTTCCAGTGCTATACAGTAGGACCTTATTGTTTATTTTATATATAGTAGTTCATATCTGCTAATCCCAAACTCCTAATTTATCCCTCCCCCTGCTCCTTTCCCCTTTGGTAACCGTAAGTTTGTTTTCTATGTCTGTGAGTCTGTTTCTGTTTTGTTTTTTTTAAATTTTAATTGAAATACAGTTGACTTACAATGTTGTGTTAGTTTCAGGTGTACAGCAAAGTGATTCAGTTAATACATATATATATATATATATATATATAAATATACACATTCTTTTTTTACATTCTCTTCCATTATAGGTTATTACAAGATATTGAGTATAGTTCCATGTGCTATATAGTAGTTCCTTGTTGGTTTTCTGTTTTATATATAGTAGTGTGTATATTTTAATCCCAAACTCCTAATTTTTTTTAAAATTTTATTTATTTATTTTTTATGGCTGTGTTGGGTCTTCGTTTCTGTGCGAGGGCTTTCTCTAGTTGGGGCAAGCGGGGGCCACTCTTCATCGCGGTGCGCGGGCCTCTCACTATCGCGGCCTCTCTTGTTGCGGAGCACAGGCTCCAGACGCACAGGCTCAGTAATTGTGGCTCACGGGCCTAGTTGCTCCGCGGCATGTGGGATCTTCCCAGACCAGGGCACGAACCCGTGTCCCCTGCATTGGCAGGCAGATTCTCAACTACTGCGCCACCAGGGAAGCCCCCAAACTCCTAATTTATCCCTCCCCACCCCTCCCCTTTGGTAACCATAAGATTGTTTCCTATGTCTGTGAGTCTATTTCTGTATTGTAAATAACTTCATTTGTATCATTTTCTTAGATTCCACATATAAGCGATATCATATGTTATTTGTCTTTCTCTGTCTAGCTTACTTCACTTAGTATGATAACATCTTGGTCCTAATATGTTGCTGCAAATGGCATTATTTCATTCTTTTTTTATGGCTGAGTAATATTCCATTGTATATATGTACCACATCTTCTTTATCCACTCCTTTGCCGATGGACATTTGGTTTGCTTCCATGTCTTGGCTAATGTAAATAATGCTGCTGTGAACAATGGGGTGCATGTATCTTTTCGAATTAATGGTTTTCTCCAGATATATGCCCAGGAGTGGGATTGCAGGATCATATGGTAGCTCTATTTTTAGTTGTTTGGTTTTTTTTTTTTTTTTTTGTGGTACGCGGGCCTCTCACTGTTGTGGCCTCTCCCGTTGCGGAACACAGGCTCTGGACGCGCAGGCTCAGCGGCCATGGCTCATGGGCCTAGCCGCTCTGCGGCATGTGGGATTTTCCCGGACCAGGGCACGAACCTGTGTCCCCTGCATCGGCAGGTGGACTCTCAACCACTGCGCCACCAGGGAAACCCCCTATTTTTAGTTTTTAAGGAACCTCCATACTGTTCTCCATAGAGGCTCTACCAATTTACATTCCCACCAGCAGTGTAGGAGGGTTCCTTTTTCTCCACACCCTCTTCAACACTGATTGTTTGTAGACTTTTTCATGATGGCCATTCTGACTGGTGTGAGGTGATACCTCATTGTAGTTTTGATTTGCATTTCTCTGATAATTTGTGGTGTTGAGCATCTTTTCGTGTGCCTTTTGGTCATCTATATGGCTTCTTTAGAGAAATGTCTATTTAGTTCTGTCCATTTTTTGATTGGGCTTTTGTTTTTTTGTTACTGAGTTGTATAAGCTGTTTATATATTTTGGAAATTAAGACCTTGTAGGTCACATTATTTGCAGATATTTTCTCCCAGTCCATAGGTTGTCTTTTTGTTTTGCTTATGGTTTCCTTTGCTGTGAAAAAGCTTATAAGTTTGATTAGGTCCCATTTGTTTATTTTTGCTTTTATTCCTATTGCCTTGGGAGACTGACCTAAGAAAACATTGCTACGATTTATGACAGAGAATGTTTTGCCTATGTTCTCTTCTAGGAGTTTTATGGTGTCCTGTTTTATATTTTAATAGTCTTTAAGCTATTTTGAGTTTATTTTTGTGTATGGTGTGAGGGAGTGTTCTGACTTCATTGACTTACATGTGGCTGTCCAGCTTTCCCAACACCACTTACAGAAAAGACCGTGTCTTCTCTGTTGTATATTCTTGCCTCCTTTGTCAAAGATTAATTGAGCATAGATATGTGGGTTTATTTCTGGGCTCTCTATTCTGTTCCATTGATCCATATGTCTGTTTTTGTGCCTGTACCACACTGTTTTGATTACTATAGCTTTGTAGTATTGTCTGAAGTCTGGGAGGGTTATGCCTCCAGCTTTGTTCTTTTTCCTCGGGATTGCTTTGGATATTCTGAGTCTTTTATGTATGGTTTCATAAAAATTTTAGGATTATTCTGGTTCTGTGAAAAATGTCATGGGTAATTTGATAGGGATCACATTAAATCTGTAGATTGCTTTGGGTAGTGTGGCCATTTTAACAATATTAATTCTTCCAATCCAAGAGCATGGGATATCTTTCCATTTCTTTAAATCATCTTCAGTTTCCTTTATCAATGTTTTATAGTTCTCAGCATATAACTCTTTTATCTCCTTAGTCAGGTTTACTCCTAAGTGTTTTATTGTTTTTGATGCAATTTTAAAAGGGATTTTTTTCCCCTTTCTGATACTTCATTGTTAGTGTAAAGAAATGCAACGGATTTCTGTATGTTAATCTTGTATCCTGCTACTTTGTTGAATATAGATGCAAAAATTTGAATTTGTTTATCAGTTCTAGTAGTTTCTGTGTGGAGTCTTGTGTGGGTTTCCTATATATAATATCATGTCAACTACATATAATGACAATTTTCCTCTTTGCTTCCAATTTGGATACCTTTTATTTCTTCTTCTCTGATTGCTATGGCTAGGACTTCCGATACTGTTGTTGAATAGAAGTGGTGAGAGTGGGCATCCTTGTCTTCTTCCAGATTTTAGCAGGAAGGCTTTTAACTTTTCACTTTTAAGTATTAGATTGGCTGTAGGTTTGTCAAAGCTTTTATTATGTTGAGGTATGTTCCCTCTATACCAACTTTGGTAAGAGTTTATCATGAAGAGATGCTGAATTTTATCAGAAGCCTTTTCTGCATCTACTGAGATGATCATGTGGTTTTTGTCATTTCTTTTGTTGATGTGTTGTATCACATGGATTGCTTTGCGTTTGTTGAACCATCCTTGTGACCCTGTGATGAATCCAACTTGATCATGGTGTATGATCTTTTTTGTGTCGTTGGATTTGGTTTGCTAACGTCTTTTTTTGAGAATTTTTGCATCTATATTCATCAAAGATATTGGCCTGTAATTTTCTTTTTTGGTATTACATGCATTCTTAATATCCATTGACATTACTTAATTTTAAATACACTCGTGAATTTTGCTTTTTGAAGGAATTCCACTGTGAATTCTTTGTAACAGAAATGATCTTTTTATTACAAATTATTTATTCCTGATTTTTTGAAATCTTTTTTTTTTTTTTTGCGGTATGCAGGCCTCTCACCGTTGTGGCCTCTTGCATTGCGGAGCACAGGCTCCGGATGCGCAGGCTCAGCGGCCATGGCTCACGGGCCCAGCCGCTCTGCGGCATGTGGGATCTTCCTGGACTGGGGCACAAACCCGTGTCCCCCGCATCAGCAGGCGGACTCTCAACCACTGCGCCACCAGGGAAGCCCTGAAATCCTCATTTTTGTATGTAGTTTATTTAAAACAAATTCGTCATACTTAAAACAAATTCGTCACATGAACTAAAATGTTATGCCTCCATGTGGTCACTTTATTTTAGTGATAGTCTTGGTTTCTTTGATTATCTACAGTTAGCCACTTTATGATCAACCAAATATGTTAGCATACTATTATCAACAGTTAGCTAAACAGTATTTATTTAGTAAAGATGCTGCACAATGTACGCTGGATATATTTTTGTTTAATTGAGTAATTAAGATTTGTACACTTCAGGGAATTCCTTGGCGGTCCAGTGGTTAAGGACTCGACGCTTTTGCTGCCAGGGCCCAGGTTCGATCCCTGGTCAGGGAACTAAGATCCTGCAAGCTGCATGGCATGACAAAATAACTTAAAAAATAAAAGATCTGTACACTTCATTTGGACCGAGCATAAGCTTGTCTTCCTCTATATTCAGTATATCTTAAGTTTTTTCCCATAGAGGCAATTCAGTCAGGTATCTCAAAACAGCTAAACCAAAGCAGGAGTACATTATTTCATTTTGGAACAGGTAGTTGTTAAAAATCAACAATATGCTACTTCTGTTGTTGGGGGGTGGGGGTGAGGGGGCGGGAGCTGGGCTTTTGAACAAAAGCTGTTACATAAATCACTTATAGTTTATTTATACATTTTAGACCACGGACATACTGTTTGGTTTTTTTTAACATCACAGGTTGTCTTGCACCTCTTTGTTGGACTTAGAGGCAGTAGGTTCCCTAAACTTAACTGTTTTACATGTTAATTTAAATTAGAGTCTGGTAATAAAAGCACACCAGGGCCTATGAATGCCGAGGAGGCAACAAAAATTTTGGCAGAGAAACGACGCCTTGCTCGTGAACAAAAGGAAAAAGAGGAAGAAAGACTACAAAAAGAGATGGAACAAAGGTTGGCACAAAATCATCCTTTCTATATTGTAAATCTTGGCTGGGGCCTGAATTCTGGAAGTCAGACTTTATCCTCAAGTTAGATGTATTATAAGTTCTCAAATAGTAACTGACATTTTCTCCAGTGTGAATCAGAAATGACTCGTCGCCTTTTAAACAAATGTGGGGAGCATTTCAAGCAGACAGGACGCTGGTGTGTAGATGACTGTATGGTCCTTTTTAGTCTCTATGTGTCATGTGCCGTCAGGTGTGCTGTAAAGATGCATAGAGACCTGAACTCATGTCAGGGGCCTGGATCTCAGTAGGAGCACCTGAGTGATCACACAAGACTCTTTCTGTTGCCATTCACTGGCATCAGCCCCTTTCTCTATTTCAAAAGTCCTTTATAACTTTAGAATTTGTAAACCTGTTTAAGAATAAGTTGCATACATCATGACCCTTTCCTACTAAATACTTCCGTGTATACTTCCTAAGAACAAAACCATTCTCTGACATAACCAGAGTATAATAACTAATATCAGGAAAATATTATTTTATTTTCTAATTCAGAGTCAGCAGTTCAATTTGCCATTTGTCCCAGTGACATTCTTAATACAGTTTTGTTTTAGTTCAGAATTCAATCCTTAGACGGTTCATAAAAAATAATACATACACACACATAGAGTTAGTAACTGGTAAAGCAGCTTTGCTTGAAACTTTTTTGTAAGTTTGAAAATAAAAAGTTACCAAAAAAGAAAAAATCTGTAAACCTGGAAAGGATACTTCTTGTGTTTTACTGGGTTTCCAGTGACTTGTGGGCTGCCATTGTCATGTACAGTTGTGTGCATTCTACCTCAATCTAAAGGTTTCTTGATCTTCGATCTCAAGGCCCATTTGATTTGGGGCCTTCTGATGTAAACCTCTGTCCACTGCCTGCAAAGAATAACTACAGTCCTGACTTTGTTTTTAAGTATTAAGTGTTTTTGAATCACAGTCACATGCTTTCCATGTACCTTATATGGGTTTGGGAGAAAGGAGGAGGAGACATTATGAATAGAAAAAACACCCCTATAACTTGAAGAATATTATTCATTGCTTCATGTAAAACAGAGCTAGTTTAACATTTTAAAAGCCCTGAAGACCAGTCACTGTAGACTGGGCTTTTCTCCTCTGAGCACCACCAGACCCTCCTCTAAATTCGTCTCTCACACCCCCATGTGAGACTGGGTGTGAGCATACGTCTAAAACAGTTAAGAAGGAGTGATTTTATAGCACGCGCATTTGTGTTTTAAGACGCAAAGTAGCCCACTACTTGACAGAAATCTTTTTCTACTCCCAAGGGCTAGCTTCCCCCATTTAAAAAAGATGAAATTATGCAAATCCTGTGTAGTAACAACACAGAAAAAGTGGTGAATCTGGTGTAAATAGAAATTGTATTACTATACACAAGCAGCTTTACTATAAAAATGCACATAGTAAGAGTTATTTAAATATTCTGTGTCATCAGGAAAATGAAAGACATAGCAAAGAAAGCAGATGAAGGCCAACAAGAGGAGTTCTCAGAATTTGGAGATGGGCAACCACCGAAGGAGATAAAGAAGGAAGGAAGTCAAGAACAACAAGACCAAAGAGTGGAACTCCAGGTTTGCCGGCTCCCCACTTGATCAAGGGATGAGAACCAGATTCTAAAATTCAGTAGAAACCCAAAGCAAAAGTCTATTTCTCCAAGACAGAAAACAAGCAGATGCTGCATGCTCTGCTTGCATTCACATTACAGTCTCGCTGTTACCGTGTCTGTGTGAGTTGTTCTCAGCCACCCTTGGCCGAATCCCAGAATGTTTTACAAGTGAAACAGAAGCAGAAAGCAGCAGATTACAGATGAGCAGTCCTTTAGTTCGTCTCCATAAATAATATTACAGCTTGGTTTCGGGAAATCCAGATCGCTCTTCCCAGCCCTGCATTCTGTGGTGACACTTAACACCTGTGCCACAACAGATAAGATACAAATTATGAATGCCTCATCAGATTCACTGATGAGAATGTCACCCATGTAAATTTAAATCACCAGGTAAATAAACCCCCAAACTGAGCTCAGACTATACTCAGTTTAAATTATTGTTGTAGCCTAATTTATATTCCAGTTTTAGTGTATCATTAATCAAAATCAATTAATATGTTACATAAATGATTGTAATGCATTTGCATTCCTCGAGAAAGTACCTTTAGGAATCCTCTTGCTGCTTTTGAGAAGTGTAAGACTTGGCTTCTGATGCCTGTGTCAGTGGAAGACTACACAATCACATACATACTTGAAACAGTCGTGGTCTGACAGCCCTGAGGTCCTGAAGGGGATTAGCATGGCTTGTAAATCCTTGTGATAATAGGCTAGTTCTTGTGTATGTTTGCTAATGGTTTGAAAACTGATGATCCCTGAATGTTATATATGTGGGTACTCAATCAAAAGGTTACATTCTTTTATTCTGGATAACATCTTACTGTTTCACTGATGTCATTCAGATATATTGAGATTAAATGATATTTTTGTACAAATTTTCTAGAAAAGTGATGCGAAAATAAAAGCTCAGGAGGAGGCTGACAAACGCAAGAAGGAACACGAGAGAATTATGTTACAGAATTTGCAGGAGAGATTAGAAAGAAAAAAGGTACTCCTTCTCTCGGTTTGGGGGGTTTGATTCTTTGTTTAAAACAATGTTGGGCATGTGATATCAAAACATGTTTTAGAAAATGACAAGTAAGTGATATGCTAGCCTTGATTGTTTTCCCTCTGTGCTCTCTTATCCAAGGATCTGACCCCTTCTCCCTAGAATGATCTCCTCTTACTGATCATACGTCTCCCTCGTGGACCACTGATGACCATTACAGGGATATCTCTGTACAGCAAATCTCTGGGAACAAAGCTCCTTTGAATAGAGTCACTCAGGTCATGGTAGGGGTTGGTGGAAGTTAGAGTTGTTTCTAAACTGGGCTGGAAATTTCAGCAACTGAGTGGGAAGAAGCAGAAGGTGGAGGCTTCCCTGAGAAGCCAAGGCGCAAGCTGTTTGTAAGGTAGGACCTCACTTTGTGCAACCCACGTGGCTTGTCTGGGAGCAAGGAAGGCTCTGGACCAAGCAAGGTACTTCATGGCGTCTCTGTCAGGAGATCAGTCACCCTGAGGAGGCCAGAGAGCTGTAGCTCTCCTCACCTTCAGGAAAGAAGGGAACTCTTATCCCTCCTGCATGTGCTCCTTCTAGTAACAAAACCTCTGACGGGGTTGCATTGTTGGGGTGCATTCTTTTCATTAACTCGGCTTCACTCGTGGTCTGTTCTGACTAAAATCATGTTCACAAGTTCTAATTGGTTTGCAATAATATGTGCTCAGTCTAAGTAATAAACTTCCATGTCGGCAAAATCAGGAGTGAGAAGTCATTTGGATTTCTGTGTTAGGATAACAAGTACGCCCATCACTGCTCAGGGTGTTTTCTAGATGGTCATGAAACTGGGCTTGAAGGAAGGCACCCAGGTGCCGGCCCAGGGTCTTGCGTCGGTTATATCTGTGGCGTTGGAGCAGTCACTGATATATATTGTCCGCTTCTGGAACATGGAAATAATCAACTTCTTCAGGACCAGTGTTTTGTTTTTAATCTGTTTTCATGTTTGATTTTTATTTTCCTTTAAATAGAGAATTGAGGAAATTATGAAGCGGACAAGAAGGCCAGATTCAAATACCTCAAAGGTAGTCTGTGTGCTCCTGCCAGCAGTGCATACGAATTCCTGTTGCTTCACATTCTTGCCGACTTTTTCATTTTTGCCCATCTCTGGTGGTAATGAAATAACATGTCACATTGGCATTTCCCTGATTATTAAAAAGGTTGAGCATGTTTTCATACCTTTAGTTAGCTTTCATGTTTTTTCTTGTGTGGAACGCTTGTTTAGGTCTTTTGCCCAAAACTTTCTGGCTGACTTGTCTATTCCTTACTCATTGGTAGTTCTTTAAATGTTCTAGAAACTTCTCCTTTCTTGTATGTGTTGCAGATATCTTCTCCCAGTTTGTGGCTTGTCTTCTTGCTGTCTGCTGCTACATAGAAGTTCTTGATTTTCACATCGCTGAATTTATCCATATTTTTGGATGACTAATGGAGTCGGGTGCCTTATTGGCCATTTGGAGATTCACTTTGGTGAAGTGCCTTTTCAAGTCCTTTGCCCCTGTTTCCAGTCGGTCACCTGCCTTTTTCGTATTGATCTGTAGGAGATTTTACCTGCTCTACTTCTGAGCCCTTGGGACATCTGTATTGCAGTTATTAGCCCCTGTGCAGTAGTTTGCCTCACACTCTCATAATGTCTTTTGATAAACAGAAGCTTATTTTAATGAACTGAAATTTAGCAGCTTCTTTCCTTTATGGTTAGTGCTTTCAGGGTATGTCTCATAAGTATTTGTTTACTGCCACCCTTCCCTCCCTGGCCCCAGTGTCCTGTCTTTTGATGGTTTGCGTGCATCTAAGGTCTTTTGCCCCCAGATTCTGTGTTCTTTACCCTCTGAGCTACAAAACTGATATTTTGCCTATTTACAGTTGCCCAGTTGTGGTCACTCATACCATGAAAATTTAGAATAGAAATGTCATTCCTGAAAAGTGCTGGGAGTTGCCATCTCAAGGATCGTTTAGCCCATTGGCCTGAGATGCCCTGCCTCAAGCAGCAGCCAGGAACTTTTTTAGCCAGGGCCCCACCTTGGCAGATCCCCCATGCCAGCCCAAAGCTGTTGCCCCTTGGCTCCCACTCAGGGAAGTCTTTCATTCTTGAGTGGCTTTCCTGAGCTGCAAGACACGGGCCACCTGTCCTGTCCTCTGTAGATTCTGTGGGCCAAAGAGGTTAGTTTTTTTTTTTTTTACCTTTTAACTGAAATGACAAAAATTAGCCATCAATCCAGGTGTGAAATCTGTCTTTTTTAATTTATTTATTTTATTTATTTTTATTTTTGACTGTGTTGGGTCTTTGTTGCTGCACGCGGGCTCTAGTTGCAGCAAGCGGGGGCTACTCTTCGTTGCAGTGCGCAGGCTTCTCATTGCGGTGGCTCCTCTTGTTGCGGAGCATGGGCTCTAGGCGCACGGGTTTCAGTAGTTGTGGCTCGCGGGCTCTAGAGCGCAGGCTCAGGAGTTGTGGCGCACGGGCTTACTTGCTCTGCGGCATGTGGGATCTTCCCGGGCCAGGGCTTGAACCCATGTCCCCTGCATTGGCAGGTGGATTCTTAACCACTGCGCCACCAGGGAAGCCCTGAAATCTGTCTTCTTTGAAATAACTAAGTCAGGATGACTGAATATTAGATGTAATCATGACTTTCATTTTTCATGGTAGGCTACAGAAACATTCAGCAGTGATGCATATGAGGAGGACGAGGCAGACGATGAGGACGAGTCAGAAAGTGACAGTGATTCCTTTGATGACATGCATCCATCAGGTTTGCTTGCCTTCTGAGTTCTGTTAGTCAGTATTTAGAAGTTGGACTGTCTAGGCTCATCCAAAGGTTTCTCCACTTCTGAGCTGTGTGGATTTGAGTAAGTTACTCAACCTCTCTGTGTTCAGTTTTCCCATCTGAAAAAGGAGAAGCTAATGTTGTTCTCTCCCTAGGGTGGGCATGAGATTGCAGTGAGATCGTGTAGTGCTAACAGTGCCTGACACATAGCAAACTCTCAATAAATATTAGCTGCTGCTACAGCTGTTACTGTGTTTCAGGTTGTGCTGAGAGACTGTAAATGGCAGCTCTTTCTCAGCACAGTGTGAGGCTTACCAGCATCTCGCAGTTCAGGGCCTTGTGGCGCATTCATGACTGACCATAGGTAGAATGCCACTCCCCGCCTTACTGAGAGAAAATGAGAATCATGTTGTGATATGAGCGCCCCTAAGGTGTATTGTTGAGTCTCGTTCATTCCCTGGTGAGTAGGAGCCACTTAATGGCCACAGTAATGGCATTTGAGAAAACACGATTCGTTCACCCTTTATGGCGTAGCGGGTATTGAACACACAAGTTGGGCGCTCTGCTAGCTACTGGGGCCTCGAGGAACCACAGCCAGTGGGGAGCTAGACATGAACAGACCGTGGTGCTGCCACAAGCTGGTCACACGTAAAAGAAGTTTGGCCGGAATGCCACGAGAACGGAGCAGTAGGGGCAGCTGAGCTGTAGGCTCCACCTTAGGGCGTTGGAAAAGCTCGAGGTCGGAGGTGAGACTAAAATAAGAGGGTCACCAGGAGGAGGGGCAAGAAGCGCGGTGCGTCATTCTTTGCTGGCAAAGGAGAGAGGGCAAGTTCCTTAAAGGTGGCGCTTTGTGCTTTGAGGGCTGGCTGGGCTTGTGCGCTGGGCAGTAGTCCAGGCCATGGCTCCAGGAAGCGCTGCCACGAGACGGCTCCTGCCTTCAGGCAGGCTCCCTCCCGAGCCGGCAGGCACCTTGCTTGTCTTGTTGTTGAACCTCCAGTTTTAATCTTCTTGCTCTTTTTGTTTTCTCTAGCTTTTATAAATGGCACAGAGTCATCCACAAAACCAAAAACACATTTTAAAAATGTGAAGAACACTCGCAAGCTGGTGTTTTTAGATGAGACTTGTAGCTACATCCGTAAAGAGACAAAAACACTTTTAAATTGTGACATGAAAACCTTCAGACAAAAAAGAGTGAAAGACCCTTTGAATCAGACAAAGAGTGCCAGGTGAGTCCCTAGGTGAGTTCATCAGAATACACTTGGAAGGGTTATGATTGGCATTCTTAGAATGATGCACGAGATGATTGACTGAGCTCTCAGTTTATACCAAACACTGTGTCAAGCACTCGACTTAGAGAAACAAACTGATCCCCACAGCAGCCTTGCTTAGTGAGGATGAGCATCCCTATTTTTACAGGCGAGGAAACTCAGACATGCAGAGATTATGGGCCTCATTTGCCCAGCATCCCACCGTTCAAGGGCAGAGCCCAAATTCAAACCCAGATACACCTGACTCCAAACTGTGCCTTTATTCATGCTGGTTAGTATTGTCTCATACAGTCCGGGAGGGGACATGGATAGAGTGACTGCAGTATACCAGGCATTTCAACTATCTTAATTCTCATTGCAACTCTGAGTTTGATACTAAAGTCCTCACTGTACATATGGGAAACTGAGGGTCAGAGGTTAGGTCAGAAGAACAGGACCAGATTCCTGGAAAGGTAGGCTCCTTGGGCGATGGCCTGAAAAGACATTAACCTGCAAGGCCTGTGGAAGCAATCTGCTAAGAGACTCAGTGATGGCGTGGAAAGAGCAGTGGAGCTAGTAAACCCACATGAGTCCTCACTCCGCCTTACTGGCCGTGTCCTGGATCTGCTTGCGGTAGGGACGGCGTCCCTAGAGCCCTGCATGCGCAGCTGCTTCTGGTCCCCTCAGCGTTCCCGTGGAGCCCTAGGACCTGGGAGGACACAATTTGGAAACCAGTGTGTTCTGTGATCTCCAGGGTCCCTTCCATCCAGCCTTCCCATTCTGTGATTCTGAAAGTTTATGTCCAAGGCATTTCTTAGAATTAAATAATAAAACTTCCTTCAGGCAAAGCCTTGGTTTGGGGATAATCTGGATTATAACCAAAATACCTCTTTCCAGGTCCTCCACCAAAAGAACAGCCAACCGAGCAGCCAAAACCGGAAAGGCAGAAACCAGCAACACCGTGGGACCTTCCAAGAGCTTACATTCAGAGGCACAGGATTGGGTCTGTGACAAGATTATTGACATCACAAGCAAGATAGAACCACCTAAGTCCAGTATCCCTCCTGATAGCCGAAAACACCATCTGAAAGGTCCCATGACATCCTGCCTAAGTCACCAGCCACCTGTAGACAACAAGAAAACAAGCAAATCTGTTTCTGCTCTATTGGGTAAGGCCTCATCCCATCTTCACTTCATTTGAAAGGTAGTTGACCTTGAACCCTCCTGTGTTTCCAGCTGTTCCAGGGTTGTCTTGGTGAGGGAGAAGACAGTGGTTGGTCTAAAACTAGGTTGATGTAGAAGAGCCCTCCGTTAAGTTAGTTTTGAGAGGGTAAATGACTTGATTCTAATTTTTATGGCCTGCATTTCCTGCCAGATATACAAAGTGGGGTTCATTTCAAACCCCAGACCCCTCAGGTTCCTCTGCGCTCCTGATCCACTGGCTGCTCTACAGCACACAGATCATCATTCAGGGCAGAGGGTTAGTGAGTTTTTTGGAATTAGTCTCTCAACTTGTGTTTCCAAAACCAAAAGGCCTCTGTTTTTCTTTCCTTGAGAAGCTCTCTTTGAAATTGAGAGGAGCTTGGGCCCATTTGGGGGTTGGGGAACGTTTATAAGAGCACCAGTGTGTCAGCAACTCCAGGGGCGCTACTTGAGGGTCCCAGGCGCACCTCAGAGCGGAGCCGGGGCCCACTTGGTGTGGAACCAGCATTTTCTCTACTAACCTTCTTTCTTTTCTTTTTCCCTCTGGTCAGATATGTAAACCTCATCCAGCCTGGAAGAGAAGCCATTCTCCACTCTGGATTTTGACCTCCAGGCACACCTCTCAAAATTTCTCCACCTCCTACTTGAACCTGGCAAAGAAAATGACTCTCAAAAAAAAAAAAACAAAACGGGAAACATCAAAACGTCATCTTAACATATCTCAGAAGATGCTCATATCATCTTGACTCTTGCCCACAAGCAAGGGTTCTGAGTAAAGAGTCGTTTTGTTTTCCTGTAAAAATCTTCATGTCTCTCGTTCTTGTGTTTTCCTGCCAACACGTTTGAGTATGTATCAAGGGTGTCTTTATAAAATGCTAACTCTTGAGTTTCTAAGAGAATCTCTACCAGAGGAATAGTTTTTTCTCAGTATATATTTGAAATCTTAAAATCACGTTTACTCCATTTAACAATTAATTTACCAGTAAAAACTCACATTTGATCTTGTAGAGAACATGACGGCTTATTTGAGGGCCTCGAGGTTCCTCACAAGAGCTTTGTTTGGATTGTTCTTAACGTACAAATACAGAAGGTTGCAAAATACTAAATCACATTTTACCGCTATGTATGTATATCGCTAACTCTGCCATAGTCTGCCAGCCCCATACACAGGCACTGATACCCCCAAATACTGGGAGCCCTAGAAGGTGTGATCTTTAGCATCTTGTCAGTGTTTCATTTTGAAGTACATACTGCAGTTTATCTATAAAAACATGTTATTATGTTTATTGTGTACATAAGGCAGTATTTGGCTGTTGTCTGATGGGGTATGTTTAACTCCTCTAAATGTTTACTGTGTATAATCTTTTTCTGCTTGTGCTCTCCAGGCCTGCCCTTCAGTATACACTCAGGCTTGAGATGTGGAATCAAAATTTGCTTGCCTTTCTCTAGCGGCTGGCTGCGAGTGAGTACAGGAGCAGTGTTATTCTTCGGTCCCCTTGATAGGCACAGAGACATACACGGTGAACACGCACACATGTGTACACGCACACACGTGTACACAGAATATATGTTTCCTGAAATCCATTGAATCCTGCTTAAACCATTGACTAAAACTTGAATTCAAATTAGTGGTCCTAATGCTAATGAGTTTTCTGGTGAATCACAAATAGTTTGAAGCAGGCCTGTGTTCTTTGTAGCCACCAGTCTTCGATTAGTAAAAGAAAGTAGTTATTCTTTGATCCCCTAGTTCTTTGCTATTCAGAGTACTGTATCTCTGTTATAGAATAGAGCTTGGTGCCTTAGGTTTAAAAACTGTTTATACACTTGCTCTTTTATACAAAAGGCAGAGACAGTCATCTTAACAGATGTGATTCTGAGATTTTTCTGTACAGATTTCACATGTCGAAACACTGTTACGCCTTCATATAAATGTGTGTGTTCTATGCAATAAACTTTGCAGGTAAAGCAAGTTTTCTTCTTATTTTAATAACAAAAAATGTACTGGTGGTGGTATAAAGGTGACACCAGTTGTTAACCAAGCTATGAACACAGGCAACCGGTATGTTCGATAAGTAATCAGATCCTCTGATAAGTAATCAAATCCTCTGATGCCCCTCTGCAGTCACTTCCGCCGTGGGACATTAAGATGGGAATTTTGAACTCTGGTCTTCTTCCTGCACCCGTTTCAGTGCTTGTTAACTCTTCCCTGTGACGGCTGTGACCTGAGGCCAGTGATTAAAGTATCTTTCTTTCTGCTGTGGTAAAATTCACGTAAGTGGCATTTAGTACATTTACAATGTACAGCCATCACCGCTCTCTAGTTCCAGAATGTTTTCATTATCCTAAAAAGAAACCCCGTACCCTTCAAGCAGTCACTCCCCATTCCCTCTCCCACAGCCCTTTTTTTTAATATAAATTTATTTATTTATTATTTTTGGCTGCGTTGGGTCTTCGTTGCTGCGTGCGGGCTTTCTCTAGTTGCAGCGAGCGGGGGCTACTCTTTGTTGTGGTGCGCGGGCTTCTCATTGCGGTGGCTTCTCTTGTTGCGGAGCACGGGCTCCAGGCGCGCGGGCTTCAGGAGTTGTGGCTCGCGGGCTCTAGAGCACAGGCTCAGTAGTTGTGGGGCACGGGCTTAGTTGCTCCGCGGCATGTGGGATGTGGGATCTTCCCGGACCAGGGCTCGAACCCCTGTCCCCTGCATTGGCAGGCGGATTCCCAACCACTAGCGCCACCAGGGAAGCCCCTCCCACAGCCCTTTTAAACATCACATTTGGTGCTGGCTGCACGTGAGGCAAACACATTTGCTTTTGAAAGTCCGAGCGTGCACTCGGGCAGTAATTGTGCTCCGTTAACGTGCGCATCCCTTCATGACATCACTGTTATGGTGTGTGGCCAAACCAGTGTTTTGATCTGCCCATACATGTTTAGTTTCTAATCTGGAAACATGTTCCACTGCACTAGGTTTTGTGTTTGATAAGGTGAGGTCCTTGTTTATCCCTGATCTTTGGCACCTGGTGCTTTGAGAACAGTGGCAGCCATTCCGCACTTGGCATTCAGTACCGGGCCATCCACTGGGGCTGTTGAACCAGGACATTCCCTGGTGCGCAGACAACCTGAAGTACGGTCAGAGCACCCTGCTGACAGCCCTGAGGTGATGGACGCTGACCCGGCCTCCGTGCTTGCCGTAGGCTGAGGGCAGGCCCCTGGCTTCTCCCGGTGGATTCTGCAGATGATAGCGCATTTCCCACACCCGTGTCATCCGCGCCCCCCACTGCCCCCGTGTGCAGTGAAGCTCTTCAATAGCTCCAATCCCCGGTGACCAGAGAAACGCGGTGAGAACACTTTTAGAAAGGATGCTGGACAGGAGGTCTGAGGACCCAAATTCCTGCCGAGGGGGCTGCAAGCCCTCCAAGCAACTGCGCCCGTCATGGCCCCTCTGAGCCGTTGCTGCCTGGTGAGCGGGCTGGGGGCCTGCGCTAGGATCTCGGAGGGCCCTCAGTTCTCAGGAGTCGCTAACTCACTGGCGAGAGCTAGAGGGTCGCGAGGTGGGCGTAGAACCGCAGCAGCAGCTGGTGCCAAGACGCACAGCCCGGAGGCAGACTGCCCGGCCTGTCCTACCAGGGCTCAGTCTGATCCCTGCACACCCTGCAGGCCTGGTCAGTCGAAGCAGGTCCCAGAAAGGCCTCCTTGCCCTCGGTCTCCCTCCCCACCAATCCAGTTCCAGTGTTTCCAGATGGGCTCGTCTCATAATTTCCCAAACAACTGTGTTGTAATAACCGTAGTTATGTTTACACATTCTATGTGCCAGGTACTTTATAGGTATCATTTTAAACCCTCACAACAACCCTGTAAGCTCCCTTGAGAAGCAGAGGGTCACCATCCCAACTCCCTACCCCACACCTGCTTCCTTGGTGCCAGGCTCGCGCTCTCTCTCTCTCTCTCTCTCTCTCTCTCTCTCTCTCTCTCTCTCTCTCTCTCTCTCTCTCTCTCTCTCTCCCTCTCTCACTCTCTCCATCCCTCCCTCTCCTCTCCTCTCCTCTCCTCTCCTCTCTCCCTCTCCCTCTCCCTCTCCCTCTCCCTCTCACTCTCACACACACGTCTATTCCCCCTTCATAGAAACACTCACGGTTTCCTATAGACAGGTTTTGACTCCTTAGCCCCAAAGGGGTTCTGTCCTTTGATTAGCCCGGGCGTGAGGCTCCTCAAAGATGAGGCCCTCTCCTCCTGCCTCAGCCTTTAGCTGAAGTATCCTGGGGACCCTTCCACCTGAGGAGTCTGCAGCAGACACCCATGTCACTGGGCACCCAACGCCATCCTGAAACGACCACGTGGCGTGGACGGCTTGGACACCTGAAGCACCTGAGCCTCGTGGGTGTGGCTGTGATCTGCAAGCTACCTCCACCTCTGCCCACACCGTCCCCACGCCCCCCACCCCTGAGATACAGAGGCCCCAGTGAGCATCCTCCCAAATGAGCGGCAGCCTCGAGGGGGCGCCTTCTTCCGACGGTGGAGGAGCGGCAGTGGAGGGCACAGCGGCGTTCGCCACAGCTCAGGGCTCTGGGGCGGGGTGGGGGGCGCAGGGAAAGGGCAGCCAACAAAATAGGGACGGGATGACTTCTCGATGACAAACTTCAGCTGCAGTTCCCTTCCCGCCTCCAGCCCCCTGGCCAAAGGAAATCAGTGTGCTCTTTTTAAGGGAGATGAACATCTGGGAAATGTTATTTTGGGTCAGAATGGGGTTTTTTGTTACTGTTTTTAACTGGATCCAAGTGCTGTTACAGGTTGGTTTTATCTTGTAATTCGTGTAGTTGCACTCAACCGCACTGAACTGAGCACGTCCTCGAAGGAAGGAAAAGTTAGTTGTTCAGGTCTCTGGACCAGCAGTATCACCTCGGAACAATTGCACCGGACAGAATTAGAAGTCGGGAGGCAAGTTATTTATATGCTGCTTTATTTCTGAAAGGATACACTGAACTGTCAGATGATCATAGCTAATGACAAAATGTAGAAATGAGGCATCGGCTTCTCTAACCACTCCTACGAGAATGTTAATATGCACTGTCATTACATGTGTACTCTTGATATCGTCTCATTATACTATGTAATATAACAATGTAGCTAGAATACAGTAAGTAGGTGATCCTGCATCTCAGGTAAGCGCTACGTGGAAATCCGCTTCTGCCTGCGGGGACAGTGGCCTCCGCATGCCCCCAGAGAGCCAGCTAAGCTCTTGAGGAACAGTCCTTAGAATCCCAAGAGAAGGGACTTGGCGGGCCTGCTTATTAACACACGGACACAGAGCAGACAAGTACTATGTTACAAGGGATTCCACTTGTCACTGTTGGGAAATGTCATATCCGTGTCAATGACAGTCCTGGCGCCTGCTCACCTACCCCTCTCGAGTCTTACGGTTACTTCTGTAGGATGACTTTCAAAACTGCAGGAACGTCTGAGGGGGCTAAAATATTTCCATGCAAGTCTCCAAACCCAATAAGCTATGTTGCTATTAATTAAAACGAAAATATTGTTAATTAAAAAAAGATAAAGGACAGCTGGGTTAGTTTTGTTAAGCTTCCAGAAGTATTCGCTGTGATGACGTTCTTCTGAAACAGGCTTGTTTGTTTTCTCAGATCTGCCTGCACTTTCCAAGTCACCTGCACGTTCCATGTTTGAAAGTAGGAACGCTCAGAAAACACGCCACACGGGGAAATCAAACGTTAGTACAGGGGAGAAAAGGTCAGTTGAGAATTACAGCTAAATTCAAATGTTAATTTTCTGGAAGTCCGTGTTAGTCTTTTGAAAGCACAAAAGAACAGAAGGAAGGTTCTGATGAGGAAGTTAAACCATGCATTTCGCTAAGTTCTTTCTGCTCACAGAACAGGGTGAGCAGCCGAGTTGGAGCAGCCGCTGCAACTCTGATGTGTCGTGTGACCGACACGGTGGGTCCCAGCTGAGCCACAAGAGGCATCTCAGTGGGGGGCTTTATCTCTTAGGCTTCTTGCTTACGTCACTAAGCAGCTACATGGTCAGCACTTTTCTGCTCTATGATAAACATGCAGAAGAGTCAATCTAGCTAAGTGTTCGTTTGCTAATTGCAGCTATGGAGAAATTGACTTTGCTGCAGGGTTGCTTTTTGCTAAATCCTAATAATGATCACTGTGTGCCCTTACTTGAGTAATAACTGTAAAATGGGAGAAAAGACAGAAGGAGCAACCCTGAAGAGGTGAAAGGCCGCTCTCGCCCTATGGGTGGTGCCGGGCAGAGGGCGAGGACACGAGGAACAAGACTCAAATTCCATTTTACAGGACAGGAGCCCCTGTCACTTTACAGCTTTTTGGCACAGTCGGGGCAATACACTTGCTCCTGATGGAAAACAAAGCGCTTGTTGGCCAGATTCATGGAGCATTTTTTGCAGTGGAAGCAGTAGTCGTGCCAGGATTGTCCTTCATAGGCCACCACACTGGAGCCTTTACCAAACCCTGTGGAGGAAACAAAAGCAAACAAAAGCGACAGCTGAGTGGACACAGGTGGCAGCCAGGCCGCCGCCTTGCCCATTCACGGAGCCGACAAGCACGCGGGCAGCGTCCGCCCGGCGCCCGGCCCCCCCACTCCACCGCGCACCGTCCCCCGCGCCGCCGGGACCTGAGAAGATGCCAGAGCTCAGTCGAGGGCCCCCTTGCTCTCCAGAACCCACATCCCCTGCCACCGCCATCGCCCTGTGACTGATGCGCACCGACCTCCCAGCACAACCAGTTTCTTTGATTTAGGTCAGGGCCATGGCATCAAAGTGGCCACCAGGAGGCAAACTTGGGCTGTTTGTGGGGTGTGCACTTACCGGGCCTCGAGGAGCTGCTAAGCTTCGATTTTTTCTATAAAGAACCACCACCCACGAGGGACAAGTCCTCTCTCCACCCGGATGCCTGCCCCGGAGGTTGGCGCTGGGAAACAGGGTGAGAGGCAAGCGTTTCCCGTGGCACACTGGGGGCTTCCTAGCTTTAGAGACTGGGTGGCTCACTCTTGACACAGTCCTTTTCCCTGAGGATGGCAAAAGTCTTCTCAAATGTACATTTCAAGGCTCCCCGGGAGATGGGAAAATTGGAGGCGGGGGAGAGGGCCCAGGGCACGTGGACCGCGGCCGCGAGATGAGGAATGAAGTGATTAGCTCGGCTCCTGATCGCAAAAAAAACTGCCCACTGGCACCTCTGAGCTAGCCTTCCGCTATGGGGTGTTCTCATCCCAGCTTCTCGCTCTCCGGCCTCCCCCACCTCCCCTCCCCTCCCCTCCCCCACCCCAGCCCACCCCGCTCCTCTCCCCCCACCCCTACCCCCCAGCATCCCCGCGCAGTGCCTGCCCGTGGCCGTGGGTCTCAGGCTCGTGATCTCCGGCAGCAGCGTTAGTTAGTCGGCAGTCGTCAGAAGTGTTCTGTGTTGCAAAGGCTAACCTGGCCTGGGGGAGAATCCAAACTATTTGGGGGCCTTCGGGACCACAGTGGCAGGGGGAGAGGGCATTCTTTGGGGCCTTTGTGGATGAAACCGACGACGTAGGAAAATGAGAGATGGTTACCATGCGCAAAACCTAGCCTGGCAGACTTAGCAAGGACTCTTTAGCCTACCAGTGATGGGGTTCTTGCATCCAGCACACTTCTTGGCCACAAAGTTCTTGTAGCAATCCACGCAGTAATACTGGTCCTCCACAGCGGTGAAACGCTGCCCAGCCAGCTTCTTAGAGCAGGTAACACACACAAAGCACTCGGCATGCCAGGGCTGATCCTGGTAAGTGATTCCTCCAGATGTGATGGCCTAGACCAGGGAGTGTAGCACCGGATTCAGATTCAACAACCATTTTGTTGAGTGCCTACTACGTGCCAGGCACTGTGCTGGGCGCTCTGGTCTACAATATCTCATTGAATCGCCACAACGGCCATGGGAGGCAGGCGCTATTATTATCCCCCAGTTACAGATGAAGACACTGGGGTTCAGAGAAGGCAGGCCCCTGTGCGAGGTTACTACACAGCAACTGGGGGGAGGAGGCTGGCCTCCAGGGCCGGTGTGCCCGCGGACAGCCTGCCTTGGCCTGGGCGTGGCTTTCTACTACCACAGTCTCATCATCTGTAAAACGAGAATAATAATCCCTACGTCACAGGGCTGTCGTGAGGATGGAATGGGATAGTGTGTGTGCAAGTGCTCTGCAAACTGTCAAACGCCTCTAGAAGCAACGGTCAGCGCAGAACTCCCTTGACACGTACCTTGTTGCACTTCACGCAGTGCTTGGCAAACTTGGCCTCGTGGCAAGTCACGCAGTAGAAGTCCTCCCCTTTAGGGAAGAAGCTTCCCGTCCCGATGACTTGCTTGCAGTTGCTGCAGGTGAAGCAGTCTTTGTGCCAGACGGTGCCCTTGTACTCCACGTTCTGATCTCCTGCGGGGGGAAGAGACGGGGTAGCCCCACTGACAGTGCTCTGCAGGGGGCTGCATCCGCTGGCGCCGTCCTGGGCCCTCCAGAGGGGAGGAAATGCAGGCCCTGCAGTTCTTGGCCTCACGCTTCCAGTCACCTACCCGCAGGGGCTTCTCTACCGCGTCCTCCTGTGGTCATGCCAACCCAGACTCTGTCAGGGAGGGGACCCCGGCTGTAGTGATTTAGGGTCAGATGCCTGAATCCCCGCCCCCCCCCACCCCCCATGGCCTTTGTGGACTCCGAGATTCAACGGGGGACTATGTGACCCGGAATTACACCCTAAGGAAGAAGCATGCTTCGATCACTTACTATCCCAAGTGAGAAAGCGCTACATACTTTTCACTTCCTTCTCTTGCCACAGACAGTTCTCTCCAGTGTTCTTTAGTTGCCGTGTGTGCGTGTGTGCGAGCATATATGTGTACACATATATACGTGTATATATATGCGTGCATATATACGCTGAGCTCCAGCCGCGGCTCCCAGCAGCGCCAGCCCCATCACCGCAAGCAACCCCACGCCACGTCTGCCCCCAGGGCCTCCTCCCTGGCTGCCCCGGGGCTGAGTGCGGCCGGTACCTGCCACGATGGGCTTGAAGCAGCCCTTGCACTTGGGGGAGTCCTCCCGAGTGGTGCACTTGTTGCACAGGATCTTGTTGTCCTTGGCCACGAAGGTCTCATTGGCCAAGGAGCGGAGGCACTTGGCGCAGCGGAAGCAGGTGTCGTGCCAGTAGCGGTTCTTGTAGTGCACCTCCTGGGAACCAAGCAGGGGGCCGGACGCCATGAGCGGGGCGTCCCGTCAAGACGACATGGTCCCTCACACCAGAGCCCGAGCGGAAGGGCCGGTGCCCCGTCCAGGTCCACCCTCAGCCCCGCCCGCCCCCGCGGCCGCTACCTTGGAGTCGGCGCCGATGGGCTTGCGGCACTCCACGCACGTGTTGGCGCAGAACTTGTCGAAGCACTTGAGGCAGCAGTGGTGGCCGTCCTTCTGCACGTACTTCTTTCCCTGCAGGTTGTCCCTGCAGTAGTGGCAGTCGAATTTCTCAGCCATGGTGCCCACCTTGTAGCTGGAGGGACCTGCGGGGGACGAGCAGGTGGGACAAATGACCAACGGGAAGGCTGGAGCGTGGCCCGAGGGGCTCTGGGGAGGCCACCACGGGACCCAGGCGACAGGCGCTTCACCGTGACTCCTGCGACGAAAGCGCCCCGCGGTGAGTCCCTGGGGCCCCGGGAGAGAGAGTCCTGCTGGGCCATCCCAACACAGTGCTGCCTCACAGGGGTTCTGGCGGGCACGGGGCCCCAAGTGGTGGGGTGAGTGAGGGCAGGGCTGGGACGGGGCAGGCAGGAGAGGGGAGGCCGAGCCTACACCAAAGGACAAGGACACAGCTCTCTGGGCCGAGTCTGCAGGCGGGCAGCCCAGCTGGCAGGGAGGGAGGTGCCCAGGCCCTCACTAGAGACCCAACCAGGAACCCCCGCCTACAACTTTCTCAGCGGGGAGAGCGTCCTCCGGACGCCCAGCTGTCCTCCTACTGCAAAATGCAGTTCATCTGAACAGAAACTTACTGCTGACCCTGGACCACGCTAGGCACGTAAGCAATGCTTATTAATTTATTTTAAATGGCGACTTTTAAGTCTGCCAGAGCACTTTTTAATCCCTGAAAAGAACCTAAAGAATTATTTCCCAGATAGTTTACTGACTTTTGAGGCCCAAGCGATCAGGCAAGAGAGGACTTATTTAAAAGGCACTCTTGACGCGTACCGGCCAGTTTTGTGAACTATCTGTCACGGTGACGTTCGGTTTTGTGATGCGCCAAAATCAAATCCCCCTTTGTTTAAGCAACTAAGGGTCAATACGGTCAATGAACTATACGATTTAGGACATTTGCAATTTTCAAGTATAATTTGGGGGAAAATGGTTATCCAAGAACCCCTTCCATTGCCTTCATATAACTACTCCCTCCCACCCCACCCCACCCCATCCCACTCCCGCCCCCGGAATCACAGGCACTAAAGAACACTCTGTTAATCCTGCCACCAAAGAGGTACCAAATGTGAGTTTCTATTAGCTCCCAACTTCTGTAAGCAGACGCTAATTTCTTCCTCTCTCCCTGAGAAAGAAACTTACACGGGTAAATAGACAGCAATTATTTAATTTGCCCAGGAAACAGGAAAACAGAGACTATTTCTCCAACTACCCACAAACGTGGTTATTGTGCAAGTGAACAACACCCCAGGAGTAATTTAGAGAGAAAGAAGGAGGGAAAAGAAACGAGCAGTTGCCCGGTACTCACCGCAGCTCTTCCACTAACTGGCCAGCCCCAGACTCCCACTTTGGGTCCCATTCCCAGTTTTTTTTTTAATACAAACACATGTCCAAGTTGTTTGGATCCTGTTGCTGTAGGCAACCAAACAGCAGAGCGAGCTAAGGAAACCACACCCTGTGTCTGAGCACCGCCGGGACTGGGCTAAGGCAGGGGACTCGCACTCAGACCAGCCTCTGACAAGGGCAGGTGAGCAGCGCCCCAGGCCCATCGGCTCTCCAGACACCTGACGACTGAAGCCAAGCAGTGACAGTCTTGTGCGAAGACAGGTGCTTGGGACAGTCACGTACCAGTTCAGAGATTTACTGAGACTAGAGAATGGTTCTTACCGGCACTTTTCCCCCAAAAGAAAACCGGGGTGTTCCCTTACATAACCGGGTTAGAAAGGAAAAGTAGAGACATGATGAAACCAGGGTCCATCTCCTTGAACTACGCACTGTTTACTTAAGGCAGGTTTTAAACTGTCTTTAGCCCCCGTGTACACCGGAAAGGGCGCCTGTCACAGGGATAGAACGTTGAAAATCACTCTCCTTAATTCATTCTTGTTGGCCTTTCATATGTCACATAAAATCCTTGTCTTATTAGCTCTTCCATATTGAAACTGTGCACTCAGCGAAGACTTACTTTCTTGTTTAGAGCTGTGTAGAGAAACCAAATAAATCTCCGGTAACAGTAAGTGCCAGGAAATTAAATTATCAGTGGGTCCTAAATGCCATTTGGCAGGAAGTCAGAATTTGTAAGATTAGACAGCGCTGGCTTCCTGCGTGGCTAGAGACTATCTTCTTGGACCACATTTGAAAATCCCTCCTTCTCTCTTACCAAAGTCTCTATTTAGAGTAAGTCTGAACCCAACTCATTTTAATATCACTCTCTCTCTTTTTTTTTTTTTGCGGTACGCGGGCCTCTCACTGTTGTGGCCTCTCCCGTTGCGGAGCACAGGCTCCGGGCGCCGGACGCGCAGGCTCAGCGGCCATGGCTCACAGGCTCAGTTGCTCCGCGGCACGTGGGATCTTCCCGGACCGGGGCACGAACCCGTGTTCCCTGCATCGGCAGGCGGACCCTCAACCACTGCGCCACCAGGGAAGCCCCAATATCACTCTCTTTTGATGTCATTCAAAGAAGAAATGGATTCTAAATATTTCTGTACTAGAGTACCATACAGAGACCCACCTAAGGGATGGTTCTGTCTCATGGTATTTCTGAATCCTAGCTTTATGGTAAAAATACAGGTACTTACATCATACAAAAAAACAAACTACCAGAAGACACAGTGGATTCCATTTAGAGCTTTTGGAGAGAAGGAAAACCACTATGGTTTCATACTACCAGAGAGATCTTACCTGCCAAGCCTTTCCCGCCTTAAAACCACATACTTTCAAACTACTATTCTACCAATGCCAAGTTCTTCATTGGTTATTTTTATCGTTCTAGAACACGACTCGCCCAAGAGTTTCTAGGCATCCACACGATGAACTAATCCATGGCTTAGCAATGAACACGGCAGAACCAGAGAGTGTTGAAAATGGAGTCACCGAATCTGTTCACCACTTTATCACACCTACAGTGCAGGGTCGTAAAACCAAGCAGAAGGGAAATTCAGTGAACACCACTACGGAAAGCCCCACCACTTGGTGTTTTTGAGTCCCAGCTGTAGGCATTATTATTTTTTCTTTCTTCAGTATGAAAAGCCCAGGGTCATCTCATATTCCCCGCCAATGTGTACTTAAACCCAGAGAGTGTGTATCCAGATGAGTGACAGATTTCAAAGGGCACACCCTTTAGAACAGCTTTCCACAGCTGCCTCGAGCCTCTTTCATGTGTGTGCGAACACTTACTTGTCAAGAAAAAATAGGCACTTCTAGGAATGCAGGCTTTATTGCCTAAGAAGTAAACAGGCTGGAAATACTTAAAGCATGTTAACAATGTCGATGTCAAATTCATGAACTTTAGTACCTTTTTGCAATAAATCTAGTAAGTGGAACTTTGGGCGACGGGAATGAGCTTACCTTGTGGTTTTCTAACCTTATGATTATTTGGTCCAAAACTATTTCAAACCTTCACACAGTGTACTTAGGAAGAAGCTGGAGTAATACATTCCTGCTGATGAGATAGTTACCACATCAGACCTCTGCATAAAATATCGACAATGTGCAGAAGAGCAAAATATTTCGTTACTACTTATCCTCTAAGAGATTAACAACTCTAAGAAAACGGCTTATAAATGACAACGCTGACAGGTTCCTAAAAGACAGCAAATACCCTGATTTGTGGGCTGCACCGAATGAGCCACAGTGAAGCACTGACTTCATGAGGAGAGAGAAGCTCTCCGCTTCCCCTTCTTTCCCCTTGTTAGAAATAAAAGAATAGAGAAAAAAATGAAGGTGGCATTTTTACCTCCTCTTTGGGGCTCTCTTTAATCTTAGTGAATGACATAGACTTAGGTGAGGTGTATCTCTTAGGGAACAATTTTTTACCCCCTTAGCAATTTCTAAGTTCGTGAAATACAAAACCTTTTAACCTCCCAAAACTTCCAGATCTGTTTGCCTTGACCTATTGCTGTTATCTGGGAAAGGGCGTCATCAATCGTGAGATGAAACACTGGATACATACCAGTAGGACACTACTTCCCTTCCTGCCTTTGTCCAGGACATGTCTGCCCCAGGGAAGCTCTCTGACTAATCTTTATTTTTTTTTTTTTCCCTGCGGTACGCGGGCCTCTCACTGTTGTTGTGGCCTCTCCCATTGCGGAGCACAGGCTCCGGACGCACAGGCTCAGCGGCCATGGCTCACGGGCCCAGCCGCTCCGCGGCACGTGGGATCTTCCTGGACCGGGGCACGAACCCGTGTCCCCTGCATCGGCAGGCGGACTCTCAACCACTGCGCCACCAGGGAAGCCCCTGACTAATCATTTTATAACAAAGATTTCTGTTTTAGAAAATCAGGGGGCAGCGCCTGTGACCCTAAGGTGCTGACGTCTAACTGACAGTCCTTTATAAGACTTAGCCGGTTGGAATGCAGTTGGAAATGTGTCAAATTTTAGGTATTTATTCCAAGATGGTAGCCTGATTTTCTTGCTATGCCTGCTTCAAAAGACACATCATTCTTCACTTAATAAACAAGCTTCCTCTTTCAGAAAATTCCTGAAGTACATCCAACATTCTAAGAGGGGCCTATATAAACCTCAGTATCTCAATAAAAAGTTTTGGCTTCCGATTTAATCATGTACACATACAAGAAATATAACACTGCAACATCTGGGGTTTTTTGTTTGTTTTTTTGATTTTTACTATAAACCTCATTGGAGAAGATCCAATTTGTATTTAATAATCTTGTTTCTGCTTTATATGTATTCTCTCATGGATTTCTTGCTAATCTTCATTTTTCCCCTCCTGCCCAAGTGGCTCAAAATAAGAATATTTAGGGAAGAAGTGAGTATTATTACTAGGTAGCATTTTTCTAACTATGTGCTTTCCCTGAGTGGTATAATGTACAGTATAAACAGTGAACAGCAACTCAAATGGGAAAAAATGCAGGTTATTTCTGGTCTGTTAATGGCTAAGTGCAACATACCAGGACGTTAGTCACTCCACGTATGAGAACATTCAACACACGGAACGAAGCCTTCGCTGATGAAAGGGAGGCTTGCGCAGCAGTCGCGCCTGCGCACCTGGAGGTGCCGCCCCACGTGGGGGATAAACACCTGCACAGCTGCGACAGGGAAGGGCTCACGAGTCACTGAAAAGTGGGCTTTCAGAGAATTTCACAGAAAATCGGAAAGTGGTTTTTCCCTTACAAACAGACCAGGTAACAGTTCCATGTTATTAGCAACTTCGCCGGTACGCTGCGTTTAGGAAAACCCCCGCCAACTCTCCTTTGGCTTTTGCTGGTCACAGGTAACCCGGTTTAGATGACACCCGGGATCAGGAGGGCTGCACAGAGATGATCAAACGAAACATTACGTGCCCCTGAACTTACCCCGGGCAGATCCTATCCCAGAGCCACTCTGTCCTGACACAGGGCTTTTCTGAACGTCGCACACAACACGTGCAGCACGTTCTGCCCCTCGCGCCGTAGAGAGAGGGCTTCTGACCTGGTAGCCAACACAACATGCGTTTTCAGCTTTTCTAGTTGTGGCACAGTAGCAGGCGGTCGTTTGGTGGTCATTAAAAGTACAAAACGTTCAGTTTCACCCTAGACCAAGGCTTCTGACTACCACTTCCCAGTTATTTCAGGAAGCCAGTCCACCGGGTCTGCTCCCCTCGCCCACCCATTCCCGTCACATCCCTGCCTGGAGAGGATGCTGGGTGACTTCACTGCCCTCCCACCCACCCCATCCTCAACCTAAAAGGCCAAAGGGTAAAGGAATGAAATCTGCACAACTTTGCAGACGGTAAGTGTTCAATAACAAAAGGATCAATTCTTGTCCTTGAAACGTCCTCTCAAGTATGTGGATGGTCCCTGAAAACGGAGTCTCATCCATCCAATTATCCGAGCCTCTATTGTGTCCACACAAGTCCATTTCAGGGTACTGTGGGGCTTCTTTCTGTGAGCACTTCTTTCTCAACTGCTTTCATGGACCTATGAACCTAATGTAACACAAGATGATAGTTCCTGATTTTAAAAATCATCTAGAAGGTGTCAGTAATTTGTCTAGTCACGGTTATAGCCTCCAGATTTACTATAAGAATAACATCGGGATTTGGTGCACTTTAAAAACCAAGGTTGGGCGTGTTATAAGTATGTCACCTTTGAGATACATTTCCCTGTCATTTAATTAGTAAATAAAACGGGGAGTTAACGTGAGTTCAAGGCCCACTGGAACAACTGCTACAGCTGACTGCTGTCTACACCCAGAGAATATGTATGTTGGCCGATTACCACAACGTCAGGCGTGTGGTGCCATGTCTGTAAAATGGCTCCTGGGGGGTGGGGAGAAAAACAGACGGCTCTTGAACCCTTGGGAACAGGGAAAACATTGCACACTGATTCATTAAAGCAGTGCATTCCATCACAGCATATTCGTCTTAAAACAACGAAAGAGAAATTTCTCAAAGTATTTCCACTGTTTAAGTATTGACAGGCAAAAAAATATATATATATATGTATATATATATTATTGGCAAGCAGTTACAAGCTTTCAAAATCAATTTTTCCAAAAGACTGACGCTGATAATCATAATACTTTGCCCCTTAATCTGAAAGCTGGGAGATGGGACAAAGTGCCTGGTTGCTAAGAAAGGGGACTGTTACTCAGGCAGAGGGCAACAGAGCCACGGCGACATTCCTGGCTTCGCAGGAGAGAGTGGCAGCAGGCTGACTCCACAGAACCGGGCTTTCTGGGGAAACTGGCGGTCCTTCAGCCCCTATCCCGGGGGAGTCTTGCCCATGGCCCAAGGGCTTCCTCGGTGTCAGGAAGAGTCTCACGGTAATGACGGTCTAGAAGTTCCAAACCTTTGCCCCTTTTTCTGATCAGAACAATTAATAACCTATGTGTCATGTCAAAAGTATCACAGCAATTTCTTCAGGAAGAAAAGAGACGGCTCAGAAAAGGAGAAGATGTGGTTAAGTCAGTATGGACCTTCTTAGTTATAAATCTTCCTCCTTCCAGCTCCATATTCGATTGACCTTTTCTAAACACTTTAAATTCGATTCATAGCACTGTCAAGATGAAGACTTGTATCTTATAAATAACAAAAAAATTCCTAAAACAACAAAGAAAACCTCCTTCCTCACACAATCTCTTTCAGCTTCATAAGATGTCCTGGAAAATGTACAATACAGTAGTATGCTTATACATTAAAAGAAATAAGGCACTCAAACTGCTGATTTTACTTGAATAAGAATAATCTTTTGTCTTGGAAACAGCATTCGAAGAAGGCAAGGACAGAACAGAGACGAGCTACGATTTACTATTTATAGACAAGGCTAAAATCATTTCGTCGAAAAGTAGCTTTTAGACAAATCATAAGATTCAGTGCCCAAATAAAACTGTGCTTCCTAGAAGATAAAGAATATGCAGTTTTACCTGAGTGTCTATGGGAAGCCATGGCTTAGAGACCAAGTTCAGGAGCGGCACCTAGACCAGTCTTCCCTCAAGCCCAGCTGATAAGGCTGTGGCTCAGTTGTGAACATACATTTAAGGGGAAGCGGCTAACACAAAAATAA
Organism: Tursiops truncatus; assembly: GCF_011762595.2. Classification (NCBI taxonomy): domain Eukaryota; kingdom Metazoa; phylum Chordata; class Mammalia; order Artiodactyla; family Delphinidae; genus Tursiops; species Tursiops truncatus. The sequence goes on from NC_047055.1 coordinate 14,956,017, forward strand.
CCAAGAGCAGATGGCCCACCCCTCCCCAGAGATCACAACCTTAATCCCACTAGAAAATTCTTAACCATTTTAGGTGATCCAAGGGAGAAGAATAGGACCCAGTAAAAATACCAAACACTACATATAAATACCTGTGGGGCTACTCAGCATCCAAATTAGCTCCAGAGCCAGAGAGGCCACATAGAAAGTGATCCCTGTACCGGAATAAAATTTGGACTCGGCCCTGGCATACCTTAACGCTGAGCCACCCTCATTAATCCACTTTATATGCCTAAAGAGCTTGCATTTGGTCCTTTGAAGAATTCATTTTTGTGCCGTTAATGATAAAAGTAACTATAAGAGACAGACTTGTGCTACCAGTGTAATTAAAAGGGATAAGACAGTATGAATATACAGATCAAGGGCATTATCTCTGTCCTACTCGGTCTGCACCAGAGATGAGGAGAATACTGAAGACAGCAATCCTAGCCTTGTATCTCCTTAGTGTCAGAGCAGGGCAGGAGGGAGACATACACGCCCGCTATGAACGCCAAGGAAGAGACATCGTCCCACCAACGGAATCTCTCGCTTTTCACTGTCAGGAACCATGAATGTAAAAATATGGACGAAAACATGGCGCCCTAACATGTTGTAACAGCTCAACAGGTCATCCACTGGCCGGAGGCTGGTCGTCAGGATGGAGCTCTAGGAGGGGCCTGTGAGTCCCTCCCCAACCCCCGTCCGGATCCTTCTCTAGCCTCATCCCTGCCCCCCTCGCCCTCATGCCTTGCTGGCCCCTGCGCCCTCCAGATACGCCCCACCTCAGGGTCCTGGCGGCCATCCCCTCAACATGGAGCCTCTCCCAGCTGCTCCTCTGCTTCCTTCGAGGCTTCGCTCCAAGTCACTTTCTCAGTGCCGTCTTCTTTGGCCACCCTGTTGAACATCGCAAACATGCTCCCCACCCCCGCTCTCCCTACCTCTTCCCCAATTTGTTCCCCGCGAAAACTCTATGTTGAAAAAATGAATTAAAAGACGTGGAAAGTGTTAACCAAGTCACATATGAAACGGAAACGTAGCCCCACCTGGAACCCAAAAGTGACTTCAGCCATTGAACTTCAAGGAAAGGGGACGACCTGCGCTCCGGGTCAGGCCATGTCTCGTCTAGCGCTTGTCACTGGTGTCACCCTCTTCATGCATCTTCCCCCCAGGCTGAGGGCCGGGATCATGCTTTACTTGGCTTCCTGCTCCCAGAACCAGCAGGTAAGCGATACACGCTTCACGAGGAATGAATCAATGAGCTTCCCGGCTCTTATGCTCTTCAAACGTTTAATGAAAAGTTATTCGAAATATATTCTGGACCCTTAAAAGTAAAAATGACTAAGAACACAGCAATATTGTCATATACGGGTTAGATGAAACATACTCAGGAAACACAACTGAACTGTCTTGGATTATTAAAGTATGGTATGCATCCAACTTAAAAGAAAAAGAGTTATTCTAAAAGATAGCTAAAACTGCCAGTAACTCCTAGTTAGCTGGAAAATGATATAACGGTAAAACCCCGGACGTTACAGGCAGATTTATTACATGTCAAGAAAGTAAAGATTAAAAAAAAAGGAAAGAAAGCCTGGGAAAAGAAGGGAAGGGGCGCTGCGCTCCCACCACGCCTCCGCAGCCTTTCTTATCTCGGCTGATTGCGTCCTGGCAGGGAGACTGGCCAGTCTGAAGGACGCCACGCCCCTAAAACAAACTCAAACTTTTCACCCAGAGGAAACGCTCTTAGTTTATTAGAGGATTAACCTTTACGAACCCTAAATTTTCAGTTTTAGTGAGGTGTATTTTTAGGTACACCTGAGGTTTTTTTTTGTTTTTTTTTTTTCTTTCGCGGTACACGGGCCTCTCACTGTTGTGGCCTCTCCCGTTGCGGAGCACAGGCTCCGGACGCGCAGGCTCAGCGGCCATGGCTCACGGGCCCAGCCGCTCCGCGGCATGTGGGATCTTCCCGGACCGGGGCACGAACCCGTGTCCCCTGCATCGGCAGGCGGACTCTCAACCACTGCGCCACCAGGGAAGCCCGAGCTGAGGTATTTTTAAACGCCCCTCTCGCCGTGCCACGAACAATAAGCTCGGCGCGCCCAAGGCTCTCCTCCAGGAAGTGAAAGGTGACAACAGAACACGGACAGACCGAGAGCCATACAAAATGAGCAAATACACCTAAATCTCTTTTGCCCGAAACACGAGAAAAAACACAAAAACGAGAGAACTGCTTTCTGACCGTTCATTCATTAGTCAACTCCGACCGGCCGGGGTGGACCGGGAGCTCGGACGACGACAACAGCATTTACTCTGCAGTCTGCGCCAACCAGGTGCAGTCGGCCTTCCGAGGAGCTTCATGAGGTGCGACCAACACCTGCTCTGACATCTGTCCCCACTGCCCATGTCCTCAAGTCACAAAGCTGTAACTTTCACAAAACCAAAACAGAGGAGGCCCTCTGTCAGCTGAAAATCAACTTCTCAGTAAGAAGAGTGGGGGGCTCAGTGGCTCCGAAGCTTTGACGGTCACTCAGCAGACACCCGAACGGGCACTGCTTTCATCAGCGTCTGAGCCACCTTCATTCCGCATCACCAGCAGGACGTGTACCAGCATCCCTAATAATCACTGTCCTGTTTACAAAGCACCTTCCTACGCTGCTGGTGGAGCTGGCTGGCGTTTCATGAACAAATCGCTTTAGCGTGTGAAGGCCACACTTCGGGCCTTCCGGCCTCCCCTGCTCTCGCGAACATCAGGATGACCTGTCGGTGAGTGCTGTGCATCGCAGCTCCTCGGGCCCCCGTCGCGTGGGGACCCCTGAGGCTCCGCTTGCCTCAGCGTATCTACACACTCCTGTCCCCCAACCACACTGCACTTCCATTTAACCTGCCTTCGGCTCCAACTGTGGAGAGTGCCGCCCCACGCATTCGCTGATTGTATAAGAGCACTTGCTGAACACATGTCCTATTGTGCAGTGCAAGATATTTTGTTGGTCACAAAGAATAAGAGACAGTCCTTCCTTTGCAGTGTACCAAGATCGACATACAGATGACTAGCAATGCAAGGCACAGCACGGCGAGTGCGACCACACAGATGGGAAGTGGTGTCGAGATTTATCACAGGCAGAGATCACATCGGGTTTGGGGGACCGGACAAGACTAGATGGCTGGGACGGTATGTGCCCTGGTCCCTGAAGAACGGGGGATACTGCAGCACACAGAGAAGGGCAGGGGCCACTCCAAGAAAGGGTACAGCGCGAGCAAAGGTACGAGCAGGGCAGGGCCCGCTCCAGAGGCAGGACGCAATCCCCTGCGGGCGGGAGCGCAGGACGAGAGCGTGGTGGCACACACAGACACGCGCAAGGGGAGGGTGCACAGCCTGGCAAGGAATGGTGCGGGCACCAGCCTGAATGAGGGCACTCAGGGCAGTGGGCACGGAGAGGAGAGCTGGAAGGGACACTGTGGGACAGGACCAAGAGGACGGCTTAGGGGAGGAGCCGTGACCCCTCTGAGGTCGTGATTCTGGGTGATGGGGACGTGGGAGGCGGAGCCGCTGTGGGGAAAAACGGCACTTTATTTTGGGCTTTGTAAGGAGGTTCTTCTGACATGTCAACAACTAAGCCCCTTTAATAGGGTCCAAGTTGTCAAGCCAAGAGAGAACCAGGGATGAGGGTGAGGTTCCAGTGGAATCATGTTTGTGGGGATTCTTGCCCTGCAATCGCACCTCAGAATCTCTACCTCACAAATACCACTGGGAGGATCAAACTTCCGAAGTTCAAAGGGGTGCAACCTAAGAGTCGAACATGACAAATTCAGCGACCTAGTTGGCCCCCATCTCGGGAGTTCCTCACTCACGGCTTGGCTGTGGTCACCCTTCTCCCGACTGCAGTTTTCTTCTCCCGAAGAAATCTGAAAACGTACTCAGGTTCACCTACTGGCTGTGAGTCGCCGCCAGAGGCAAGAGAACGATAACAAGCTGGAATGGAGTCTTTGTGGACGTATCAGTGGTTTCATCTTAATTTTTCTCTTCCATTCTTCTTCTCCTCCCCACGCCTACTACTAATGCATTAACACACGGCAAGTTTTTTCTCAATATAACTTCGTCAGACTCCCCAGTCCCCCCACCAACAATCTTCCCGAGTGACTCCAACTGCGCGATTAAGGCACCTAGTCATGCACCGAGACGCGGTGTGATTCAGTGTTGAGCTCTCCAGAGTATTTCTGGCAAGAAAAAGCCCGGGACAGCTTCTGCCATCTCATGTTCCTGTCAACCTTCAGGGTGGGAAAGAGTACTTTTTCTTACCGAGTAGCCAAATTTTGCATAGTCACCGCTTAAGTGTCACAACTCAGTGTCACAACCAGTCAAAGGATAAAACGAGGGCACCCCCCCGGAACCACACGAGGGGCAATTATATCAGGTAAGGCCCGAATGAAAGCAAACCTGGAATTCTGCCTCCCCAAAGGGCCTCTGAATCTTGGAGCGAAGGAAAGGGTGGCTGTGAAAGGGGAAGACCTGTTACAAATGAGATAAAATACATGAAACAGAAGACCCTGGAAATGGCCAAGCACCTTGCAAGCGCTAATTCACTCCAGGGAAGGCCTGTTCATTTCACAATTCGTCAGGGCTTAGAAAATCTCCGTGTAAGACTCAGAGATTAAGCATTTAAACACGTGCCGTGGCCGCTGCCATTTGATTTTTTGAAAATGTCATTCCATGATTAGTAACTAATTTTAAATGTCTCCTGTCCCCAAAGCCTGCCCCTTCCTATACTGCTCCTAGACTCTTGCCAAGATGTAGGAACTGTACCAACCACATCCCAGAGATATTTCTGTGGGCTTCTAACCAGAAATCACCACCAGGACAACATGAACAAATGACTTTCAAAGTTAGCCACTACGATGATCTCAGATTTAAAAATACATATTTGAAGTGGCACTTAAAAGAGGAAATAAAGAGAAAGCGATAAACGAAACGAAACGAAACGAAACAGAAATCAGTAAGAGTTTTAGAAGGCAATACACAATACAAATACAGAATTTCAGATCAGAGGAAAACGAATATTTCATGAAACGGAGAAGCTTGTAGGGATAAATCTTTCTCATATTTTCGGTGTTAAAATTCTCTTCCAGTCTATTTCTACCACCACCACCCACCTGTGATATATCTGTTTTATTTCCATGTTGCCATGTGCCATGACTCAAAACACCCTTTCAATCATGCTAACTCCTGGCATTCACCAAGCCCACCTGTTATGGACATTTCAAGCCTCTGATAGATGCTTGAGAGCTAAACATTCCATGACCCTAGTCTATAACTTAGCCAGCTGATTAGTATCCGTAACAGGACAGAACAGCAGATCAAATAAGCTTCCATCTCCTTACTCTTAATTCTGCTACCTGGGACCGACTGCCTTGACCAGAGGCGTGATCATAACTCACGAGCCCTGCTTTGGGGTGTGAGATCTCAACTAGTAACATACAACCTGTGCTCATGTACCAAAGGACTGGAATTACTACATCCCCTCATTATGCACTGGTGCTTTCAACTCCGAAACAGGGGAAAGCCCCAGAATTCAGGGTAGAGGTTGGAAACATGAGTGGTTCTGCGGGGTTGGTCACGGGGCACAGAAGTGGGTGTGGGAGCACAGCGGGAGGAAGGGCGTCAAGCTGTGATCTGGGCGTCACTCAGGAAGTCTAGGTTTTGTCAGGCAGCAGGGCTGACGGTTTGATAGCAGGGCCGATCGCGTTCCTGGAGGATCGAAAGCCTCACTTGGTCCCCATCTGTCAAGTTTCGCCGAGGGCCACTGTTTGTCTGCCTGACCCAGGAGGGTGCTGGTCCGCGGTGACTCACGTCTGGGAGAGCAAACGTGAAGAACTTTCTGCGGAAAGAGCTACCCTGTTGGCGACGACAGGCACTATTACCGGAAAACTCAGTGGCGAGACGGAGTAAAGGCCAGTGCGCCCTGCCGTGAGGTCACTGCCCCTGTCAGTCTGTGCACGGGGAGGGCGCGGCACGGGGGCACAGGCTCCACCTTCACCAAGACCGCATGATGACAGAGTCGGAAGCGACCTCAGAGGCCTCATCTTACGGACGGGAAAACTAAGGCCCAGAGACGGGGGGTGACTTCCTCACTGCGTTAGCAGCAGCTCTAGGTCTGGAACCCGGGTGTCGGGCCCCCCGAGGCGCCGCTCCAGGCACATCACGCTGCCGCCAGCAAGGGCTCTGCTCACGACGCCGGAAAACCTGCTCGCGGGTTTATTTATGCTCAATGGGGGTCACGGTCCCTTGACCTCTGGTCATCATCGGCAGAGGCTGGGTGCCTGAGTCACCGACACCGAGACTAGGGGACACCTCGTAGGTTCTCTCACGCGACAGCCAGGGTCTAGTCAAAGTGACCGTACACTTCAGCCGAGCTCAGTGGGAAGCGGCAGCTGCTACGGGGCCGAGAGAGCAGGGCCTGGTCGATGGAGGAGCAGAGGGTCTCCCTGAAACGGCTGACACTCCAGAAGCACGAGCGAGTCGTTTCAAAGCTCTGGAAGTCAAGCAGCACATTCACCGTGCCAGGCGGGCAGCACACGACCAGAACGACAGGGACACGAGGTCCAGCAAACACAGCCCAAGGAGCAGTCTGTAGCTGGAGTGGCAGAAGCCACCACAGGTCACGCCCTCGGAGAGATTACATCACGTTCACCTCAAACTCCAACATTTCCTGTTGGTTTTCCAGCAGTGCGACAATCAAAGAGAACAAGCACGTGACTACGGACCGAGTGTAAACAAGACCAGATTGTCGGAGGTAGGGAAACCCAAATGAACAGTGACGGTGATCACCGCATTCAATGGAACTCAGATGAAATGGTTTAGACTGGACCATGACTGTTTCTGAAGGCTTCCACGAAAGCAATTCAAGTCTTAACTTTATACGAGATTGTCTGAGCAACCAACATTGTTCTAAGACAAATAACATAGAATTTGCCCTGGGTTTAATACGGGGTTGTTTCATAAAGTTTCAAGGGAATACAGCACAGTGGCTAAGGGCATGGACTCTGGAGGCAGAACATCTAGAATCAACTCCTGCCTCCACCACTTAGTGGTTGTGTGCGAACAAGTATTACTTAACTTCTCTGTGACTCAATTTGCTCATCTTTAAAATGGGGATAACAAGAGTACCTACCTTAACAGGGCTGTCATGAGAAACAGTAAATACTGGCAACATTTAGAACAGTGACTGGCACACAGTAAGCACAACGTGTTATTATTTATTCAATTTCACTCTAAAAATACGGATATCCCAAGAAGCAGATTCCTGCAAAAGAGGAATTTATCCTCAAGTTTACCAATCCACAGGGGATATGTGGAAAGAGACAAGAGCTCAGGATCTTGGCCCAGAGCCCAGCTGCAAGGATTATGGGCCTGAGAATGACTGGGGCACCCAAGAACAATGCTGAAAGTCCTAGGAACTCAGAGGAATCAGCCCACAGGGGACAGCTGTACCTCCCATACGGACAAGGAGGGTTTATGAACACGTGACGGAGACCTACGGAGGACAAAACTCTGCCCTTTCGATCCTCTAGTGAAAATAAAAGACCCACTAGGTCTAGGTCTCCTGCTCAGTCTTCGTCTGGGGAGGGATCTTCCCTACATCCCTCCTACAAGTAAGGGCCCAGTGAGCCCAACGGATGATCAGACCTTCCTACACGATGAATAAGGCCTTGCTTCCATGAGACTAATTAATGAGGTGGGGCCCCTGCGGCTCACAGCTCTGATCTTCAGTTGGCCTACGAAGAGCAACAATGAGAAGAGGCTGCCTGTATCACTGGGAGCCACAGCTCCGGCCAGAACACAGGTTAGTCTTGGGTCGCATGAGTTCATTCGGAATGAATGCCAAGGACACGCATCTGAAGACGCCATCTTCTTAGGCCACTTACAAGGAGGACTCAGCAGCTCGGCTGAGGTAAGGCTGCTCGGGGAGAGACTTCGCTTGAGTGAGCACGGTCAGGCCGAACGTCTCGGGGCGGCAGAACTGAGCTGTGCGTCGTCTATCCCACCCCTGAGCAAAGATACATTGTGCTCAACCCCCCGGGCCCAACCCCAAGACGAGCGCAGGTTTAGGCACCTGGAGTTGGGAAGACTGACAGAAGACTGTTATCTGACCAGCCTACGGACAGGCCGATGCTATGACGGCAACGGCCCAGCACCTGTGAACACTCCGTGACTGGGGGACGAGAGGTCACACAGTCAGGTCCACCGATCTCACCCGAGAGCCCTAAGGCTAACCCCCTCTGATTAGGAATGGCCCCTCAAACCCCGAGACTCAGTTTGACCCAGGAAAGCCCAAGGAAGGGTGTGGGGTGGCTCACTGGCAAGACAGGTTAGGGGCAGGAGTTGCTCTGACATCAGCTGTGGCGAGAGGAAGGGCAGCTGCTCCAAAGATTCTGAGGCTCCTTTGAGAACTCCCATAACCTTCTCTCCTCGTGGCAGGGAGTGGGGAAGGCCTGCAGCCACAATCTCTCAATCTCATATAACTGTAAATCCTTTTTTTTCGGCTATTTTGCTTAAAATTCAATCAACCAGGGCTTCATGTGGGTTAACAATATTCCCCCAGAAAATAAAAAGATCACTGGTGGGTGTTAGTGAAAGTACCTAAAGGATATGAAGTCTTCCGGCGTCATCAGCGATACTACGTAAAGTATTTTACGACGGAAAGGTTTCTTAGGTGGAAACTTAAGGAAGTTGTTCCCTGTTTAATATACTCACGGTGATTCTTAAAGTTTCCATGTTCATGACTTCACCAAGTTGTTTTTTCTTTTATTTACTGGGATACAATTTACACAACATAAAATTCATCCCTTTAAAGTGTGCACTTCAGTGGGTTTCAGTACATTCATAAAGTTGCGCAAGCATCAGCCTCATCTAATTACAGAACATTTTCATCATCAGAAAACAGACCCGACAGTCACCAGCAGTCGCCCCCTATTCCCCCTCCCCCAGCCCCTGGTAACCACTAATCTGCTTTCTGTCTCTGGGGATCTGCCTAGTCTGGACATTTTCATACCAATGGAATCACACAGTGTGTGACCTTTTGTGGCTGGTTTCTTTCACTTAGCATGTTTTCAAGGCTCACGCATGTTGTAAATGTGTAAGTACTTCATTCCTTTTTTATTGCTGAATGATATTCCATTGTCTGGATATACCACACCCCATTTATTCATTCACCAGTTGATGGACATGAATTGTTTCTACTTTTTAGCTATTATGAAAAATGCTGCTGTGAACATCCTGTTTTGCATGTGGATTTACTGCATTTTTTAAATATCTATTGATGAAAAGGTAGTGAAAAGTCTTCCTCTCCTGCCGGCCCCAGACACCTATTTCCCCCTCTCCATCAGGAACCAATGATACCGGTGTCTTATGTTTCCAGAGGCGCTGGGCATATGAAAACTTGGCAGCCACGTACACTTTTTTCTTTTTCCTTTTTGAAAAACGTAACAGTGAGATACTATACATACTCTTCTACAGCTTGCCTTTTCTATTCGATAGATATATTTTAGAGTTTCCATGTTAGTACATCAAGAGCTCCACTTCTGTAACATGTACATAGTATTCAACTGTGTAGCTGTACCACGATTTACAGTTCGTTACTGATAGACATTTAAGTTGTTTCCAACCTGCTATTACAAACAATGATGTAAGAAATACACAAAGTTTAAAACGATGCAATGAATCAATTAGAAAAAGTACCGTTAGTGAGTCTGACCAGATTGCCTTCCCCTAATACCCGACAAGGGTCAGCTGCACTCAAAGAACCAGAGTTGTGATTTATTTACAAGGAAAGAGAGACAGAGAAAGGAAAAGGATGAAGGGGTCTCACGTGGATCAGGCAGCACCCCCCAAGGCTTACTGAAGTGGTAGATTATTTTTGTTCAGGCAGAAAAGACGCCATCTGGAAATCCCACGCCAACTATGCTAAGGTTACCCTCAGCTAATAAGCCACCCAGACAGGAAGTGGCTTTTGATTCCAAGTCGAGTGCTCTTTGTACCAAACCACAGGTCTCGGCCAATGAATTACAAGACAATAAACTGAGTCAAACGCTTATCCTGACAACGTACACACGTGCTCACTGTGGTGCACCGTGATGCGCTGGTGGCAACGGAGACGTTACCCCTTGAGATTAGGAGGTGCTTAGCGTTCATCAGGTCTTTAGGTGGAAAAGCTATAAAGTACCTATGGTATTTGACTTTCAAGTGTTCACATTCTCTTCTTTATCTATTGAACAAAATGAAAGGTGGCTTCTCAGCCAGGGTCTGGAGCACGGGTGCCCATGCTCTGCACCAAGCCGGTGCAGCTGAGTCACGAGGCTGACCTTCACCTTGCCTGCCTGGAAGGCAACATTGCACACCTTCCTTCTGGAAACCTGTCAGGGATTTTCCAGCTCTGTCTGCATCAGAGCTTTAAATGAACCCTGCAAGAAGAGTAGCTTGATGTCTGTCGTCTCAAAAGTCAGTCTTTTCTGAAACGGGCACTTGGTTTTTGAAAGGACGCATAACTAACGGAAGCCAGGTGACTCGTGCTCTGTGTGTCACTGATTTCGCAACTTAGATTGTACCTCCCTGTTTCTCCAACAAACAAGAAACAGAAGTGTCATTTGTACCCCGACTCCAATCTCACAGCGAACATTTAAAAAATTAACTCTTTGGGTTTCGGGAAAAGGGGTTCATGTTTATAAATCAGCATAATATATGTAAATCATTAAAAAGTCTTGTCTACCAGCAGTTTTTGTTAGGTGTTAAAATAGGGGTCCTCAGTCATGGTGTTGCAGCAGGTCAGTGTGGAGAACCAGGGGTATAATAAAAATTGTAACACTAATTCATTTCAGTTCACTTCAAACTGTCTACTCATTTAATGTCATAAACAAATGCTGAATACATGCTACATAAATGATCATATCGGACGAGGCAGTGTACAGAGAAGAGACGAATTCAGGAGCTGTGAAACAGGACATTTAATTCTGAAAGTTTTAGCAAGCGCAACATCAATTACAAGTTAATTCCGTCAAAGTAAACGGAGACAACGTTGTAAAAGTTAAATTCATTTTAAGCTGGCATTTAATGGAGAGAACAGTGAACGTCTGGTTGGCTTCACTGTTCTGTAACTCAAGGAATGAGCAACAGATATGGAATCAAAAATCCCAGGTAGAATCCCTGACTCTGTTGACCTGCTCACAAGCCAAGTTATTTTTTCTTCCTCATCGAGAAAATGGGGACATGAGTACCGCTCCTGCTTTCTCTATAGGATTGTTTTGGGAACCAAATTAAATCACGTGCGTCCAAGTACTGAACCGAAAAGTATGAGCTGAAAAGTCATGTCAAAATAAAGTGTCTGTAAAAGAAAAAATATATATAAAAACCAGGCTTTGTACCTAAGTAGACAGTGTCTTCTAATTTTCCGAGTGGATTTCAGTTTTCACACGACTTACAAAGTTTTCACAGTAAGCACATACACAGTTATACACCATACACCATAAAATCGAGTAGCAGATCATTGTGAAAAGCCTGGCGATCTCTCTCACATTAGCCCAAACTTCCAAGGATACAGAATTTAAAAAATAGTCATATGGGGATTCTAGTTTTACTCAGGATCTAGCTATTTAATCCTCTTGCTATTTAGTTAACATTTGATTCTTTGCAAAGGCACAGGGAGCCGGGGACAAATGTATTATAAGCTAGCTCCACATAATCTTGGTTCTTTGCTTTGATCTAAAAATCAAAAGCATACTCCTCTGCCTGTTTGTAGAGGGTAATTTTTGTTGCTTTAAGTAACTGACATGGTTTACCCTTCATTCTTTACAAAGAGAACAACTTGGCAAGCTCTCAACAAGAGGAAAAATGAAGCCAAGGTTACTCAGAAGACTTTTTTCCCAGAAAAATTAAATAAAACAAGGGACACTTTTTATTTGTTGTCCGAAGGGCTGGAGATTCAGTAACCACTTGAAGAAGTGAGTTTATCCCTTTGTAACACAGCCAAGACAGGGTTTATTTTCCTACTGTTATGATGGTAACTTAGAACACACAGGACAACAATATCAAATATCAGTTCCCTCCAGAGTTGTAACTTTCTAAATGTAGTAATTAGTAATTTGTCAAGATTATCATTCAACATACAAATAGTTTCTACAGAGTAATTTGAACCCTGATGCCACCTTCTATATCCAGTCCTCAAATGCTATCAAATATAAACCAGGTACTGTTTTCATGAAAGAAGAGTACAGGTGTTACACACGGATAAACTGAGACGTTAAAAAGATTAAGTGTCTTGCCTTCAGAGAGGGGAGCAAGGTCGAACTAAGAATAGAAGCTCACACTGTCACCTGTCGTAATCATAAATCTAGAAAACTTTCCACCCTCCTGCCAGCAATAGGTGCACAGTCTAATCAATTTCTATGTGTTTTAAACATCTTGTTTTGCAGTCAGGAAATGAACCTTCTAAACTGATTTGTGGACATATCATTTACTTAAGGGTGGTACTGTACATATGAATGACAGAATATAAAGTATTCATATACAAAACAACAGTTTTCAAACAAAATTAAATCGGAGTGATGTTAATACCTAAATGTTAATCATTCAAAAACTTGAGCTATAACTAGATATACTTTTAAATGTCCCTATTATACTATATACAGTAAATCGGTTTTATTATCGGTGCTTACGAAAGAAACCATCACAGAACAAGTCAGTCACATTCTGAGATCAAAGAGCAAGTCGGTAGTAGAGGAACTGAAACCTCTGCAACCTAATAGTCTCTTCCAAGACCAAAGGGCATTATCCTTCCATGGTGCCAAGGACTTTTTACGGGTTTTAAAGAGTAGCGTGTCTGTCTGAAGGCGCTGCTTAAGGTTTTACAACTCCCTATAGGTAATTTTTAAATTCATGTTCTACTGACACATTTAAGATATATCTAACCGCCCAGTTCTTCACCCACACCCCGCCACCTAGTCCCTGCCCCAAAGATTCTCTCTCCTAACTTTCTGTTCTTAAGCATTAAATTTTCTTGGAAGGTCCAGAGATTGGCAGCATCGCAGAGATCTGTTTCTACCAAGGCAACGGCAGCTGGAACTGAGGTGGAAACTGCAGGATTAGCCCCTATAGGGGGAAATGCTTTTAAGGGATCTCCCGCCAGCTAACTCAGGAGTGTGAGGGAAGACTTCCAGAAGGAAATACACCCATCCAGCCGCCCCCCCCCCCCCCGCCCCCGGGGCCAAGGGAGACTGTTTAGACAAGGTTCTGGGGATTGAGAGTAAAGGGAACAACGACGCAGCTTTGCAAGGATGGAGGGAGTGCTTTCCGCATAAAGGGGCTAAAAGCCACACACTAAAATCTCTCATCTCCAGCACGGTCTCACGGTTCCAATTGCAACAAGAGTGTTTTTTTTTAATAATTTGCACTTAACACCTTGACACCAGGGTTTGGGATGGGATCCAGCATAGACCACATTTAGTCCTTAGTTAACTGCTCCCCTGTTTTCCAAATATAACAGGTTTTGTTGGAGTGAACAACACCATGTATTTTGTAACACTTTAAAAGATGATCCTGCCTCTCTACAAGAACTGGAAGTTATCTGGCTCCTGTCTCAAGGATGAAAACAAAATTTACAAGTACAATCCCCGTTCTCTATCAAGAGGTCAGCAACGTCTGAGTCACGAAAAAGTTCAGATTTCAAAATAAGCCAGTATTCTTTTCCAACTCCATGCCGCCAGAATTCCAGAAACTCTGCGACTTTTTTTTTTTCGGGCCGTGCTCCAGCATGCGGGGATCTTAGTTCCCTGACCAAGGATCGAACTCGTGCCCCCTGCAGTGAATGTGTGGAGTCTTAACCACTGGACCGCCAGGGAAGTCCCCCAGAAAATTTGTGACTTTTAAGAAAGGCTCCTGAATTGTTTCCCAGTGAAAAGGGGGCATTTATTTGACAGCTTCTTTCACAGGACTCGATGCCAATTTAGGCACATTTGTACAATGTTCGAAAAGCCAGACTCAAAGTGTGTAAAATATATGAACTTATTTGACTGGTGCAATCTGCCACATTTACTTTGAAATGCATCCCCAAATCATATGCATTGATGAGTAAAATGCTAATGGGAGACGACTCCAGATGCTGGGGATACAGGCGTTCACTGCAACATCATTTCAACTTTGAAAATCTTCATAATAAAATGTTAGGAGAAAATAAAATATAGATAAGCGAACATTTTAAAAATCAACTGCAGCTACGAACAAGCAGGTACTGGCCTAGACACAGGCACAGAATGTGGTACCGCCCAGAACAAAGGGACCAAAGTAAGAACGGTGGCCTCCAAGTGAGAGAAATCTGCCAGAGCCATTGTAAGGCTTTGCGGGCGTAATCGGAGAAGCCCTGAAAATCTCATAACGAACCGTACTATTGCACCCATGCATTTTCAGACTTGTGTTGAGCGGTTTGAGCTATGGGCCAAGAGGGAGACCTTTCGAAAGGTTCCCTAATCCATTCACACAGCCCCATCAGAGGGATGACACTGGAGCCAGCCTCCGGCCCCTTCACTACCTCTCCCCTTTTATGGTGGTTTCAAGTTGAAAGCATATACTTGTCTGTTTCCAGATTCCTAAAGGTACTAGAAAAAAAAATCTAAATATAACAGATGGATAAGTGCTCACTGTAACTGGAAACCAAAATGTAACTCCAGCTTTTGCAGGCCGATGCCCTAACACCATGGCTTTAGTGTAATGGTCTCACTGAAGACCTTTTGTCTTTATTCCCACAACAGAAATATTATCCTGACTTTGATGAATGACACGTGTTATTCAAAATTTTATTTTAAGCTGACATGAATAACCTTTACTTATTTTAAAGTCATTCAGTAAGTGTTCTCCAGTATGTTAAAATTTACTACAAAACACAGTTGAGTCTTGTCTGTTGTTTTTTATCAGTGCTTTCTAAATAGCTCGATACACTTCTAAAGAAATCTAATTCACGTTAGAGTTTTAAATGTTGGTGAAACCTCTGAAACATTTCTATGAGTTCTAGGCTTCCACGGAATATAACCAATAGGTTAGAAGGACCCTCTATTTGTACTGTTAGTGTTTATTGAATCTACCACCCTTGGGGGATATAAACAGCCACTAAACCCTCTCGAGACCTTGTATAAGTAAGCGGTATCACGCGGGTAACTTCCTGCCCCGCTATCCTCAACCCCAATTCTCCGCTTTTACTCATATAAACCAGACTCTCAACTTTATTTCCTAGACTGGCCTTTCAAATTTCCACAGTACAAATAATGTGACCGTGTAAAGTGGGAGAAAAGGGGCAGTGATACAAAGTGTTTGCTCACTTGCTGGGAGTTAGAAACAAAAACTCCCCCGGGTCTGAAAATGGAGCTTATTTCACATTCAACTTACCATCTTTTCCTGGCCACCAGTGAAATAAATGTCAGAATCTTAGCAAATCTGACAGCAGGGCTAAGAAAGTCAAAACCGCAACCACACAGTGATACGCGGGCTGCAGTGTTTAGGGGTAAAGTGTACGGATGCCCGCAGGCTGCTCTGAAATACAGCCCAGAAACGAAGAGGGACCAACGGACGGAGGGGTACGTAGTAAAGCGAATTTAGCAAAATGTTTACCTATAGGATCGGGGTGGTGGGCGAGGAGCGTTCACTGTATAACTTCAACTTTTCTGTCTGTCTGAAAAACTTCATAACCAAGTGCTGGAAAAATGTGATGCTATGCTATAAGGGATTAGGTAGGAGGGACTGTCCTATTCAAGCATATGCTCCAACCATGTCAGGAATACTGATATCAGAGGAACAGGAAGTCAGACAAAGATCCTGAGATCGTCCTATGTAATACCACGGTAATGCTGTGGTTTGTAATTTATAAAATGCCTTTCATTTAATTAACTGTATCTCCAGTAAATGCCTCTGGCATAAATCCTAAATGACTTGGAGGACACCAGAGAAATCATGAGTAATTCTTGCTCCCAAGGAGCTTCCTGGGGAAAGAGAGCACTATTTAGGGCAGTAACCCCAACCAAATCCTTGACTCAATTTGCGCCTTAGATTGTCCTAGTAATAGAAAAGAGCGCACAGGAGAGGACCAAAGGAGCCGGGTCAAGATCCTATGTAAAGTCTACAAGGACTGACGATACAGAGGACACAGCTGGGAACATAAAGGACAGGCTACAAATAACAGAATACGTTGTACTGCTGTCAGGTTCAAATCCATCACGTGAGCCCAGTGCCAAGGGTGGAACTCAGCCTCTCCAATTAGTGAGCACTTGAACCACTTTAGTGAGCAAAAGACGCTATGGATTATGAATCCCCTAGGCACGTACGCTGAGAACCACGTACACAAACCCGTCACCAGAATCCACAGAAAAAAACTCCACTGGTTCTGGGAAAGAAACACTTGGAATATCTTAAGTAAATTATTAATTCATAGCCCTGAAGAAGGTATAAAAATGGTCATATCACACACACGTATCACACGGTTTAAGAGGTGTCCACAGACCCGCGAAGGCCACAAATTCTCACCAAACTACCTAAGGACCACTGCTTTCCTACCTCGGTGAAGAACTGTTACAGAAACTAACTGTTCATCCGGTAAACGGAGACCCTTCAGTGAGAGACGTTATACAGAGGGGGAAGCTTATCTGGTTGACAGGACAGGAGAATGAGGCTACTAGTCCAAGTACATTTTTATATACTTTCTCCTTTTAAAATTTAAATTGATTCGATCCCTAGAGCTGTTTAAACAAAACGGAAATATTAAGAATTAAAGAGATGAGGAAATAAATTATAACTATTATTAGCACAGTTCTCCACACTAGGCTTTCAACACACAAGGTTGATACGATGGTAATGATGACAACGACAGTGATGGGAATAAACATGCTTGCTGCTCTTCCTCGAGCACTGTTAACAGCTTTGGGCCTTAACGTTTTGATTTCTCTAAAAGCTCTGACCTGAGCTACGCTTATCGTACTGACCATGATAAAATGTATATGATTTAGCTATGGCCCTAATCTCATAAATTTTCTAAGTTCACAGTTATAAGGCACATGAGCAAGGTTTCAACCCCAGAATTTTATGAGTATCCAACATTCGTCTCGCAAGTATGGATCTCTTTCACAAGTGAGCATCTGTTGTTGGCTTCTCAAGTCTCTGTACTATTAATAGAAGAGTCGATGATGGAGAAAATCTTCAAACAACTTCCATATCCATTGAGTCTTATGATGTTACAAAATCTTAATAAAAACATTAAGTATTCACAAGTCCCTATTGGACTGGAACTGAACTTGATGACAGACCTGAACCCTAATATTTTATCGAGGAATAAGAATGTAAGGGCACTTAAGTTGCTTCTCTTGTCTCAGTCTTTGTACAATCCTTATTAATCATTTACTAACTCCTTTGTTTTGGTTTTAAAGAAAATTCACACATGTGAATTTGTTCCTAGAGAGGATGAAAGGACTTGCAGATAGATAAATTATCCATGAGTAAACTAACACAGTATACGCTAGCATTAAATAAAGCACTCTGACTCGATTTGGGGTACATTATTAAACTTCCTAAAACTGGAGTGTCCTTGTGAGTCTTAAAGCATCATATGGAAGAGGAGAAAAAGTTTTAAAGGATCATTTGAACCAACTCAAGTTCAAGATGGTTTGACTCCAGCTACCTTAGAGGTCAGAGATCCATGTCTTCATTTCACATCAGTTAGGTATGGACAGAACACTAGATCTGAATTCCAATGTCCAAACCTGACTTCTTCCGTGTGAATCCTAGTCAAACCTAACCTTTACTGTGGACTTCCATGGGCACAGTTTAATACGCTTGAACTCTGATACATGGTTCGAACATTTCTACGCATGGAGACGTAGAATCCTGTAATGGATAAAGGAGATACTTTTTAAAAATAAAAACAAATGTAATATCCAATCAATGTTCCCATTGATTTAATATTCTTAGAAAAGATCCTCTTATAAAAAGTTCTCACTGAAAGTTCACCCACATTAACGAACAATAAAGACATGAGCCTGGGAAATATTATTGATACCTATATTTTCTTCAATGTGAGACCTGGGGAATCTCAATTTCCTTAACAGTAAAAAAAAAAAAAAAAAAAAAAGTCAAGTAACTTAAAAGACTGCTTATAGTAGGATTAACAAAACACCCAGAGATCACTTTAAAGGACTTGAAAGACTATTCATTCAGGTGGCTTGCTGACAGTAGCCAACTACGTGAATATTAAAACTCCAGGAACTGGGCTAGCACAGAACCAGGCAATGGCCTCACATAATTCAAGTGTACATATTTTATTTAAAGCAAGAAAGTTTCTGGCTCTACAGAAGAGGCATACCCATTCTGATGCTACTCTTATCCAAGGGGGCAGGTTGAGTTATGGTCCATCGACAGAGAGCGCTTGGTGTTGAAAACACCGTTCACGAAGAGGACCAGGGCTGGCCAGGAAGGCTGACGGGTGGTGTGTCTGGAAGCAAGTGAGGGCCACTCAAAGAGTCCTCTGAAGGCTGTTGTCCATAACATATGCCACTAATCCTTTGGAACGGATGATCTGACACCATGTGAGTACAATTAGGAATGCATTTCTCCCTTTGTGGCAGAGCACGTGGTCATTTGGGAACCGTACTGGAGCTACCGGTAACGTGCGTGTGTGTGCGCGTGCATGTATTTATCTAGAAGACTTCTCCACTTTCTCTACAAGTGCTACGTGAACTCGGATCAAAGACAGCAGAAGGATCGAAGACTCTGGAGATACCCCTTTTCCAGAGTCCAGTTAGGACCCCTTCTCTAAGTGACGCAATTTCTCTCCTATAGTGAAAGTGAATTCCTTCTATATCAGAGGCTGGGAAAGTCAGGAGACATACAAGAGGTCAAAATTAAGTCCATTAAATCCCAGCCCCGGATTTAGTCACCATAGAGACAGGGGAGATAAATAAACCAGCAACCTTAGCAAATGTGCCGCGCCTTTGCCAGACATCTCTCTGACTTACCGTTATTTTTACTTAAGTATCTTTCAGTCCAAACATAACTGACGATGAAGACTACAAAACCAAACAGAACTAGGCCCAAAAGAAACAGGAACACTCATGCAGGCAAAGGGCAGGCAAAGAGTCAAGAGCTGCCCCCCTCAGCAGTGTGCTCTCTGTTCCACTTGAAAAACGATTGCAACACGAAGCTGCAGAGGCAATGACAAATGGGGAAAATATGTGGCGCTACAGCCAGAGGAAACCATGTCAAAAAAGAAAAACAGACATGAAGTAACTGACCTAATTAAAGGAGAAAAGTATACTGAGAGCAGGGAGATGGGGAACACAACTGGAGGGGAGGGGGCGCTGGGAGAAGGCTCAGGACACTGAGGTGGAGGTTTGCTGCTTCGCTGAAGGAAACCAGAAGCTGAAACGGGTGTTGCCCTTCCTCGCGGCTCCACCGAGGCTCTACTGCAGCAAACGTGGAACCCGGGCACGCGAAGGTCCGGGCCCCAGCCCTGCTGCACGTCAATGAGAAGCTCCGAGACAGACATTTACACTTTGTCACGTGGGACGCCAAGATGCCTCTCCACTGACCGCAGGAGGCAAAAGCGGGGCTCGGGATGGTGGAACAAAGCAATCCAGAAGGAAGAATACCACTGGAACCCAGCGCTTAGGCCCTGAGCAGGAGTCCTCATCATGTTTCACAGCTATTTACCAAGCACCTCCTGCGTGATCAGTGGAAACATCACTGTTTGTGATGTGGCGTTGATGTAAGGAGGTCAAAGCTGAAGACTCTCAACCGCCAAAACGTACAAACAATAGGACAACAACGCGAACGAAAGCTCAGAGCGCTACTTACATTTGTCCAGGTGCCTTCTAGTTCTTGTCCGTTCGTACACATCCCTTCACAAGGTAATAATCAGAGCACATGTACCATTTCGCATCCTGCATTTTTTAGTAAGGCTGTATTATACGGATTCTTTCATACTGCTCTGCAGGCATCAGAATTTTAATTTTGAACAAATTCATGGAATTCTACTTCACAGAGATATCACAGTTACTTAACCAAAACTATCTGTTGAATAAATGAACCACTTCTCTAACGTTGGATGCTTAAATTCTCATTTTTTGTCCTTACAAATAACACTGTGAGGAATATCCATAACACACAGCTTTTTTCTTTTCTTAGAACAGCTTGTTTCTTCGAACACTTCCCCAGATAGGATTACTGGATCAAGGGGTACCAATCTTTGTGACTTTTGCCATATACTGCCAAATAATGTTTCAAAAAGCTTTTTACCAACTTACAATGTTACCAGCAATGAGTAAGTGTTTACTGGTTCCAAGGTAACCATATTAGCACTGGGCTTTCCTTTTGTGTTTGTTGACTTAACAGATGGAAAATGTACCTCACTGCTGTCTGAATAGGCTCATCTTTGCATACCAGTGAGGCTGAACATTTTTTCAGGCATTCATTTACTCTGTGATAGAACATGAATGTCTTTTACCCGTCTACCTACTGGAGAATTCACTCAGCCAACAGTTACGGAGCATCTCCTTTTGTTCTGTGTTTTCCTTTTCAGTACTTTTTCCCCAGCTCTACTGAAGTATAATTGCAACAATTGTACATATTTAAGGTATACAATGTGATGGCTTGACATATGCACACACTGTGAAATAATTACTGCAATCAAGTTAACACAGCCATTACCTCACAGTTACCATTTTGTGTATGTGTAGTGAGAATACTTAAGATCTACTCTCTCGGCACATTTTTATATATTTGATTCCATTGATCTTTTCCTTTCTGACCTCTTTCATTTTTTTTTTTTTGGCTGCACCGCGTGGCTTACGGGATCTTAGTTCCCCGACCAGGGATTGAACCTGGGGCCACAGCAGTGAGAGTGTGGAGTCCTAACCACTGGACCACCAGGGAATTCCCCTGACTTATATCATTTTATAGTTACAAGGTTATCATACTTCCAGGGATTTGATTATTATCCTACTTTCTGTGGTCTTATTTAAATAAGTTTCTAGGAGTCTCTCATAAATATATTCTCCTATAATTATACAATTTAAAGTTCTAATTCCTACTTCATGATTCTTGACCTTTAACATATCTAGCTTTTTTATCAGAAGCACTTAATTTAAAACAAGATTTAAAGTAAAAGTTGGACTTCTTCTCTTTTACACAGGCTATGTTGTATTAAAAATAATTAACTAAAAAAAATTATCCTGCTGCAACCAGAAGTGAATCCAGGTTTGTTAATGAAGATTCAACCCCAAAGAGCCTGGTTAAGATCTCCTTCTCTTTCTCGGGTCCAAGGAAGAGCTATTTAGAACCACCACTGCATGACTGCTCTTTCTTAGGACTGCTTTAGGGTAGAGTCCCCTTCGCCACTCAAAGAGGCGAGTCCTCAGAGTAGCCACGGTATGAGCAGCTGCTTGTTGGAACTGCAGAACCTCAGGCCTGCCCCAGACCTGCTGCACCGGAATCTACACGTTAAAGGCTGAAAAGCACTGACGTAGACCACGGGATTCCCCCCAGCTCTGCTGACGCCCCTGCTCCGAATCAGGCACCATCAGAAGGTATCCCTCCCCTCAGATGTCTACCCTCAACCCTTTGAAGGTACCCCCTTCAAATGAACATCACCCAGCATATCGTGCACCTGAAAATTCACATGCTGAGGTTCTGAAAGGAAGGATGGCTCTAACTTTGCAGTCGCAATTTCACCCAGCCCTGGGATTGAAAAGTCACATGCACGTAAGAGCCAAGCAGGTCTTACAAATGAGTAAGACATTCAGATAATGGCACCCGACCCTTGTCCTTAGTGTCAAGGAGATAACACAGCGCTGGCGGCCGTGGCAAGTTTCAGAGTTCATGCTCTATCTAAAGATCCAGCGGCTATTGGCCCCAGCCCAGCGTTGCCCAACAGGAATGCAGGCTCCATGCTGTCAGATCTTCCGATATCTCAAGAGAAGATGAAAATCTGCATTTTTAAAAAAATGTGAAATCTCTCAATTTCTAAATGCTTGGCAATTCACTGAAAATCTTAAAGGAACCCCCTCTGCGTGCCAGATCCAGCCCAGCAGTTTCAGACCTTGGCTCCAGATGGACGGTTTCCAAACTCTTTAAGCCTGTGTGACCCATCTGTGCACCAAGAAGAGAGGTCACGTCAAGATCGATGGTACATGGCACTGACATACATGCGCTATCACATGTCAAATAGACAGCTAGTGGGAAGCAGCCCCACAGCACAGGGAGATCAGCTCGTGCTTTGTGACCACCTAGAGGGGTGGGATAGGGAGGGTGGGAGGGAGACGCAAGAGGGAGGGGATATGGGGATGATTCACTTTGTTATACAGCAGCAACTCACACAACATTGTAAAGAAATTATACTCCAATAAAGATGTTAGGGGAAAAAAAAGTCAACCAAGTTAAAAAAAAAAAAAGATCAATGGTACAAATCAAATAACTACGACTACTGCTTTTAAAAATTTTGTTTTGTGAATATTAAAAACTGCCAAATCAATCATGAAAGTGACCTTATGTCAATGATACAAATATTTCCTAGATGTGAAATAAATGCTCATTAACAATATCGTCTCTACTACAAAAACAAACACGTAGAGTACCCAGCTCAAGTATGCATTAAGAATTATGTTGTGTTCAAGTTTTTGTTCCAAGTAATTCCATACCTAAAGGGCAGCCAAATGGGACAATTTCAAGTCCCTGAATTATCAAGTTTACCTGTGATAAATGCTGTACTGAACATAAAACGGGACACATTACCATTAAAAAATATATATCCTCATGTGGAAACTGCAGAGTCCATTCTCCTAAACTGTCCAATTTTTCCAAATAAACTTTAAAAATCTAGAGTGTGAAACATACAGTTTACATCTGTTTTCATTTGGGGGGGCATTTGGGTCCCAGGCACAGCTGCATCTCCAGGAATTAAGGCATCCTTTATTATTTG
Source organism: Tursiops truncatus (assembly GCF_011762595.2). Classification (NCBI taxonomy): domain Eukaryota; kingdom Metazoa; phylum Chordata; class Mammalia; order Artiodactyla; family Delphinidae; genus Tursiops; species Tursiops truncatus. The sequence continues at coordinate 14,979,023 of NC_047055.1, forward strand.
CACATGCTTACACGGAGGTGGCTCAAGGGGCAGACTGGAGACAGGGACTTTGCTTTGTACGCCTGAACCCATACTGGTCTACTCAATACCGGGCAATTTAATTTAAATAGGAAAATCAATTTTCAGTTTCCTCTTCTGCAAAAGGAAAGTAATCCAGGGATGTCCTATACTTGAAGAATATCAGACGAAAATGTATCACATTCTTTTTGTTTTGCTCACTCCTACGTTCCTGGCCTAGTCCACAGTAGGGCTGAACGAATGAATGAATAAAAGAAATGAAGAAAGATCATAAGATACCACTGCATCGTGACTGTTGAACTGTGTTACATCAATCCCATAGATTTCTGTCACGGTGAAACAGAATTTAATGGATTCTATTTCATTAACTCACTTGAGAAACTCACGGCTCTAAAAGAAAACCCAAAGATGCTAAGTTTTGGTCAAATTAAAGATGTCACTGAGGTATTCTTAATATCACAAAACCACTTCAAATATGTGTTCAAAGGACTTCAAATTAAAATGTTCCATTTTAGGAATACAGTCTTGTACACATAGTTTCTATTAAAGTTTTTTTTACTGACAAGAGTTTGTCAAGGCTGCAGACTGCTGTGGAATTACTAAGGGCATACAATGCACGCGAACGGCCAAGGTTCACCTGGCCAGCATTTCCCACTCAGTTGACGGGAGGATGTTTTTAACTCATCTGTGTATGGCCTTCAACAATCTAGTCTCTCTTGCTGTGGAAAAATAAAAGTAAGAGCTATGAAAGGGCACAGAGTGAAAACCTCTGCTCCTTAAACAGGGTACTGCTTTTCAACTGCCCTAGGGCTCCTTGGAGGAGAAGGGTCGCAGCCTCCTACTTGAGCCCAGGCAGTTCTGGTTGGGTATTCTCGGCTGGGGTTTTAGACCTCATGTTTTTATTTGAAGACAGGCTTTTATCATTTAAAAAAAAGTTTGAAAACAACCCTTTTAGGTGAAGGCTGTGGATGATAGTAATGCCAGGGCTTAAATCTGAAGATGGAAGAGCCGACTGAGGCTGGCAGCTGAGAGAAACTGCCGCAGCTTTTGTCACAGGGCCAGTTTAAAGCCCCAGGCCCTGGGAACGACTGCCAGCGACCATCGTAATGGATGAAATTGATCAAATTCAGATTAAACACTTCTAAAAAGCTGTCCTACTTTTTCACTCTTTAGGGTTTATATTTTATAGTCGTATTTAGGGTTTAATATAATATACTTGCATATATATTTTAAAATCTCTGGAGAATCCTGCATCAAGTAGATGTAAGAAAGGCAACTCTCACCACCTAGGAAGCAACAACCCTAACTGAAATAAAAGGCCCTACATTGAATGTGGGACTGAGCATGGAATGGGGCAGGGTGGAGGGGAAGGCAAAAACGCAGCAACCTTTCGATGGATGCAAGTGGAAATCCTGAGTGGTCCGGTGCAGCGAATGTCACCACCTCTCTTATAAACACAAGGAGACTGGGGCCCAGGAAAGCAGAAAGACCGTGGCCCCTTACACTGTGCCTGGAGGAACCGTCTTGCAGACTCCCTTCCTTTCCACATCCAAAGGTGAACGTCCCCCATCTCTCAAGAGAGAGAAATGAGTAAGCCGGCACCGTCACAGAGTGTCCAGAAGCCGCCGAGGCGAAAGGAAGAGGACGGAGGATGCCTATCCAGGGCATGTTAAATGGAAGGCCTGGCGCACCCCACTGCTCACACCCACGCGGCTGCACTTAGAACTTCAGTCCTAGCAAGAGAAAGATCTGGCGGCCCACGGTAATGTGGTTCCATGGAAACACTCCAAATCACCAGGTTCTGCAGTGGCAGCTCCACAGGTCGGCTCGGCTCACCCCAGGCGGAAGAGTCCTGACAGCTGGCCGGGCGGCCCAGCCTTGCGGGGCTCCAGCCCAGGGTCTGCTCCATGCGGCTTTCCTGCTCCCTACTGTTCACGCGGCAGCACGAGCAGAGCTACACCCTCAAGCAGGCCTCTGACCATCCTGCTGTGCTTGCCACACTCACGTTCCATGCCCCCAAATGAAAAGCAAATGAGATGTGTCTGCCCTTGAAAAGGCATTCCCCAGAGACCCAGTATCTAGGGTAAGCGGTGATGTCGCTCAGCTCAATTAAAACAAACCCCCTTCGAGGCTACGGTACAGACAGAGATCTTTGTACAACGTTGAGCCTAACACCACACACCAGGAGGTGGAGATCAGTGTTAAGAATGTGTGGCGACTCGGAAAACTTACCTCACACTGGATGTGTGCAGAACGGGATGTATTCGGTGAGGGCGGGACGCAGCTGACAACAACCTCCGACGTACCTAAGTTAGGAAACAATGAGAATCAAGAGGTCAAGTTACCTTTTCAGAAGAAAAGTTAGAAATTCCTAAAAAACAAAACCAAAAATCAACTTCCTTTGACATGGCTCACGGTAACACGTTCTGCTTTGTATTTACAACCCTTAGAGCTAAAGGAAAACTGCCAAGATGCTCTGCATATTTCCCCAAATGTCTGTTTATCATATAACATTCGCACCGGCAGTGGATCTGGCCCCCTCATTATCAAGCTGTATTAGCTCAAACACTCAGCATTGTTAGCGGAGTGAGCTCATGGCCTATTTCAGTTTTAAATTAACATTTGGCAATCACCCGGGTAATCAAAACAAATGACTCAGTCGTTTAGAATAGATTTATTAGTTGAGCCTTTTTTCCCCCCTCTTTTAACAGCTCTAGAATATTTTGCCACAGGAGGGCTCAGATCCAGACAGAATGTAGAGCACAAGTCACCAGAGGAATATTTAGAGGTGTTGCCATGGAGATGAGGTGCCTTGCGACCACTGAAGTTATCTCCAATCAACAACAGGATTAGGACGCAGGCTGGTAGGCATGCCTAGGAAACAGGTGTGCCCTGTGCTTTTCCCATCACGACACAAAGACGGTATACCCTGACACGCTGCCCTCTCCGCACCCGCGAGGCCTCCCCGCGGGCACGCTGGCATCACCACCTTAGCCACCCCCCATCATTCAGAAAGGACTGGCTGGGGCTAAGGAGAAAGGCAGTGTGATCACTGTATCATCCCCAACGTGTGAAATCCTGAAACTCACACCAAAGGCACTTTTATATGAACTGTAAAATGTACACGAGCAAATGAAATCTGAGGAAAAGACAGCTCCCAGAGAGGAGGCCCCCCCCCAGCCCCGTCTCCTCTGTTCACTGCTCTATTCCCACACCCAGAACAGTGCCTGGAACACAGGAGGCGCTCAAGAAGCATCCACCCAATGAAATAAGGCAAACATAAACCAAGGATTATAACCAGGCTCATGACTGCCCCCCGCGCCCCAACCAACCGGTTCCAGGCCAATCATCGAACAAGCAACGGTGAGAGATTTTTTTCTTTTTTTTACTGTTAATGGGAAAATAAGTACCTGGTCCAGTTAGTTCAATAGGCTAATGGGTTCATCTGTTTAGAGACCTTAATGACAACTGTCACAGTTGAAGGCAACTCTTCCAAACTTGAAATGGACAAGTCCGCTGACTATAGGGACAGGGGTCTTGTCCGCCAGATCAAAAGCCCAGAAGGGGCTTCCCTGGTGGCGCAGTGGTTGAGAGTCTGCCTGCCGATGCAGGGGACGCGGGTTCGTGCCCCGGTCTGGGAAGATCCCACATGCCGCGGAGCGGCTGTGCCCGTGAGCCATGGCCGCTGAGCCTGCGCGTCCGGAGCCTGTGCTCCGCAACGGGAGAGGCCACGACAGTGAGAGGCCCGCGTACAGCAAAAAAAAAAAGCCCAGAGGAAGGCAAATTTGTGCCAGCGACAAAGAGCTAACTTTCAAAAGCAAATGCTTGAAAGTGACTGACTCCAATAGAATACCTTCTAGTCCCCTTCCCACCTATACTTAAGTAGAGATAATATTTTCTTATTCTATCATATGAATAATGCAGCATTGGTTTTATATTATACCTCATTTGTCTTACAGGACTTTAAGTTTCTTGGTGACAGGGACAGAAATCCCTGCTTTCTCTTCTATCTCCCGGGACTCAGCACGGTATGTACACACAAAAGCCTTGGCTAAGTCTCTTCTCCCACCACCCACACCCCACTCACACAGAACTCAGTTTCTAGAAGGTGCCACACCCTTTCATGCAGCTGCGGGGAGAATGCAGCATGGCGCAGCTGTTCATAGCAAGGGCGCCAGAGTCAGGCTGCCTGGGTTCACATACCGGCCCCGCCTCATATTAACTGTACAACCTCTGCGAACCTCATGTTAGCTGACCTCACAGAGAGGTTGTAAGGTGGCAACAGGGCAGTGCATATAAAGCACTTAACAAGGCCTCACGCATACAAGGTACTCACCGAATATCAGATATATAATTAACACTACTATTCCAGCAGGCGCAGAGTGAAAAGGTTATCAAAATTGGATAACCATTTCATATGCTGCCTCAGATACCTGGCCCCAAATATACCCCTACTTAGATCGAACCCGACTTAAACTTTGAACCTGAATCCATCACACTCCAGCCTTATTATACTAGTCCATTTTACTCACCCTTCCAGAACCAATTTTTCCTAGAGATGGATTTGATACATGCTGGGCTCTACTTGAAGGAATCCCGTTCTCTAAAGAACCAGAAGAGCTTCCTCCCTGAGACCCCAACCCGGCCAGTACCTTCCCTTCCTTCTCTCTGTCTGCTCCCTACCTCTGCAAATTCAGGCTTTGATGGGGCCGGGGGAGGCCAGAGAACTTGGCATCTAGTAACCGCACCAAGATGCCGGCTCTCCCTCGCGGAGGAAGTCCTTGAATGTCATATTCCCTGATGGCCTCTAGAGGGCAGAAGAGAGAAAGGCCCAAAGGCTGAGCAGGCAGAGCTCTCGCATGGGGGTCCAACTTGGGCCCCTGCCAGAGGAGTCTTGAGTTGCACAGTTCAGAGTTTGACCATCAAGAACTAGCCCACAAAGAGAGATGAAAACGTACGGCAAGATTTTAACAGCATTTCTACGTCCAGTTCACGTTACTGTGTCCCGCTTAACACTGAGCTGGGGATAAAGGCACTCAGAGCCGTAGAGTCGTGTACACTTTTCAATCTGCAGTGTGTAACTGTGGCTCCGACCAGACATAACACAAATTGTGTTGATGATATTGCGCAAGTCAAAGAGTAAAAACAGAACAGCAGCCAAACACACTGGGTAAAATGTGATGACAGCAAAGTAATCCAAAATAAAACCCAAACACTTTGGGGTCAGTCATGCTTTAAAATAAATCACGTTAATCTTATCCCACCCTGACAGAATTAATAAGTGAAATTAGACAAACCATTTATGTTATTCCAGAAGCCAGAAGCTGTGTTCTAGTGACATTTAACACACACAATCATTCTCCTTCAGGTTTAACAACGGTATTTTGGTCACAGACACTGTCAGTCCTATCACTATGGACAGCCAAGCTTAAATGATCCCCAAATCACCAATCAATTGGGTGAATTACGTGGAAAATAAAATCCAGAGACAACAGCTGTTTGAATGAATCTAAAAGACCAGTTGAATCAATCAAAATGGATGAGCCCCACAGATTCACTGTCTCCTCTAACTCTTTGAATGCGATTGTCATGGTAACCATTCCTTAATCATGTCCTTCAGAATAGTCTCTCCTACCTAAGAAACCAAAGAGCAGTGAACCCCAAATATCTTCTTAATTAGGTACAGTTGTGATGGTACTGAGCAGCCGCTTAGACTTCTCATTTATCCTGCTTCGATTCAAATGCTTATGCTGCTACGGTCGTTAGAGACATCGGCATTTGCACCATCCAGAAACACACTTGAAATGTTGCCATAACATGCAACAGGAAATACAAACGAGATGGCCACCGACTTCTTTCCTTTAGCAGAAGAACTGATAAAGTGGCTCTTATCCGGCAAAATAATTAATTGGTATAAATAAATGGTTCAGATAAAAGATGCCTCATTTTAATAATTTCAACATAATCAGGATCTGCAATATCATCGAGTCTTTACCAGCACATTAACTTAATAAACAAAATCCAAGAGGATATTATGTTATAGAGATATAATAAAGTCTAATTTTGTGTCCTTAGACTGAGTATAATATACTCTATACTATGCCTGGAAGACCACTTATTCCACACAAGTTTCTACATCTATTATTTTATATGATATAATATTCTTCAAAATTTGCAAAGAGAAAGGTTTTATCTTTACTCAGTCTGGGAAAAGAGAGGTTATATTTTTTAAAAGGTATCTCCTAGATATACTACACATTTCAAGTTGTGATCCTTCTAGATTCATCCTTAGATTTTTATAGTTCCTTCAGAAAACTAAAAAGTGCACAACTTTTCCAAAGTTAGAGTGGTGACCATTTTAAAATATTGCATTGGAATATATGGAACGCTTTAAAATATCAAATGTGCTGTTACAGGTTTGCAACTAGTAATAAAAGGTCTCTCCTTCCAGATACGGCACAACCTGTAAACTAACAAAAGGATGAAAGGTAAGCAGTGTGCCCACCAGGCCCCCAATAAGCTCTAAGGAGAAATTTCAATGGGCCATTTCTGGATGCAAATTTAAAGAATTTGTGGTCACAAAGGGGGGATAAGAAATAAAAATACACGCGTTCCTTTTTAACTGGCACACTAAAACATGAGGAATACTTTTGCTACAAACACAAAAATAATCAAGTGGGACCACATCAAATAAAAAAGCTTCTGCACAGCAAAGGAAATGATCAACAAAATGAAAAGGCAACCTACGGAATGGGAGAAAAATATTTGCAAATCATGTATCTGATCAGGAACTAGTATCCAAAATATACAAAGACCTCATACAACTCAATGGCAAAATAAACAATTCAATTTAAAAAATGGGCAGTGGAGCTGAATAGACATTTTCGCAAAGAACAAACACATGGCCAGCAGGTACATGAGAAGATGCTCAACATCGCTAATCATCAGGGAAATGCAAATCAAAACCACAATGAGATACCACCTCACACCTGTCAGAATGGCTATTATCAAAACACCACAAATAACAAGTGTTGGCAAGGATGTAGAGAAAAAGGAACCCTCTTACACTGTTGGTGGGAATGTTAATTGGTGCAGTCACTATGGAGAACAGTATGGAGGTTCCTCTGAAAATTAAAAAATAGAACTACCATATAATCCAGCAATTCTGTTTCTGGGTATTTATCCAAAGAAACTAACTCAAAGAGATATCTGCACCCCCATGTTCACTGCAGCACTACTTACGATAGCCATGATATGGAACAACCCACGTTCCTATCAATGGATGAATGGATAAAGAAGATGCAGTACATGTTTACGCAATGGAATGCTACTCAGACACAAAAAGAAGGAAATCTTGCCATTTGCAACAACATGGATGGACCTCCGGGGCATTATGTTAAGGAAAATTAGTCAGAGAAAGACAAATACTGCATGATCTCTCTTATACACAGCATCTAAAAATTTAAAAACAAAAAACAAGCTCATCGGTACAGAGAACAGATTGGCAGTTGCCAGAGGCAGGGGGTGGGGAAATGGGTGAAGGGGTCAAAAGGTTAAAAAAAAACCAGACTGTACGTGTTTTCTGCGTATGTCTTTACATAACTGCTGGCTAATGAGCTTTATAAGACTAAAGAAAAGGAGAAAAACAAACAAAAAACTAAAACATTAAGAATACTTAGGAATAAAAAAGCCATCAATGACAGAATAAAGGGAACTAAAATGATCAGGCATGAGGAACAGTAGGAACAATGCAAAAAAAAAACCCCAAAAGCCCCAAACCAAAAGCAAATTAAATGGTGAAATCCAGCAAGAAAAATGGAGCAGCAAACATTTGCTAAAGTCAAAAGGTAAAACCTCGAAATTCTTGCCCTTTGCCCTAATGTTCAATGGTATTTTCGTTTTGTTTTAAAAATATGGAGATTGATGTTCTTTCAGTGACTATTACAACGGTTCCCAAATAAAACAAATGATAAAATAAAAATTCACTTAATTGACTGATAGGCTTGAATTAGTCATTGCCAAGTTTACAACTTTCCCACAACTCCAAGCATTCTTTCATCAAGAGAAACAGGATTCCCCCCCCGCCCGGCCCCGATGACCATGAGTAGCTTTGTGGACGACTATAATTTGTGTCTTTCTATAAGTCACTGGGGAATACACACCCCCCAAATTAGAACTCCAAAATCAAAGCAATGAGGGACAGAGGATAAGTACAGATGCGTAAAACGTGACCATTCTGATCGCTGCATCTGGAGAGCACTGGCTGTCCCAGAAGAGAGGAACTCCTGAGCCAAAGCCTCATTCTAACCCTGCCTTCACCCCACAGCTATCACCAAATCCTAGCCATCTGTCCTGCAAGAGAGCTTTCCTACTTTTTCTTCCTTCTAATCACATTTCTACATTCGCAATTTGGTTCATGATTACTTCACACCTAGACTACTTCACCAGACTTCCCGACTATGGACGCACTCCCGTCTTCGTAGAACCGCCAGAATCACCTTTCGAATGTACCACCTTGAACGGCTCACTCCCTTTCCCCCCAACTTTCCTCCATTGTAATCTGAAGGCCAAATTTCTAGCATGAAATTCAAGGCCTTCCAGTCATACTCGAACCCACTTTTCCCCTTCTCCCACACTCAGCTCTGGTTCTGGCTGACTCCGTGCCTCTGAGCTCTGTCACCCCTACCGAGTAACAGGCGCTCGGGTGCACGCCACCGTCCCTACACCAGTGATCCTCAAGTTGGCTGCCCCTGGGGAGCCAGAGCAACTAGTAACGTCTCGGTGCCCCCCGTGCTCGGTGCCCCCCGTGTTCCCCCAGAGGAATGTAATGGGCAGCCACGTTTGAGAACCGCCGCCCCGAATTCCTAGAGCCCACAGTCAAAGTTCAGTGGGCGTGACAACCTCCGGGGGGGCGGGGATTATTAAAACACAAAGTGTTGAGCTGCATTCCCAGTGCTTCTGGTTCAGTAGGTCTGGGGTGGGGCCCCTGAATCTGCATTTCTAACGAGCTCCCAGGTAATGCTGATGCTGCTGGTCCAAGGACCCTACTTTGAGAAATACTGGTCTATAGTCATAACTAGTATAGTTATACAGTATAAATATATATATCATTTACACATAACAGTGACTATCATCTGCATACTTCATCTGGCAAAGGAGAAGGTACCGTCTTCTGGAATCCTATTACTGCCTTGTACTGTTGTTTACCTTTTGAGCCCATTTGTTCGTGAACCAATCTATAGAAAGTCTTAGGGATTATCCAGTCCGATTCCCTTTTTATAAAGTAAGTACTGAGGGGAAGTACTTTGCCCAGGGATCAGATGGTTATCGGTAGAACTTGGGCCAGGATTCAACACTCCCGACTCCCTCCTCCTCCCTCTCAGCGCAGTACTCTTCCCACCACATCCTCTAATCCCAATTAGAATGGATGTTCCTTCCTTGAAGAGATCCTTTTTGCTTTTGACGTCCCCCACAGCATCTAGCACACAGAGCAAGCAGTCAGTAAACGTTTGCTGCTTTCATTTGAGGAAGTGTTCGGACTCATACTCTAGAAGCTGCCTTTGGTACCCTATGAACTGTTTCCTTACGTGCTGGCCACTGGGCGGCCCTGCTCCCATCAATTAGCCGCAGAATAAATCCTTCACATCGGCATGCACGCGGCCAGTGTCTGCTATAGGGACAATCACACACATGTAAAGGAAAATTATAGGGTTTTAAAAGTGGAAGGAGCGATAAGTTTATAAGGTGACACAAATCAACTTTCAAGTTATATGTCAGAAACTTTTACAAGTACCCCAAGTTCCATGTGACACCCAACAGGCCCACGCAGCTGTAACAGCCCGGCAGTGGGCGAGGTCTGGGCTGGACGGCTTCAGCCAAGGGGCCCTGACTTTTTGGTGCTGAGGTCCTGCCTCCTTGTTCCTTCACAGAAAATCCACAAGTAACTGAATCAAGGGTAAACAGGAGATAGAGGGGAAGGGAGATGAAGAGCAGCCGAAGGGCAGCGAGCGGCGACTGGGTGAGCAGCGGGGGGCAAGAGGACGGTGTGACACACCCGCCCTGCCTGCCATCGCCACTGCACCTCCGCAGGCCTTCGAGCTATTTCCAGCAGCCTGGCTGAGGGGAGCATGACTGGGCCCGGCCTCCTGACTGACCGGGCCTGTCTACACCTGCGGGGCAAACACAGGATGCTCTGGTGACTTCTGCCGCCTCTACAATGGACAGGAAGTGCTGTACAGTCATGTCAGCTCACAGAACCTGGTGTCAGTCGTGAACGTGAGCACAAGGAATGCAGCGGCTGTGCCACCACTTGGTTCACCACCAGCCCACAGTAACCCGTGACCTTGGCAGCCAAACTGGAATCCCCAGCCTCCATCATGGACTGTGGCTCAAGGGAGAGGTTCTCTCTGTCTCCTCTTTCCCCTTCTCTAATAACAGGTATAACAATGAGCATACGTAACAGATCCATACATTAAAAGTTTTCTTCCGATATACAATAAAATTTAATAAGTTAAATAGGTGACCTCTATAACCCACTCCCCCCTTCATGAGTATTTTCGCAGCTAACTGTATGAAGTTTTTGACTCTGGGTCTAATCACAGACCTGATGGACGCATTCCGTGAACAACCATATCCCCAAGACATCCATTCCTTGATTCCTTCACTGCCATCATTTATATTCCAACTCTTGATGCTTTCTCAATTTTTCCTCTTCCAGTGACTTTAACACCATCCTAATGTTTGCTTGTCTCCCTCAGCCTCAATGTCCTTCTCAGGCTTGACCCCCCCCCCCCCCACCTACTAACGCCTACAGAGAACGTTCTGTTTACACAGCCAACTCAAGGAAGCAACATGTACTTGTAGTTGCTCGTAAGAATCAGCCAGGTCAAAAAGAAAGAATCAGCCAGTTCCAGTATACAGAAACCACTGGCAAGAAGACCTTAAAAGACCTCATCTTTTCACATAGCTTTACTGTCACACTGGCCATGCTGAGTAATTGCCCAGAGGTTCTGGTCTCAGGTCCATGCTTCTACAAGCCAAGCAACAGCCTTTGGCCGAAAGCAATCAAACTCTGACCTGGATATTGGCTGCAAGCGTTGGCATGAGCTCACCGATTGTCACTGTTGCTAGTGATACCACAAATGCAAGGGTCAAAAAAGGGCTCACTGGGTTGTAGGGCACAGAATTTGTCAAGCCCGGGGCTCCACTCCACCACAAAGATGGCACGATGCCCCAGTGGTGGCAGACAGACAAAGTCCCGACGCAGTGCTCACACTAACCTGCTCAGTAACTCTTGTGCAACCAGACAGTGGTGAACAGCGCCGGGCAGCTCTCCCGGGAACTCACATTTTCACTATTCAGGGGACCCACAGTACAAGTTACAGCACTCACGAAGAGACACTTCTCTTACATTACTAGTACGTAAAAGCAAACACTGCGCTTTTATCTACAAATTAATAATAAAAAGTGACTGATATATTCATTGTCTTTCTGAATCCCAAGTGAAAAATAATAGATTTAAAATAGATTTCTTAAAAGCAGTTTTAGATTTACAGAACAACTGAGCAGAAAGTATTTTCCACATACCTCCACAATACCTCCTTCCCAGTTTCCTCTATCTTTAATATCCTGCATTACTGTATTTTTTTTACAGTTGATGAGCTATCACTGATACATTATTATTAACTAATGTCAATAGTTTACATTAGGGTTCATTCTTTCTGCTGTGCATTCCATAGATTTTGACAGATGCTGAAGTTTTTTGTTTTTTGAAACAAAACAAAAAAACCCAACCCTTTCCGGGAATTCCCTGGCGGTCCAGTGGTTAAGACTCCCACACTTCCACTGCCCAGTGCCTGGGTTTGATCCCTGGTAGGGGAACTAAAATCCCACAAGCCGCGTGGTGTGGCCAAAAACAAACAAACAAACAAACACCAAACGAAAAAACGTTTCCAGTACCTTCTGAGGAGCAATAAATCTCCTTACCTCAAGACCATTTTAATTGCTATAGCTTTGTAAAGGCAAGTTTCACAGGAACGCTGTAATGTACATCATTCATTTCTTTTCAGTGATTCATGGTTTCAAAGACTGACTATAACATAGCCCTGCAAACATATTCAACTCTGATTATGTGAAAACCAACCATTCACAACTCTCAGACCTCCAGTATGGCCCCAAAAAAACGAGTCTGAAGAAATTCTTGGACCACAAAACAAAAAGTAAGAAAAACAGTCTCCAAGATGACATCTGACATGTTGGAATTAGTCTGCTGATGACTTGGTCTGGAGATGTTTATAAAAACAGCTTTGTCATGAGAAAGCAGAGCAGTGTAAGAGAAGTAGCATCGGGAGACAGAAAAGAGGAGGAAGAAAACTGGGAAAGGAAAGCAGGGACGGGCAGAAACAGTCGAAATCGGGAGTGGCAGATGGACACGAGATGCAGGACAGAGTGGCAGCAATGGAAAGGAGAGCCAGCTAGACATAAAAGGACGGTGACAGGAATTATTTTGAGGGGGTGAGTGAGGAAGGGACAAAGTGCGTCTCAACACTCCAGCCCTTAAATTGCCTAATCATTCATTCAACTGAATATATCAATGGGGAAGCAACATTCAGCATGTTAAAAGCCGGCTTTGCACGTTAAGTGTGTAAAGATGGTACACCTTCCATCCACTGAAAATTCCCTCTGAAACCCATTTCAAATCTTTTGGAAGGCTCTAGGGATAGGGTTATTCCTGAATGATGATTACATACACACACTAGCTGGAGGTATAGACCTACAGGTGTAAAACATTTATTCTGATGCTTTCATTTTTAATTTATGAATAAGTGTGAAGCAAAATTCAAATTAGTTTATTTGTCCTGTCCTTGGGGGATCTGACATCTCACCCTACCTACTTCAGAAGAACATATACTGCTTCTCTGTTTTATCAGGATTGTTTCTCTCTTGGTTCTGATTTCCCTTCAATCCAAGTATGTAATGAGGCTATTCAATGAAGAGACTGTGGTTTACTTGCAGGCAAAATCTTCAGTACTCGCCTTTAGGCCACCAGGGAAAGGTTCTAAGAAGTCAAACCTGGAATCTCCTTGTCACATTATTTGATCTTAAATATAGAGAAGAAAACAGCGTTCTGGATTTAGAGCTGGTCTTTGGATTGAGAAAGATCCAGAAACTTTCAAATCTCAGTTTATAGAAAGCAGCTCTCACACAAAAGCAGATCAGTGGTTGCCTGGGGAAGGATGCGCTGCAAAAGGCTCTATGCCTCTGCCGCAACTTGTGAAGTTGTATGCCTTAACTGGATGCAGTTTACTGTACATAAATGATACTCCATACAGTGGGTATTAAATCATCTTGATAATCATTCCACAGTGTACATGTGTATCAAATCATCACATTGTACACTTCATTTTTTTCTATTTTCTTGTTATTTTTTAAACCATTTTTTAAATTGAAGTATAGTTAATTTACAATGTTGTGTTAGTTTCAGGTGCACAGCAAAGTGATTCACTTATCCATATATGAATATATCTATTCTTTTTCAGATGCCTTTCCATTACAAGATATGGAATATAGTTCCCTGTGCTATACAGTAGGTCCTTGTTATCTATTTTGTTTTTAGTGTGTTTTTTTTATAAATCTATACTTTCATTAAGACAAAAACTGACAGTGTTGGTATGAAGTTTAACAGTTAAACAAAAGTTTTCACAGAAACCTAACACATGCCTAAAATGATTTTACAGTGGAGTTCTAGATGCAGGTCTAGATGATGTCAAGAACTGATGGATCTCATGATTCAAGACAGCATTTTGGGTTTTAGTTAATTCTTAGGATTAAAAAAAAATTGTTTTGTTTTAAAGTGAACCACTGCCCCAGTATGAAAGTTTAATCTTCTCCTGAGACCAGGGCTTCAGAAATCATTCAACTCCTGAAGTGATTCAGTGAATTTGTGCTGTCAGTGACTGAACCCTGCCACCAATGGTTTCAAAGTTCAAAAAACAGAGGCTCCAGGAGTTTTCCACCCTAAGAGCATCGGCCCTTGCCTTTCCCTACTCTCCCACCTCCTATACCACCCTCTGCCCTTCCCCAAATACTTCAGCCAGTGGCTTGGGTGGAGAAGCTGACATTTATACCTTCGTAACTGGAAAAGAAAGGGTCTTCTTGTCAATTTCAAGAATTAGCACCTCTAAGACAGAATGACCTGCCTGCATATACACTCCAATAAGACTTTTCCTCCTCAACCAGTTTCCATCCCACAGACCACAGCTTTGGTAACTTCTTAACTGGCTTAGTCCTTTGTTGGGAACAGCATTAAGCTCAGGCAGGGAACACGTTGGCTTCTAAGTTTCAGGCATTCATAGCTTTTAAACAGTGTCTCAGTCCTCATTTAGGCTGCCAATGACATTTTTTGAAAGGATGAAATATTCTGGACACAGAACCAAATCATCATTAGTTGTTCTTTCCTTTGTTTCACCACTTCCCCCATCAGGCCCCAAATTTTAACAAAAATGACGCTAACCCACCTCCCTTCTTTCCCACCTCATCCCTCCCGCCCCAAATAATACACCAGTAATACTCAAAAACTACATACATGCTATGCTGTAAAAGTGCAGAGTTAACACTATTGGGAAGAAGGCTGTGGGTTGTGGAGATGCTCTTTGAAGATCTACAGTATCTTTTGCTCTCCCACATCTCATTCTGCAAGTTTTGTCCTTCATAGAAGGCCCTTTGCTTTTCTCAGCAAAGTTCAGAATGGGTTGCCTTGAAACACTGACCGTCCTTCCCCTCCACTGGGATGGGTGTGCAAACTATACAGCATGGAGCGTTTTTAAAGCACTTGGGCTGCTGTAGGGCACAGAAGCTATACTGGCTCTTCAAAGGACATCTTCCCAAGCCCCCTCTACGGTGTCAAGACAAGTAGAACTCTTTCTTTCCCCACTTGAAACCCACAGTCAGATGTGACAGGGGCTGGTAGTCAGGAGAGTTAATTCTTGTCATCTTTTTTGTCATCATCCTCCGAGGGGTAGGAATGCCACGTCAGCCTTTCCTCATAGGAGGATATGACAACCTGTGGGCACTTGACATTGGCCTCCTTGGCAGGGACCAGGTCAGCCTCATCAGTTTTTCCACTTCGTCAGGAACATGAGTTCTCCACTGGAGTCTGTAGCTCCAATAATCTGCTCCGGTTCCAAACCCCGGGCAAAGCCTCGTGGCTTTTCTGACTCTTCTTTCTTCTTTGGTTTGCTCTCCTCCCCCTTATCTTGCACATCAGAATCAGCTTTGCGCTTGCCTCCCTCTGATTTATCTGTCTCGTGTGCTGTTTTCTGTGATGCAGGAACTCAGCAATGAGGCCGGGGCGATCCAGGTTTTCTACTGGTTCCCATGTGCTGTCCTCATCGGAGGACCCCTTCCACTTTAGGAGGTGCTCCACTTGGCCCTTTACCACTTGACGGTCGCGAACTTTTTCCACCACTTGTTCTTCTTCCTCTTCTTCTAGCACCTCCTCCACTTTCTTCTTGTTTTGTTTTCCCCATAGTGCCCTCCAGCTTTCCGGTATAAAGGGTGAGGCTGCTCAGAGCGAGAGGAATCGGTGCCGCGCTACCGGCGCATCTTGTCGGGCTGGCCGGGGGAGTGGCGACCAGAAAAGCAACAAGCCTGCTGACCGTGGCTGAGCCTCTCCCTGAAGCGTCCCTCCCCTCAGCCGAACCTCTGTTTTGTATACGGTAGTGTGTATCTGTTCATCCCAAACTCATCTATCTATTGTAACTTATTTAAAATAGATTTATTTATTGTACCATGTGGTACACTTTAACTATATACAATTATATCTATTATTCTTTAATAAATTGGGGAGGGTTTGATATTTTAAAAGTGTCTCTAACAAAGGCCGACTGCTTTATCTGTAGATGCGAGTATGCATTTTCACCTCCTATTAGCTGGGCTGCTTGGCTTCTTTCCTCAGTGTGGTTAGGTGTGCTTACTACACTGGAAAATTCTGCATCTTATGGCCTAGAAGGAAAGGGCCTAGAATTTGAAAATTTGAACTGACCCTGGCATCTGGAGACACAGAACCTTTGACAAGGAACTTAAAGTGTCTCCTTAGTTTCTAGAAGCCATCTGCCTGAGGACTTTTTATAAAAATCGTTTTAAGTATGTGAAACTACCATTATTTACAGGGTGTTTCTTACAAACTATTGAAAAACATAAATTTTTGTTAATTCAAATGTCTAAATCCACTACTATGGCTTAGTGATACAAAAATTTTTGGAATTTATGTGTGTGTGTGTGTGTGTGTGTGTGTGTGTGTGTGTGTGTGTGTATACGCTTTAGTCTCTAAGAAACCTGGGAGGGGCACCTGTTACATCAGTTCAACTGGTCACACGAAAGTACAGATGATTGATTATGTCTATAGACAGACGCTGGCCATCAGCTTCCCAAACAAGAATAAAGTCTAATACTAGACCCGGCAGAGATTCAGTGAAAAACCAGCCCTTAACCTCTTCCTAATAAATCACACATTTTTAATCTGACAGGAGCCAAGCAGCCTTATCCGCACTCTAAAAGTGAAAGTGAATAACAAAACTTGTTAATCGAGTAGAGAAATTTACTTTTGTACCATCCTCGTCAAAACAACCTTGACGGTAACATCTCTACACTCCCATCTATCATGTCCTTAGTACTGAAAAGCACAATTAGAACTCGGTGGATATTGCAAATTCTTGTGATTAGAAGGTCTATGGAACATTTTATGCTTTGAATATATGTAAGAACCAGAGTTTTTTTGGTTTGTTTTATTTTTGGTTTGTTAATTTAATTTTTTTAACATCTTTATTGGAGAATAATTGCTTTATAATGTTGTGTTAGTTTCTGCTGTATAACAAAGTGAATCACCTATATGCATACATATATCCCCATATCCCCTCCCTCTTGCGTCTCCCTCCCTCCCACCCTCCCTACCCCACGCCCCTCTAGGTGGTCACAAAGCACCGAGCTGATCTCCCTGTGCTACGCAGCTGCTTCCCACTAGCTGTCTATTTTACGTTTGGTAGTGTATATATGTCCATGCCACTCTCACTTTGTCACAACTTACCCTTCCCCCTCCCCATACCCTCAAGTCCATTCTCTAGTAGGTCTGTGTCTTTATTCCTGTCTTACCCCTAGGTTCTTCATGACATTTTTTTCCTTAAATTCCATATATATGTGTTAGCATACGGTATTTGTCTCTCTCTTTCTGACTTACTTCACTCTGTATGACAGACAGGTCCATCCACCTCATTACAAATAGCTCAATTTTGTTTCTTTTTACGGCTGAGTAATATTCCATTGTATATATGTGCCACATCTTCTTTATCCATTCATCTGTCATTGGACACTTAGGTTGCTTCCATGTCCTGGCTATTGTAAATAGAGCTGCAGTGAACATTCTGGTACATGACTCGCTTTTTTTTTTTATATATCTTTATTGGAGTATAATTGCTTTACAATGGTGTGTTAGTTTCTGCTTTATAACAAAGTGAATCAGTTATACATATACATACGTTCCCATATCTCTTCCCTCTTGCGTCTCCCTCCCTCCCACCCTCCCTATCCCACCCCTCTAGGCGGTCACAAAGCACCGAGCTGATCTCCCTGTGCTATGCGGCTGCTTCCCACTAGCTATCTATTTTACATTTGGTAGTGTCCATATGTCCATGCCACTCTCTCACTTCATCCCAGCTTACCCTTCCCCCTCCCCGTATCCTCAAGTCCATTCTCTACGGCTGCATCTTTCTTCCTGTCCTGCCCCTAGAACCAGAGTTTTTAGGTGCGTGAATAAAATATAAATCCCACAAAATGTAGAGTGCTGGCAACCAAGACTTACTTTGACTGCTCTTTTCTTTTCCTAGGTTTCACTGCACTTACAAAGCCGGTACACGTGTATCTTCTATCTGTGTATTTTACACCCATAGTAGCTCCAAAATGAAGCTCAAGCAAATCTCATTGGTTTAAATACAGAGCAAAACCCATTTCCAGAAGAGCAGTACAGCGTGCTGCAGGAAGCTGGGAAGAGCTGGCGGCTCGCTGACAATGCACATATTCATTAGCAGGCAATAATGAGGAACAGGAGGGGAAACTACTTCACAGCACAGCCCTATAGGCAAGGGGACAATTTTCTCACTTGTTCCAATAGTAAGCCTTTGGCAGTGAGTATCCATATTCATTATTTCACGTAGCTTTAGCGTTTGCGGGAGCCCTGGCCACAGAAAAGGGATGATTTTGTGTTCACAGGTTTACATGTGTACACAGCCTATGTAATCTCCAGATGTATTTTGTTGAATTCTATTCTAACAGTGACATTTCTGTATCAAGGGACACCAGATCTCACCCGACACCTGTTCTGGAGAGCAGCTTCCCTGACCATCCTAGGCTGGAAAACGGACCTGGCCCAGGTTGGGGGTAACTGTAATACTGGCAAATGCGGGAAGGGGAAGACGCAGTGGCAGGTAAACTTGATGACGACTCTGGAGCCCGGAAAAATTAAAGTGGGCAGAGTTCATTGGACCGAAAAAAGGTCACCCTGAGAGTAAAATAGACACCCAGGCAAAGGAGACACGAAGAGAGAGGGGCCCACACAGCTACAGAAAGCACAAAGAGGGTGAAGAAAGAAAGGGCGGGAAGCTGAAGAACTTATTTTTATTTTTTAACAGTGCCAGATTTAAAACAACGACCGCATGTGAGGGTGCGCGCGCATGGCGCTTGTGCCAGCATTGGCCATAACTTCCTGAGTTTGGAAGCAAATGCACTCTTTACAATTTCTTTCCCACAATTTGAACTTTACCACAATTTTAACAGACATTTCGTTTTATAAAGGAAAAGAAAACTTTCATGCAGCGATGGCTCCAATTGGGGTCTTTCAGGCTAGTATGTGTAAAGACTCTTACGAAGTCGTTGCTGCATTTCTGTGACTATGCATATTCCGTAGGCCTTGGTACTTGTACTTGCTCCCTAGGCCAGAGGAAATTAAAGGCTAGATGCACAAAAGAGGCTCCCCACCACTAATATTCAACTTCAGTAAAGCAAATAATATGATAAATTTCTGCAAACAACTGTTTTGATCATTTTCTGAAATTAGGAAAAAATTGGCCTTTTTGGTATCCTTCAGTATACAGTTAATATACTTTCACCATAATACCTTGTTCTTTTGAGGGACAAGCCAACAAAAAGTTCTGGCTGTGAAGAGTTTTTAATTAGGAAATTAAAACTTACCTTCGTATGGAGGACCTAAAACTTCAAATTGGAACTCTGACATTAACACATCACATGACCTTGGATCAGGTGTTTGGCCCCTTTGAGCCTCAGTTTTCTCACCTCTAAAACAAAGCAGGGGGGCGGGGTCTTGACAGCCCTTTCTAGCGCTGAAATTCTACTACTCAACTTGGAGGAGAAAGAATTTTAAGGAGCTTGCATGAGGAGGCCACATGATCATTCTCTAACTCTCGGGTGGCGTTCCCATTTCACTCTTCATGGCCATGACTTCTATCTAGAGATGCGACAGTAATTCAGAGGATCTTTTGGTAAAATTTTTAAAAAACCTTAGACTACACTTATAAGTTGGAGATTCTGCAATGGACTTGAGTCCACCATGAAAAAAATCACTGCATTTAACAAAGAAATACAAAACATTGTCACTAACTTCTGGGTGGTGGATTATAACTGATTTTTATTTTCTTTAGGCTTGTCTGTATTTTCTAAATTTCCCTACAATGAAAAAGTACCACTCTTATCATTTAAAAAATAGATTTTCAGAAGGATTAGTGCATTCTTGCAAGGTTTACCAGATCTCTCAAGTCTACTCTAAAATCACGGGGGGGCGGTGATATGAAGTCAGACAGTATCACAATGCGTGTCTGCACACAGTGGTTGATTACCCAAGTGGCTGGCCGCTGTAGTCAGAATCAGGACATTATTATTATAATCAGAATCTATGGCTCACAGTCCTACGTGGAAATCAAAACATACGTTTTATCTAAATAACTTTTTTTTTTCCAGCATCCTGGCCCTTGAGAAGCATGGTTAAAATTCCTTTCCAGTTTAAAGTAAATGAAATGAAACATGAGGTACTTCTTCTACCCAAAAAAAAAAAAAAAAAAAAAAAAAGCTTTCCAGACAAAATATGGTTGCTATTGGGCTGGGTTTTTTTTTTTTTTCTCTTGCTATGCTCTAAAACACAACACATCAAAAGTTAAAATAAATATTTAGCTGTCAAAACAAAACACACCCCCCATATGGAAAACACAAATATTGAATTTGATGACGCTTGTTATAAAAACAACGTCCACAGCAAAAATAAATGTTTAAATTGTGTACAAAGACTACAAAACTAAATGCTATCATTGTTAAGTTCTATACGACAGTCCAAAAAAGGTTGAAGGTAAGCTGCGGAAAGGATATAAACATAATTAGGTAATTTCCAGCTTCACCACCATAAAAAGTACAATTTTCAAGGAAGACAGACAATAAAGTTCCCCCAAATGACAACTGCAGGCTCAGTGAGGGTAGATCTCTAGAACAAACTTCATGTTCAGCTGAATTCTCCTCAGTTGAGGAAGGTATAGCATTATAGTTCACCTCTCCATTCTCCACCTGGATGTGATCTGTGTCTACAACACATTACCTCCGAAACGACTTTTTACCCAGGACCAGTCACTCACCTCTCTGCAGCAGGGTCCTCGCCTCACTCCCCTTCAGCAACACCAAGCTCCAGACCAAGCAGCAAGGGACAGTGGCTTAGTCACAGGACTGAAGTTCAAATCCCAACTCTGCCGCTTATTAGTTGTGCAATCTTAAACAAGTTACTTAACTAACCTCATCTATGAAATGTGCATCATAACCACTCTGCAGAGTTCCTCTGAGGATCAAATTACATAATGGGTGTAAATTCAACCCACATATTTTCTAGAACTAGCGTAGGCCTTCAAGTAACCAGTTCCCTTTCGCCCCCTACTCCTGGCCACTTACTCCAAGTATGATCAAGTTTAACGTTCATGGTTTTAATTACTCTCCAGCAAACTCAATGGTATATAGCACATGTAGTAATTTTAATTTTGTTAAGACTTTGAATAGAGCACACAGCAAGGGAGACAGTACGACATTGTGCTCAAAACCATGAACTTCTGAGGGGTAAGACAATCTCAATTTTGATGTCTCCTAACCGCGCCCAGCTGTGCAACCAAGGGCAAATTACTTTACCTCTCTGAGCCTGGTTCTTAATTTAAAAATGAAGAGACTAGACAAGGTATACAAGTGCCTGGCACAGAGCTAAGTACCATAAATGGTAGCTTCTATTGGTCTTCATGATTTGGGTCGATGTTCAGGTACTAGTCACTTTAAAGACTAGTAAAGTAAGCTTGGCCAACAACTCAGTCACATCAAGACACTGTTAGTGTTCTCTACTCTCCTGAAGTTAAGTTCTACTGCATTTCATAGAGGAAATTACATCAACCTTAGCACTATTGACAATTTGGGTCAGATGATTCTCCAGTGCGGGGGACTGCCCCTTGCATCCTAGAATGTTTAAGCCCCTTGCCTGACCTCTACCTACTAGACACACCCCAAGCTGTGACTGCCAAAACTGTCTCCAGACATTGTTCAATGTCTCCTAGGGGACAAAACTGCCCCAGTTAAAAACCACTCGTCTAGCACTTGCTGCAGATGGGACTTCTCGGTAGGCAGCCCTGCAGGAGGACAAAGGTTTACTCGCCCTCCCATTTAGTCTTATCTACTCCTCTGGGCTCCATCATTCATTAGTACCTGTAATTCAAAGGTGACCATAGAAAAATAAATTTTTTGGCCCAATTTGCTGTCAGAAGCTGCTTTAAGTCACAGGAAGGAATGCTGGCCTGGTTATCTTTTCACTACTCTATACAGTCATACAAAATGCTGAACTTTTAATATCAAGGAATCTGCTATGTCCTAATTACTTTACATAAAACGTTAAAAGGTCATTGACCTTAAGATGACTTATAAACCATGTTATTACCCAAACTAAGTATGTCTTCATTGGGAAGGTGAGATGGAATTTATGCAGTGACTAATACCCTGGAAAGAAACGGCTCCCCTGTTTGCATGGCTAAAGCATGTTTACTGTACATAAAGTGCTATGTTAAAGTCCAAAAGACTCTGGACAACTCTTGATTATTCACAACGAATTCACTGTCTATTTTTCATTTTAATAACTGCACCAGAAAGCAGGAGCCATTTCTTATCCACTGTGCATCCCAGCACCTAGCACAGAGCCTCCAACAGAGGCGGTCACTCAGTAAATGTTGGTTGAATAAATAAATGGTCATATATTCTGCTTAATTAAGTACTCTGTTGAAAAAAAAAAAAGAAACTTTCTTTGCTCTCGTTCAACAGGAGCTGAAAGAAAAGATCTTTTAAGAGAAAATAATTACAGTCTGCTCCCTTTTACTCCAAACCCAAACAACTGGAAAATTCAATTAACCAAAAAAATTTTGTAGGCAAAAGTTGGGGAAAGCAGCCAAACAGATAAGGCCCAAAGTTCAAGCAAGCACGAACATTTGTTCAACTCCCGCAAGATTATAAGAGCCAAAGCTGCTGGCACAAGAGGGCAAGGAGGCAGCCGGGAGGTGGAAGCAGGAAAACAGGGATGGATCAGCCTCAGGAGGTTAGCTGCCATCCGTCAGTGAACAGTTTTTTTGGTTTTTTTAACGTCAAAACTTTAGAGGTAAGAGTCAATGTCTTACGCAAAGCCTTGACTTACAAATTACTTTTCAAATGGATATGAGCAAAAATTTAAAGAATATTTAGAAAGATATCTGATCATATTTTTGTTAATTTTTCAAGGTTCCTTATCTTTTTTTTTCCCCTTCTCCAGTCCCGCAGGGCAAACAACAGGTTCTTAAAAAGCTGCGCAAAAGACACTCCATTTACTCTTTTTGTCTAGAGAAACTTAAGGCCCACCACCATCACATGCTTCTCTCTGCAAAAGACTTCACCACTCCCAGCATTCTATTCATAAGAGAAAAAAACAGTCAGATTTAAATTGTATTCTTAAAGTATTATTTTAAGATCATTGCCCAGTATATAGAATGGGTATCACATTAACATTAGAAATGGTGCAAATAATAGTGTTTAAATGCATTCTCGGGGCTTCCCTGGTGGCACAGTGGTTAAGAATCCGCTTGCCAATGCAGGGGACACAGGTTCGAGCCCTGGTCCGGGAAGATCCCACATGCCGCGGAGCAACTAAGCCCGTGCACCACAACTACTGAAGCTTGTGCACTTAGAGCCCGTGCTCTGCAACAAGAGAAGCCACCGGAATTAGAAGCCCGCACACCGCAACGAAGAGTAGCCCTCGCTCGCCGCAACTAGAGAAAGCCCGTGTGCAGCAACGAAGACCCAACACAGCCAAAACTAAATAAATAAAATAAATAAATTTATAAAAAACAATAAATGCATTCTCGTCCACCTTTGAGACCAAAACCTCTATTTCCACTTAAAACATTTCCAGTTTATCATTTCCAGTACACAAGTAAATTATCATGTTTAAGTGGTCCATTAGTTTGATCCATATTAAATTAGCTTCAATTTCCTGGTATCATATAAGAGGAATTTTCCCAATTTAAATCTTACACCATTTTTTAAAAGTTTCACTCAAAAATCTAGACTTGGTTAAAAAAAACCCAAAAAACAAAAGAGCGCTTTCCTTCTCCAAAAATTCAATATGGGAATGGCAGCCTAGAATTTCAAAAACCATATATGGTTACAGAATCCATATGGTAGTCTTAGACTATATACTTATTGGTAGGTGGTTCACACAAATCATGGCGTATCTGACCAATTTCCTGTTGCATAAAGATTATATTTGCTCTGAAAAATGTTAAATAAGCATTTTTAAAGACTGAAGGTAAAGACTAGATTGGAACCTTATGTAACCAAAATGGGAAAGCACGTATAGCATCACCACATTAAAGGCCTAAACCTTTTCAATATGTATTCTTCCTAAGCAAATATGAGCATGAGTTTCCAAAGGCAAAGCTACCATCCCAGAAGCCCTTGCTTCCTCAGTGTAAAGAATGGGGAGGGTTCTGTTCCTGGAGACGAGCTGGGGAGGGAAAGGCTTTGCAAAATTCCAAGGGGCTCATAATTTAAATGTATGCTATTCTGCAAATGTTCACATTTCCAAAGAACAACATAAAATTTACATTAAAACTGTCTTAATCAAGATAACGAAAAAACATTATTCCTGGTGCTCTATAAGCTTGCCATAGATTTGATAACCCAGGAAAGAATTACAGGCAATTACAAAATGATGGCTCCAATTAGGAAATCTGGATCTATTCCAAATTCAAATCAAAGGGGGCTCAGATAATCCCGATGGAGTAATTTAAATGAATATAGGGGACTTCCAGCAAAGACATACGTTTATTCTATTACTACGTCTTCTGAAAGCCAAGCAAAATGCTACAACGACGTATCTCTTGCACTTCAGGAAATTAAAAAACCAAACCTGGAGTCCCCTTAATAAACCTTGTTCTCTTCTTTTCCCAAGGGGTCTCGCTGGTACAGGGCTTTTATTGTAAAGGGCAATCAAAACAAACCTGAGAATCCCGCACAGTCTCAAACGCAGAAGATAATATAGCACCGAACACGAACCACACACAATCTTTCCTTGCTGATTTCCAAACCTCCACCTAGTCCTGGATGCCTGAGAAGAGGCCGCGAGGAATGGAAGAGAAAGAGAAACTTCGAAAGCAGAAACCTCTCTCCCAGAGCCTAGAACAGACGGCACCTTGTAGGGATTTCACGCTTTCTGAGACGGAAAGGTCACACCCTGCAGTTTTGAAAATCCACCTTCTAAGGCTCAACCCATGTTACAAAACCTTCCTCCTGCTTCTCTAGGTTTCGCGCTGAAGCTGAAACCCCCCCTCCCCCCACCCCCATTCGCCAACACCCTCCCCCCGCCATCCCCTTAGAGAAGAACCAGCGCGGCTCCCCCCTCCTCCCCACCACAGCATCCCCGACGAGCAAACCTTGGAAGCCCCTCACCTCCACTCCCTCCCACGCCCACCCCCGCCCACCTCGTCGTGCGAACCGAGGCCGGTTCCCCTTCACTCCCTCCCCGTCCTCGAGGAGGAAACCGAGGGGAGCCCTCTACTTCATCTTCACCCGCTCTCCCCACCGTCTACCTCTCTCCCAGCCGGTTACCCACGTTGAGAAAACCGAGAGGTGCCCCCCACCTCGCCCCACTCCCCCCACTGCCCGCCATCCTCGGGCAGAAAGCCCAGGGAACCCCTTCCCTCTCTCTCCACTCCCCACCATTCCGCAGAGGAAACCAGGGAGAGCCCCCTCCTCCCTCCCGCTTCCCCCACCTCCAGGCGCTCCCGGTTCCCTCCGCCCGCCACCCCTGCGGCGAGAGCCCGAGGGAGGCTGAGGCACGCACCGGCGGGAGGGCAGAGGAGGGGACCCCGCGGCCGGCCATCCCGCAGCCCCCGTCCCCGGCCGGCCGGCCGGCCGAGGCCCGAGGCCCCAGATACCCGCCCCGGGGGCCAGCCCGCGACCGGCGGCGGCGGGGCAGGAGGGCAGCCGCTCCCCCGGGACGCGGGCCCGCTGGGCGGGAGGCACACACGCATGCACGCACACGCGGAGAGAAAGCGGGCTTACAGCCTGGGGATGCTCGCCCGCGCGGCTGTCTCGGCGGCGGCCGCTGCCTGCACCGAGGCCAAGGCGCGGCGGCGGCGTCGGCGGCTGCGGACTGAGCCCCCTCGGCCGGGCGGTGGATCTAGGGCGCGGGAGGGGCGCGAGGGGAGGGGCACGTGGGGGAGGCGGGGAGGGAGGGCGCGCGCGCGCGCGGGGGCGGGGGCGGGCGCGGCTGGCCCGGGGCGGGGCGGGGCGTGCGCCAGCCGGGGCTCGGCCTGCGGGGGCTGCGGTGCGGGGCGCGCGCGCGCGCGCGGGAGCCGGCCCGGCCGGGGGCCGGGCGAGGGCGCCACGCAACCCGTGCGGCCACGTGCCTCCGTCTCGGGGGGCGGCCCGCTGACTGCAAGGCGCGGCCGCGCGGGGAAGGTGGCTGCGAGGAGACAGGGGCGAGCGCTTTCCTGGAGGGCCGGCTCCCGCCCCGGAGGCCGAGGGGAGGGCGGGCTGGGGGCGCCCGGGGACCCCCGCCCTCGCGCCGCAGCCCTCGAGGCCGGCGGGGAGTCACGAGTCACTGCAGGCAGCCGCGGCCGGCGCTGGGGAGGTGGGAGCAACAAAGAGAGTCGAGCGAAGGTGGCCTCACCGGTGGCCTACGCTAGCCAGCACACCCCCTGCAAAGCGGCCCGTGTCCGGAGCGCACCCGGATTCGGCCCAGACTGCAGGAGCCCCGTGGTTCTGAGGGACGCCGAAGGACCCACCGGCGACCCTTTCCCTTAGTAATCGGCCGGGGGGAGCGAAAGGATTCCCATCATGAGCCCAAAGCTACCATACAGAGGGCTTTGCATCATTCGAAAAAGCACTGATGGCAAAGCGGCACGTGGCTACTCATTCATTCACTCAGCCTTCGGTTTACTGGGCCCTCACCGTGTGCCAGGCACAGTGCCAGGCGCTGAGGATACATGGCAGAGTCAAGCAGAACACCCGCCACCCTGCCTTGGGAGCTTGCAATCTAGTGGGGAGACAGACGATTAAGAAGTGAGAAAATAATCAAATTTGGGATTAGGCCTGTGCAGCAAAAGGAGAGGGTGCAAATTGTGTGGTTAGGAAAGGAGGAGGTGGCATTTAAGCTGAGCCCTGAAAGTTATGAAAGAAGCAACCATAGGAAGAGCCAGGGAAAAGCCTTGCGAAAAGAGGGAGCAGACATATGAAAGCCAGGAGGGGGCAAATCTTGCTGCTTTAGGACTATGAGGTGGTGGTTGTGATTGGCACCAGGAGAGCTGGGGAGGGTAGCCTAAGCCTGAACAGACTGGCACAGACTAGATCATGGACTGCATCCTAGTCAACAGACGGTTTTATTCCAAAATCAATGGGAAGCTAGTGAATGAATGGCTTCACCCCTGGGGCATGACATGACCTGATTTATATTTCTTTCCTATTTCTTTTTTCTTTTGGGATAATTGTAGATTCACATACATTTGTAAGAAATAATACAGAGAAGTCCTATGTACCCCTTACCCAGTTTCCCCCGATGCAAAACTATAGTACAAGATCATAACCAGAATACTGACATTAGTACAATCTACAAATCTTATTATTTCCCTGGTTTTACTTGTGATCGTGTGTGTATTTAGTTCTATCCAACTTTATCACGCGTAGACTCATATATCCACCACCTCAGTCAGGATACAAAATAGTTCCATCGTTACAGGAATCCATCCTGTTGCTCCTTTAGCCTCAACCCCCTCCCCAGTCCCCCCAGTCTCCTGCCATTGGCAATCATTCATCTGTCCTCCATTTCTACAATGTTGTCCTGTCAAGAATGTTATGTAAATGAGCCATACAGTTTGTAACCTTTGGGGATTGGTTTTTTCACTCAGCTTAATTCCCTTGAGAGTCATCCAAGTTGTGTGTATCCATAGTTTGCTCTCTTTCATTGTCCAGTAGTATTCTAGGTCCTATTTGTATTTTTATTTATTTATTTATTTTTAACATTTTGATTGGAGTATAAATGCTTTACAATGGTGTGTTAGTTTCTGCTTTATAACAAGGTGAATCAGTTATACATATACATATATCCCCAATATCTCTTCCCTCTTGCATCTCCCTCCCTCCCACCCTCCCTATCCCATCCTTCTAGCTGGTCACAAAGCACCGAGCTGATCTCCCTGTGCTATGCGACTGCTTCCCACTAGCTATCTATTTTACATTTGGTAGTGTATATATGTCCATGCCACTCTCTTACTTTGTCCCAGCTTACCCTTCCCCCTCCCCATATCCTCAAGTCCATTCTCTAGTAGGTCTGCGTCTTTATTCCCATCTTGCCCCTAGGTTCTTCATGACCTTTTTTTTTTTTACATTCCACATATATGTGTTAGCATACGGTATTTGTTTTTCTCTTTCTGACTTACTCCACTCTGTATGA